>NC_079190.1:70518972-70865222 GCF_029499605.1 Hyla sarda
TTTCAGTATGAAATACTGACATTTTTTTTAATGAAAGCAATTGCAAAACCTATTTTGGTTTTGTATGCTTTTCAACATATGAAAAGTTTTTATATCTGACAGTGCCCATTTAAATGTTTGCCACATGCTTCTATGTTTGCTGTCCTATAAAGCATGCTAGTAGAGTAACTGGCGCAAGGTGCAGCTCCTTAATTGGATGTGGGGGCACATCCTTCTCAGCCTCTCCTTTACCCAGGTGACTATAGTAAAGCTTCAATCAAAGGCATTGCTTCAATTTCATATGCTTTAAATGGGGGATGTGGCTCTAGGGGACAGAGACATTGGTAATGTTACGTCTAACTACATTGTTTGATTTACAATTTACATTACTCAGTACTGCTTTATAATGTACATAGCAAGAGGCTGCAGCAACTTGCAGGTAGTGTTCCACCTCATCCCGATGCTTTGTTTACAGCAGGGGTCCTCAAACTTTTTGAACGGGGGGCCAGTTCACGGTCCCTCAGACCGTTGGAGGGCCGGACTATAGATAACAAAACATGAATAAATTCCTATGCACACATATATCTTATTAGTGGACTACCACTTTAAGTACACAGCACAGTTCCCCCCACATTAGGTTGGCAGTATAGATCCCCCACATTAGGTTGTAGTTCCCCCACATTAGGGTTGGCAGTACAGTTCCCCCACATTAGGGTTGGCAGTACAGTTCCCCCACATTAGGTGCAGTACAATCCCCCCACATTAGGTTGGCAGTATAGGTCCCCCACATTAGATGCAGTACAATTCCCCCACATTAGGTTGGCAGTATAGTCCCCCACATTAGGTAGTGGTTCCCCTACATTAGGTTGTAGTTCCCCTACATTAGGTTGTAGTCCCCCCCCACATTAGGTGCAGTATAGTTCACCCACATTAGGTTGTAGTTCCCCCACATTAGGTGCAATATAGTCCCCCACATTAGGTTGGCAGTATAGTTCTCCCACATTAGACTGGCAGTATAGTTCCCCCAAATTGGGTGCAATATAGTCCCCCACATTACGTTGGCAGTATAGTCCCCCCACATTAGGATGGCAGTATAGTTCCCCCACATTAGGTTGGCAGTATAGTTCCCCCACATTAGGTGCAGTATAGTTCCCCCACATTAGGTGCAGTATAGTCCCCCACATTAGGTTGGCAGTATAGTTCTCCCACATTGGGTGCAATATAGTCCCCCACATTACGTTGGCAGTATAGTCCCCCCACATTACGTTGGCAGTATAGTCCCCCCACATTAGGTGCAGTATGTTCCCCCACATTGGGTGCAATATAGTCCCCCACATTAGGTTGGCAGTATAGTTCCCCCACATTAGGTTGGCAGTATAGTTCCCCCACATTAGGTTGGCAGTATAGTTCCCCCACATTAGGTTGGCAGTATAGTTCCCCCACATTAGGTTGGCAGTATAGTTCCCCCACATTAGGTTGGCAGTATAGTTCCCCCACATTAGGTTGGCAGTATAGTTCCCCCACATTAGGTTGGCAGTATAGTTCCCCCACATTAGGTTGGCAGTATAGTTCCCCCACATTAGGTTGGCAGTATTGTTCCCCCACATTAGGTGCAGTATGTTCCCCCACATTAGGCTGGCAGTATAGTCCCCCACATTAGGCTGGCAGTATAGTCCCCCACATTAGGCTGGCAGTATAGTCCCCCAAATTACGTTGGCAGTATGTTCCCCCACAGACATACAGCCTCCAGCCATAACGTATGGCTGGAGGCTGTATGCCTGTGTACTGCCCCATTTCAGTGTTCCGATCACCGCTCCTCGGGTCCGGCCATAGCAGGACCGGAGGATCGGGGGTCAGAACACCGAAGGGACGCGCCGCTGGTAAACACTTGCCTACTACCAGCACACGCGTCCTTGCTTCTTCTCCGCTCCTCTGCTCGGTTGCCATGGGCGCACGCATGGGACGTCAGTGACGTCGTTGCGTGTGCCTGTTCCCGACGGTCCCCGCGTTTTTAAAGTAAACGCGGGCCGCAGGGACTTCACAGAGGCATCCTTGTGTTCCGAAACCATCTTTCGGAACACAGGGATGTCCTAAGGCAAAAACACCCGGCGGGCCTGGTAAATGCGCTCCGCGGGCCGCATGTGGCCCGCGGGCCGTAGTTTGAGGACCCCTGGTTTACAGCTTATATTGCTCAGTACTGTTCTATAATGCCCAGTGACTTTCATTGTGTCTTTTTTGTGCATCTTTTTTGATAGAGCAAATAGCAAGTAGGCTATTTTGTGTATTGTGGAAACGAATTTATCATGTGCTTTTTTTTTTTTTTGTACTTTTTTTTGCGCAAATGTTTTTATTTTTTTTAATTTTTTTTTTAAACGCAAAAATACATCATCAAAGGACACGTAGGAAAGTGTTCAACAGAGACAGCTTTGGAATGCTGGAGCCGTCTCTTAACACTGCTAAACTACAACTACTCCCATCATGGCACAGTCTGTCCCATGATGGGAGTAGTTGTAGTACCACAGCACTGAAGGGCGGCACTTGTACATCGAGCAGGTGAGAATGACCTGCTGCGATCTGCACCTCAGTCCCCGGACTATAACTCCCATCATGGACGGAGTATGTCCATGATGGAAATAGTAGTCCTAAAAGTCCCGCAGCCGGGGGATGTGCAAGTGCTGCGGTACTACAACTACTCCCATCATGGGACAGACTCTGTCCCATGATGGGAGTAGTAGTCCAAGGGCAGAGGGACAGATCGGAAGGGGGTCTCACGACCTTTACTGCTCCTCCCCCTAGTTATGTCATTAGGGGGCAGAGCTACACAGTCCAGGCCTGACTCTGTTCTCATTGTGTTTTGCATAATGGGAACAGAGCCATTTTTGGCAGTGTTCCCAAACAGGGAGACTCCAGCTGTTGCTTAACTACAGCCCCCCATGATGGGAGTTGTAGTTTAGCAACAATTGGAGGCTCCCTGTCTAGGAACATGCTGCATTATGTGCACTCTCCCCAGGGGAGAGCGCGAAAAATGTACTAACCCATATTTTTGTCTTTTTCTTCTGATTTCAGATACGTGAATGCAGAGGACGTCATCATATTCCTTGGACAGCAACCATGACCAACGTTTATTTAAAAAAAAAAAAAAAAGTTAACGAGGTCTGTGGGGGAGTTTTTATTTTTTTATTTTTTTAAATCAAAATTTATTTTTCAATGTGTCGTGTTTTTATAATTGAATTTTCAGGCTTCGTAGTGGATGCAGTTTTATAGACGGAATCCATTACTAAGCCAGGGCTTAGCGTTAGCCCCAAAATCAGCTCGTGCTAGCCTCCAATTATTACCCTAATACCCACCACCAGAAGAGGGGTGCCGGGAAGAGCCGGTACCAACAGGCCAGGAGTGTCAAAAACGGCACTCCTGGGCCTAGGCAGTAATAGGCTGGCGTTATTTAAGCTATGGAGGGCCAGTAACAATGGTCCTCGCCCAGCCTGGTAATGTCAGGCTGTAGCTGCTTGGTTGGTATTTGGCTGAGAATGAAAATAGGGGGAATCCTATTGCTTTTATTTATGGGGGAAAAAAACGCAAACGCATAGGGTTCCCTGTATTTTCATTCTCAGCCAGATACCAACTAAGCAGCAACAGCCTGCCATTACCAGGGTGGGCGAGGACCATTGTTACTGGCCCTCCCCAGCCTAAATAACACCAGCCAGTTACCGCCTAGGCCCAGGAGTGCCATTTTTGACACTCTGGGCCTGTTGGTACCGGCTTTTCCTAGAACCCCTGTGGCGGTGTGTACCGAGGTGATAATTGGGGGTTAGTGCTAACGCTAAGCCCCGGCTTAGTAATGGACTCTGTCTACAAGACGGCTTCCATTACTAAGACTGAAAATTCAATTATAAAAAAAATGTATTTAAAAAAAAATAAAAACTCCCCCACTGCCCTCGTTAACCCTTTTTTATTGACAATTTAAAAAATACTGTCGCAATCCACCGAATCGGACATAGTCCTCCGCATTCACATATCTAAAATGAGAAGGAAAAAAAAAAAAAGTTGGCGCTCTCTCCTGGGGTGTTCCTAAACAGGGAGCCTCCAATTCTTGACGTCTGCCTACTGTATTCTGTATATACAGTTAACGCACAAAGACTTAACCCACGCTGCTGTTGAGCAGTTCTGGGTTAACTCTTTCCTTGCTGGGCTCCTGTATAGTATACACGAGTACACTAGGCACCCATATATGCTATACAGCCGACGGAGGTAAGTAGTGATGCTCTGCACCCTGAATATGCTATAACGCACTCCTCACCTCCTTACACTCTGTCGACCGGGCGCTCTTCATCCGACCCATGGAGTGGTACCCTGAAGGCACACACCAGGAAAAACGCAAGAAAAAATGCAAGAAAAACTGACAGCAGGAAAATGCTGTGACAGTTTTTCTGGTGTTTCTGCTGGTGGACAAAAAAACCTCAATGGAATCCAAGCCTCAAAGCTAGAGATGAGCAAAGTTACAGTGATTCGCAGCTCCGGCGGTTGCTGACTTTAGCCTGCATAAAGTTCAGCTTTCAGGTGCTCCGGTGGGCTGGAAAAGGTGGATACAGTCCTAGGAGAGAGTCTCCAGCCACCGGAGCACCTGAAAGCTGAAAGAATGTATGCAGGCTAAAGTCAGCAACCGCCGAGCCGAGAAGTTTGTGACAAATCAAATTACTGTAAGTTCGCTCATCTCTACTCAAAGCAATAACACAAAATCCCTGTGTCCACTTTTCCTGTGAGGTGCAGCTAAGGTGTACAAATAGAACTGTGTGGAGATTTAGAACTTTTCACAAAATTTATCATGTGCCTTGCACAAGTATGATGAGTTTGGTGCAATTGCACCAAATTTAGACCAACCAAAATGATCTACAAAAAACTTCTACCTACACAAACATTGATAAATGTCCCCCAATGAGTCTATGGGAGACAGAGGCTAGCCTCCACCCACTCCGGAACAATGTTGAAAATATTGCCTGCACAGGAGGAAAACTCTGGATACAAGTTATATAATGGCCATAGATATGGCTACTTCTCATGTACACACACCTAATGACTTTTCCTGAATAGTTGCGAGAAACAATAGGTATGCTTTTAGGTGTGTTCCAGCTGTTACTGCACCATAAATGCTGTTTTAATGCATTGGTCTGTCTCTCTGCATGGAGTCCTAGTTGTCTATGCCATACTATTCAGCAGAATAAATATCTTCCTGAGGTCAAATGGACACAAAGCCTATGGTTATGTTCCATACCAAACTACCCTGAAATGTAACATTTACTAATCTCTATTATACTAATTTTATGCACACTGCAATTCAAAAACCACACCATTCCAGTCAGGTTGAAAATGTAGGATTTTACCTGCAAATTATAGGTAGAAGCTAAATAGAAATATCTTATACCCAAAGTATTAAAAGTGTATATTTGACCCTAAGTCACTTAACAATTTTTCAATTGTGATTGGCTGAGGCTGCACACCCCGCTTAGCTCTCTGCTTTAAACTCTACAGTGTCAGGTTTTCAGCACTATGCACTGAAGGCAATCGTAACGGTGCTCTGTCATAGCACCGCTTTGATTAGTGTTGTCAGCGTTGCATTTGTACATGCTGCCTGCACAAATAGAGCACCAATCGGACAGCACAGAGCAAGGTAACGGAACTCCGGCTTTCCTCTTAGCTGATCAGGACCCTCCCCCCAACTTGTTTTACTCTTTAGGGTGCGTTCACACGGGTAAATCAAGAGTAATTAACGACAAAAAATTTACAGGTGGAAATGTTATTTTCGCGTGAAATTCGCGCACAATTTGTGCGGAATTGCGTGCAGAAATGGGAGAGAAAGAAGTGAAGGGTTTTTCAGCCATTTCCGCATGAAAACGATGTTGGGCAGAATTTTTTTTACCATTGACTTCGATTGATTTCTGCTAGCGGATTCCGCTTGAAGAATTAACATGCTCATTCTTCAAGCGGAACGGAATTCAGCATTGGAATTCCGCTAGCAGAATTTCTGCAGTGTGAACAGGACAGCGGAAAAAAAACATTAAAGTCAATGGGCAGAGGAGATGTGCATTAAGTTGGAGCGGAGAATTCAAGAGGAATTACTCAAGTAAATTCCTCTTGAATTACTCCGTGTGAACGCACACTTAGTGTCCTTAGGGGTTGAAGCCTTTCGAATTTTTGGTATATATGTTAGTTGTTATACATGATTAGAAAAACAGAGCCGAGTTCTACCAAAAACATCACACTTGTCCTCAGGCTGTGTGTGGTATTGTAGCTCAGTTTCATTTGAAGTGAATTGAGCCAAGTTGTAATACCATACAACCTGAGGACAGGTGTGGTGCTGTTTGGAAACAAAATTGCTGTTTTTCTGTTCCTGGATGAATGTAGACATAAACGTCATGTTGATGTACCCCCAAATAGGACTTGTACCCACCTGTGACTCCTGAGGCCCTTGTGCCGCCTTCTTCCACCTCAATCTGTGCTTTATGTATGGCTTGAGAAACGTAAAGATTTTTCTGTTCTGAAATGAAATTCAGTTGATACAAATTCAGTATATCATTATATATAACACTGTAGATCTACAAAGTAATAGCATTACCTGAAATCCCTTTGAAATCTGCTTTCCGTGGATCAAATAAATCTGAGATTCCCAAAGCTGACAATGCCATCCTTAAGTCGCTGTAGCTTTCTAATTTAAATCTGTGAAACATTGACAATATATAATTACTTTTTGTACATCAAATTCACATTTCTTAATTTAAAATGTGATTTTATTATTATTTTTTATTTTTACCTGGGTAAAAAGATGTCCATTTTGATTTTTTTCATAGTGTTGGCCCATGTTGTGATGCTCTTTGATGTCAGATTAGACTCGATGGAGGATAATGGTGTATTCCTGTCTGTAGGACGTACCACAAACATGCTGACTGTATTCCCAAGATAAGGCAGCTCAACTACTGTAAACTTTTCATGGGATGGGGTTTCAAATTGACCTGTAAAAGCATTTTACATGGTAAGGCTATAGTCTGGTCATTTCATGTATAATTTAAGGGGATCTCTAGGATTATATAATAGGAAAATCCACACAAAATATGTCTTCACATAACAGACAGTCTGCAGTTGCCACGTAATACCTGTTACTTAATGGGGTGTCATGTCCTATAAATCAAAAATGAAAATTTAGGGCTTATGGCAAATGTTTTGCATTGGGGAAAATGTACAACATTATAAAATGGGAATTTATTATTTGGTTTTACTTTTTTTCCCCCCTGTGGTAAATTGTTGTAAATTTATACGCAATGGGTGAAACATTAGCAACATTTATACACAACACATTTGGACTTAATAAAAAAAACAAAACAAACTATTTGTAGTGGGGGATGGTTGGCTTATTGCAGTGGTTATTGATTTATCAACTGCAACTTCTTTAAATTGTCGCAAAATATTTGTGAAAACACTCAAATGTCTGCACAATCTTGCACTTAGAAACTTGTCTACATCTAAATTACTTGTTGGTTAATAAGGAAAGTGCAAATACATAAGTACGCAGGACGTATGCCCAGGCAACCAGGGGTAAAAATAACTATTTACACAGACAATTATAAAATCCCCCCCCCCCCCCCCCCGAGTAAAAAAAAGCTTGTCCATGCGGTTTTCCAAAACTATAGATCACTAAGGCTAAGTTTCTACTTGTTTTTTTTTTTTTTTTTTTTTTTAAACGCCAATGCTGCCGCATGGCGTTTTTTCGGCCCAAAAAACGCTGCGGCCAGATGTGAGCTGTAAATCAATGAGAAATCGCAAGATTCTTATTCCACTTGGCGTTTTTCACTTAGGCTCTTTCATTTATTTATTTTTTTATCTTATCCTTTTGGCGGTTTTCCAAAATCGCAGCATGTTGAGCCACTGGCTATTTTTTAGTCAAAATCGTGGAGTTTTTCTCCCATAGAAGTCTATGGGAGTGAAAAAACACCAAGAAAGATGTGGGTTTTAACTTTGGCATTTTTGCAGGCGGTTTTTATTCTTTTTTGGACTTTAGCGATCCAAAAAAGTGATGGAGATACCTTTTTAATAAAATTTCGTAGGGTACCATAAAAAAAGACAGTAGAGAAGGAAAAAATTGTATTTAACGAAATGTATCTTTTTTTATAACAAAATTTTTATTAATTTTTAAAACAGGGATCAGTTTGTGTGCGGGCAGGGACCTAAAAATGTAGCCGACAATAATAAAAATGTAGTGTGTATGTTTTTCACTTTTTTTCTTTTTTTTTTGAAATCCATGATGGGAGTAGTAGTACCTGTACTAACTGACAGATCGCCCGCTGTGATCCTCCTGTATAATGTATAGATGCGGTCAGCCGCTCTTCTATGGTCCCCTGCACTGCCGTATATATATAACCTATTCATATTTCCCGCAGAGAGCTGTGATTGGCCAGATGGTTCCAGCCAATCACAACTCTGTGGGAATTATGAATAATAGGTGTGTATATATATACAGCAGTTCAGGGGACCATAGAAGAGTGGCCGCCTCTATACATTATACAAGAGGATCACAGCGGGTGTCAGGAGTGACATCCACTGTGATCTTTCCTTAACTGCAGGTACTACTACTCCCAACATGGAGCACACTGCTCAATGCTGGGAGCTGTAGTACCTGCATTAATAGACAGATCGCAACAGGTTTCAGAAATTACACTCGCTGCGATCTGTCTATTAATGCAAGAACTACAGCTCCCATCATGGAGTAGAGTGTACTCCATGTTGGGAGTAGTAGTACTTGCAGGTAAGAACAGATCACAGCGGTTATACTGACACCCGATGCGATCGCCCTGGCTATAGCAGAGATGTGGAGCGGCTTTCTCCTGCGCTAGCATCTCTGCTCTATACTCCGGCCGGCCACTCACTCATTCATATTTCCCTCTGAGAGCTGTGATTGGCTGCAACCATCCGGCCAATCACCACTCTGGGCGGAGAATATGAATGAGTGATGTTCTATTCACATCACTGTCCGGAGTATAGTGCAGAGATGTGAGTGCTGTATAGAGCCGCTCCGCATCTCTGCTATGTTATGGACAATCGCATCGGGTGTCACGTCTGACACCCGGGGCAATATGTCTATTAGTACAGGTACTACGACTCCCATCATAGAACAGTCTGTTCCATGCTGGGAGTAGTAGTACTACCTAAAAAATAGAGGAAAAAAAAGTGAAACACACACACTTTATTAAAAATAAAAAAAATTCCATCACTATTGCATCCTTTCTTTTTTTTTTTTTTTGTTACCCAACAAATTTTGGGTACCAAAAAAACTGCCAAGGTGCAATTTCCACACAAATGAAAAACCACCAGAAAAATTGCACTGGCGCAGGAAATTGCACTGGCGTTTTTTCTTGTTTTTTTGTCCTGCGTTTTTTGGTTTGAAAAAAACACAAGTAGAAACCAAGTAGAAATGGGAAGCTGAGAACCTGTTCACCAATACACTGGGTTATATTGCAAGTGAACAGCAATAAACAAGGGGTCACATACATTAATTGATGCAGTGAATCTGCTTTGCTACAGTGCTGCTCTGCACAATGATGGCGGGGAGTAGGCTTGCCAAACTCCTCTATACGCAGCGCTGCCCATGTGGATATTCTAATATATTCACTCCCGTGTCCTAGTGACTTGAGAGCCTGTGGGCATGTGGCCGCTCTGCTCTTGTGTAGGGGTGGAGAAATCCTAGAAAGACAGCTCACCACAGGCTGGAGAAAGATGAGAACAGAAACAAGGCATTGTACAACTGTAAAGAGAAAACAGAGCTCATACAGACACTATAAGAGCTGTAGAAACAAACGTTAGCAACATTTTAATAAAGACATGCAGAAAATAGAATTGCACCATAATAGTGTCCCTAGCCGTTGAAAGGGAACAATGTTTTTGTATATGGATCTGTTAGCGATTTTTTTTTTTCGTTGTTTTTTTTTTTTTTATTCAAATATCAAGCCATGAAGGAACAGAGATATATATTTAGTATTTTATAGTTTGAATTCTAGGAAAGCCTGTATTAATAAACAGCATTTCAGTTGATTACATAATGTTGTATATGGATTTTACTCAGTTTTATTACTGTAACTGGATCGACATCTCGTGCTACTTACCATAGGCTACATCTGCAGTTTGATGCATCATGGGAACTTTAACTACAGATCCATCTGTGCTAATAAAAGGCAATGTCTGTGTATCTGTGAAGGAGAATTTTGTTTTCCACTTGCTTTTGAAATACATTGTGCTCACAAGTGCAATCTGCATAAAACCGGATCCAAACTGTCCGCCAGCCACCATAGTCTCTGTTCCACCTGTAAGAATACAGAAGACTTGCCGTAAAGGGATCCTGTCACTATGAGAATGCTACCAAATGAACCAACATCATTTTATAGAACAGGAGCAGATTGATATATAGTTTTGTTGAAAAAAAAATATATATAACTTTCTGACTTGTAACGCAGTAATTGAAATCACCATTCTTTCTATGTATAGGAGTCCAGTGGGTGGTGTCCTCCAATGGTGTCAATTTATTGACAATCATTTCTGTATGCATGTACATACAGGAAGACTGTCAATCATAGATGAGGTCTGCCTACAGGACTCCTAAGCATAGGACAAGCAAGAGATTCAATAAATGTTTCCGTAAATTATCCTGAATCTTTTCCCACAAAACTATATATCAATCTGCTCAGCTTCCTCTGCTCTATGAATATATTCTAAAACAGAAAGAGGCAGAGCTTCCCTTTGGATGGTATTTCTGGATTCTAGGTGTGTTTGTGTAGGAACAAAAATAGCAAAAACTGGTCACTTTTGGTAGTTGTGTATGAGCCACAACTACTGTGTCCGTAGGTATCCAAGGGAGTGGTGCCGCTTTCCAGGGGTTGTTGTGGGGAGATTCCAAACCGATGGTTATAATGGAAGAGATACAGGGGGAAAAAATGGAATGATAGCGCGATCCACTCGGAAGTCAGTTTCAAATAATGTTCTTCTTTATTAAAGCCAAATCACAACATGTTTTGAGGCTTGTACATGCCTCTTCCTCAGGTAAGCCTTTTTTACCTGAGGAAGAGGCATGTACAAGCCTCAAAATGCATTGTGATTTGGCTTTAATAAAGAAGAACATTATTTGAAACTGACTTCCGAGTGGATCGCGCTATCATTCCATTTTTTTCCCCCTGTATCTCTTCCTCTGCTCTATGGCATGCTACTGACAAATCAGACTAAATATTCAATATGACAGTAATATTAAAGGTGATTGAAAGAGTCATTTTTTTTTATACAATAAGTCTGACTCCACCTTTGAGTTGCAGGGAGAAAAAATTGTTAAAAAATTATAGTTCTTTCCAAATATATTATCCTATTGATATCTTATAAGAAGCAGACTAAGACTATATATTGTGCTGTTCACATACCAAATATAAATTTCTGTCCTAAAGCCGACTTGGCTGAAGTGGCACTCCCTGATCCCCTCTTATTATACATGGTGATTCAAAAGGTATGGTGCAAAAGTAAAGGCCTCTAGTTAAAATACACGGACATCAGTAGTAAATAGTCAATGACTGAAAACCAGAGCAAAACTGGCATAGTTTCCCATAGCAACTAGACCCAGCGCAAATGTCTTACATAGTGTGACATAAGATGGCGATATTGGAAAATATACTTTTTGCATGTTGGGGCTTGCAAAAACAGGGTCCGTTGTGATAGTATAGTGAAACTTACAGAATTAGTTTGGTAAAACATGCCCTGCAGAGAAACCACTGGATGTTCATGTCATGGGGAAAGTCTGGGCCACCTAAAGGCTTCAGAAGAGACCGTGAACAGAATTTGGGTTGTGTACAAGAGTAGTACTAGAAAGTCTACCCAGGCTCTCTAGTATGGAACTACAGGGGCCACAAACCACGGCATGTGCCACGGAAAGAGGCCAATGGTAAATTCCATTGCTTCTAGGGGGTCTTATACTCAGTAGGTCTCCTAGCAGATGAGAGACCTGGGTGTGCCCTGGTTGCCTAAAAATGTACCTTTTTTTCTGCCATCTAGCCCAAGTCTAAAGGAGCTAGGGAATATTGTTAGTGCATATGGCCGACACCGTCATTACTCACCTCCTGTATTTCTGTTCACCCACTGGTTTATCTGGATAGCGGTCCTGTTGTGCTCAGTGAAGTTGGTCAGCTGAAGACTACTGTTTGCCCATTGTACAGTATATTCTGTAAACTGAGTGGAAATAGGTGTCCCTGCTTGCACAAACAAGGCACAAGCCAAACAGATGGAAGTATCCTGGCTGGAGTTGGTAAGTTCCCTGTGCATGCTTTTCATAAAGATCTTCACTGATTTATCTGTTAATCAATACAAAGTAGATAAATGTAAATAATTACATAAATAGTAACAGGTACGGTACGTATACAAGCAATGTTAAAGGGAACTTGTCATTACTTTCATGCTGCCTGAATCAGAAGTAATCGGGGTGGTCCTTGGTGGCTTTCACCTGCTTCGCCAGCCTTGATTATAGATCTTTCCCTAAACAGGCTAGTGGGGGCAGGGAAAAGCCACAAGGGACCACCCCGATGACTTGGTTTGGGCAGCTTGAATGTTATGGCAGCTCCCTCTGAGAACAGGTATCAGAAAAAAGAGCAATGGGGGAGATTCATCAAGACTTGTGCTGAGGAAAAGTTGACCAATTGCCCATAGAAACCAATCAGATGACTTTTTTTTTTCATTTTTGAAGAGGCCTCTGACAATGAAAGAAACACTCTGGTTGCTATGGGCAACGGGTCAACTTTTCCTCAGCACAGTTCTTGATGAATCTCCCCAATGTTCCTACTAGCTGTGAGTCTAGGCCAATTCTCCATGCAGTAGAAGATATAGGGGGAGATTTATCAAAACCTGTGCAAAGAAAAAGTTGCCCATAGCAACCAATCAGATCGCTTCTTTCATTTTGCAGATCAGATGCCTTGTTAAAAATGAAAGAAGCGAGCTGATTGGTTGCTATGGGCAACTGGTCAACTTTTCCTCTGCACAGGTTTTGATAAATCTCCCTCATAGAGATTATATTTACTTTACATATGCATTCATCATCTATGGATTCTATATGTAAACAAACACTTTAGACCCTACAACCTTAAGACTTCATTTTGTGAACCAAATTCAAACAATAGCATAGTGGGATTTATACCGAGAAGCCATATAACAGCTGTTAAGGCCCTTGTGAGTGTAGTGGATAAACCAACCACAGTAAGTATGATGTTCCAAGCTCTAGATATTAAAAGGGTTATTCCAGGATTTTTTTTATTTGACTATGCTACAGGGGCTGTAAAATTAGTGTAGTTCATAATATAGTGTCTGTACCTGTGTGTGATGGTTTTCTCACAATTCTTATGTGATTTTCACCCCAATATTTATTTTTAACAGCATACAAAATGACTGTTGTCTCGGATTTTTCCCAGCTTCCAATGCGGCCAAGACCTGACCTCACTAGTCAGCTGATGACAGGGAGCCTGTCTGCTTCAGTGGGTGGAGGGATCAAACTGCAACTAATGCAACAGCTGTAGGCACCCTGATTGAAAAACACAGGTCTTTTGTTTTAATGGGTGGGGTGGCTGATGTGTGAGAGGGAGGAAAATGGAATTGGGGGATTTGTAGTGAAAAAAAAAAAAGAGTCAAACAGGAAATACAAGTTCACAAAAAGCTAGCCACAGTGTTATGGTAATCTCACAACATAGCCATTTAGTCCCAAGACAAGCGCAGATCCTTCCTAAGCATGTCCATTACTGTCTGCCAGGTACGTACTAAAATCACCTTATGGTGGATAACCCCTTTAAGTTGGCCAAACCCCAAAGCCAGGTGTACATATGCTTTAAGTGGGGTGGGATAAACTTCTTCCAGACTCCTCTAATGGCGGCATATCAGCCCAAGAACAAAAGGATAAGGCAGTTAAAGTACCATATATCTGAACCTTCTTTCCCATATTTGCTGTCGAGAGAATCTGGAAGCTACTATACTTATTCATGTACTTATTAGACTATAGTCTTGTCCCGCCAAAATTTGTGGGTTTAGCCAAAATATATCTGTCTTTGAACAATTGTAGTGGTTATAGCCCAGGGTAATTGTGGATAAGGAGGGCTAACAAATAGCCCATAGAGAGAGTGGCCTCTGTGGCCGCAATGATCAATGTTCATCTTTTATTGGCTGATATCATTAACTTTTAAACTTAAAGAGGACCTGTCAGACGGAAAACAGGTGTAAGTGAGTGTATGGCTATATACAGCATACCCTTTTGTTTTTTCTCCACAATCCTTACCAGCGCCGAGCCTTTTTGTTACTATATAAATGAGGCTAAAAAGCCTAGGAGCCTTTTCCAGCATGGTAATAGCCCAGGTAAGTCCATCCCATGTCCTCTTTACCTAGTGCCTGTCAGTCAAATGGGGTAGGCGGGTGAAGAGGTCATGAACAACTCGACCTGGGCTTGTAACATGCTAGGAAACGCCCCCTGAGATTTTAGTCTCATTTACATATTAGCAAAATGGCTAACATCTTGCCACTATTTGCCTCCATGTGAAGAGGAATATAGACTTACACATTAGACTTTATTGGGGCCCTACTGTAAGTGCCATAAAATTGCCATTTTATGAAGCCGTAATGCTGTTCAGTTTTATACATTTTATAGCAGTTTACATTGCTGCAAATCAAAAATAACTTGGGCCACATGCACACTTATGTGTTCTCCGTCATTATTCTTGTGATCTGATGTCACTGTAGCTCTAGGATTGTTTCTTCTCTAGTAAAGTCTTTTAGATATGTACTATGCATTGGGTAAGATCCGCTCTCCATGCAGCATAGGGTTTGCACCTAATCCTGAAATCTTGATTCATTTAAATGAAAATCCTTTAAGTATTTAATTAAAATCAAATACAAACATTTGAAACTAATTTCCTTTCCTCACGCTGAATGACCCTTTGGAAGTGAAGTTGTTATTGTAAATTATTAAAGGATTAAGAAGGAAAGAAAGCTGATATACTGCTTGGCCAGTAAGTAACACTGCTGGGGCTGCTCAAAAGCTCACCCTCCCTATGGCGGCACTGTATACATTCCTATACATCTCATTTTATTTATTTATAGAAAGGTCCATACTGTAGCTATATATAGGTGTTTTGTGTCCCTCTGTGTGCAGTGTATAATATATGAAACTTCTATAACATAGTTTGCATGTAAAAATGTTTGAAATACCCATTTTGATAGCGCTAACATAATCATCAGTGTTGTACGGAGATTGCCTTCCTCAGTTACATCGTTAATACGGTTGAAAAAAAGACATGTCCATCAAGTTCAACCATGGAGGGGAGGGGAAGGGCTATGGGTGAATGAAGCCTACAACTGTTCCTACTGTGACCAGTTCCTGAGGTAGACTGTTCTATAAATTCACAGGGGAAGAATTATCAAAATCTGTCCAGAGGAAAAGCTGCTGAGTTGCGATCTGATTGGTTGCTATGGGTAACTCAGCAACGTTGCCTCTGGACAGGTTTTGATAAATCTCCCCCCACAGTTCTTTTGGTAAAGAAGGCTTGTCGCCCCTGGAGTCTAAACGTTTTTTTTTTTCTTTTGAGGAGGGTTTACATGGAAAAGTAATTAACCATGTTTTTTGTGGGGGCCATTTAAATACTTCAAGAGATTTTTTCCTCAACAGGTGATTCTCCGCTGTATTTTTGGTGACCATGCCCCTTTTCCCCAGAGGCCACACACCTTTTTCGGGTTTTACCAGTAAAATGGAGAGTTGGTCTGTTTTTATTCAATTCTGGCGCAGACAGAATTTTTGGTGCATATCCTGACAAAATATGTCGGGTTTACAATAGTAAATCAGGGCCATTGTGACAGGCTGTCCACCTGCTCTAAACCCAATATACTGGGTTTTAGTGCGAATAAACAGCTTTAAAAAAAAGTCCTCACTTGCTTTAATCCTTCCAGTATTTGCAGTGTTCCAGCAATGGGGCAATGGAGGCAGGGAGGCGGCTGGCCGAGCTGCCCTGCCTATTCCATATTTCCCCTTTCGGCCTGACCTTGTAAGGAATATGCTAAAGGACTGGGTGTAGTGAGGCAACGGCGCTCACCCCAGTATACCCCAATACCCCAGTATTGTCAATTATTTTCGGTACTTTTTCTTTTCCATTCTTGGGTTCACTATTACATTTTTTATTTTATTTCGAATACATACAGTAACCAATTTACCAATTTGCATGTTTTTGGAATGTAGGAGGAAACATAGAATCTATACAGATGTTGTGTGTGGTCAGATTTAAACCCAGTAACGTTTAGGCAACAATGTAAACCACCGAGCCTTTGTTCTTCCAGTACAATCATTACATCTACATTTTTATCTATTGTACCAAGAATAGACAAGATATTTTCCTTTAGGAATGTTTTCATTATTCCTTCAATGATAACTAATGAAATCATATATAACTTGGTATGTAAAACGAATTTACACGGGGGCACCTCAATGATATCTTATAGTAAGATGCTTCTAACCAGGCTTTTTTTCTGTGCCCTTCCCTGTCCCAGCTTAACAACTACTAAACACAGCTCATATTCTTCCTTGAGAGGCAAGACAAATGATCAGCTGAGTGATCAGATAGCATGCTACCCATGCAAGTCTATAGAGAGAAAAGGAAGGTGAATGAGCTGCTGGTAAAAGGCAGAAGCCAACAGAGAGACTGCAGAGGGAGAACAAGAGTTTAATGTATTAGATCTCACAGCTTACACTGCTCAGTACTGCATTATAATGCCCTCCATGCTGCTACTGCCTTTTAGGGTGTGCATAGAGACATACAAGAGCAGAATCTCTACTTTTCTGTGTGCAGTGTATGGAAGACATTAAAACAGCTAGTTTCTCACTATAGCAAATAGTTGGAAGTCGCCTTCTGCCCCTTTCCTGCCCCTTTTCATGGCTAATGACAAATTGACCAGCATTTTTCTGGACTCCCAAAAGCATTTGTTGCTACCTGGCAGCCTTGAACGGAGTACTTAAGTAATTCCCCTTGATTTTACTTTTTTAAGATGGATGACTCCCTCCCCCCCCCCTTCCCTTTTCTTTCCCTCCTCTATGCCCCCCCCCCCCACCCCTGCCTCTCTCCCCGCTCCCCTGCCTCTCTCCCCACTCCCCTGTATGTTTTGTTTCTTCTCCCATCTGTTTCTGTCTTCGTTTTGGTCACCCTGGGAACCTGTTTGTATTTAATTATTGCAATCATAAACCAGAACATGTGAACAAACCCTAAATGCTAGTCATATCACTACTTGCGTGATGCGACTAGCAGTAAGGGTTTGTTCATACGTCTGCACAAAAAACAAGAAAATTAATTGGGGGGAATTTATCATTGTCTTTATAAGTTCTGCCCCCCCCCCCCCCATATATATATGAAAGAGGTGCATGCTCTTTATGAACAGCAAAGTAGCTTAAAGGGGGATTCCAGGAAAAAAACTATTTTTTATATATATCAACTGGCTCCAGAAAGTTAAACAGATTTGTAAATTACTTCTATTAAAAAACCTTAATCCTTTCAGTACTTATGAGCTTCTGAAGTTAAGGTTGTTCTTTTCTGTCTAAGTGCTCTCTGATGACACGTGTCTCGGGAAATGCGCAG
This sequence comes from Hyla sarda, assembly GCF_029499605.1. Taxonomy (NCBI): domain Eukaryota; kingdom Metazoa; phylum Chordata; class Amphibia; order Anura; family Hylidae; genus Hyla; species Hyla sarda. The sequence continues at coordinate 70,536,612 of NC_079190.1, forward strand.
TTTAGAAGAGGTTTGCTATGGGAGATTTGCTTCTAAACTGGGCAGTTCCCGAGACACGTCATCAGAGAGCACTTAAACAGATTTGTAAATTACTTCTATTAAAAAATCTTAATCCTTTCAGTACTTATGAGCTTCTGAAGTTAAAGTTGTTCTTTTCTGTCTAACTTTTTGGAGCCAGTTGATATATAAAAATTTTTTTTTCCTGGATAACCCCTTTAAGTTTTCTGTGGTCCAGGCTGGTGTGAGAGAGCGCAACAATTCAGCAAAAACCACTGCAAAATCCTAACCACGGTGCTCTACATTAAAGTTGTCTTCTTGAATAAGTCTTATTGGTTTGCAGCTAAATCTAGCGACTTTTCACCTATTTCACTAACATGTGCAACTTTTTTTTTTTTTATACCTAAAAACAGGGTACACACTCCACTAATGTCTAGCTCACCGCTCCTGGTTCCAGTGCACGGAAAGGTGTGGACTACACGTGTAGAGGCAGGCTTAAATAAGAAGAAGAATCCAGCACTGCAGGTCCAATGCAAGGAAGCTGTTGATTGCATATAAACACACGGACACATAACGTGGATCACAGGTGACGCGTTTCGGCGAACTCTCTCGCCTTAGGTACGACTAAGGCGAGCGAGTTCGCCGAAACGTGTCACCTGTGATCCACGTTATGTGTCCGTGTGTTTATATGCAATAAGCAGCTTCCTTGCATTGGACCTGCAGTGCTGGATTCTTCTTCTTAAAAACAGGGTAAAACCAATGATAAATTCCCCCATTCTGTGACTTGCATTAGTAAGGGTGAATACATACAAGAAGTGTAGGGCTGTGTTCACACATTGCAGTTTCATTGCAGTTCTGTGATTAGGCAGTAAGCCTTGCAATGTGTGAGTGAACATAGCCTAAATAAGCCAAGAATGAAAATGGCACAAGGAAATTCAGCACATGATACCCTGATGTGCAATGATTTTGTAAAGATGAACAAAAATAAAAATAATATAATAATTACCAAAAACATTGTACCCCAAAGTCTTCTCTATCTGAGTGAAGGTGCTGCCTTGAGCGCCAAACTGCAGTAACCCCAGAGATCTGGCCACACTGCTTGGAGAGATGACCACGTCTGTCCTGTTCTCTGTGGTCACAATTTTCTGGTACAACTTCACTGCAAACTCTGTGTTCTGCTCCCTCAGTCTGTCATACGGATGGCAGTGCCCCTGGCAGAGGCAACATGAATACAGGAGGAGCCAGAACAAAACTGGAGGCATGGGGTATGTATGTACAACTGGAAACCGGTCCTGGATGGGAAACACAAATAGAAGGTGGTTTACAGCATGTCCGTACAGTATAATGAAACGCATACAGTGGTCCCTCAAGTTACAATATTAATTGGTTCTGGGAGGACCATTGTATGTTGAAACCATTGTATGTTGAGACCAGAACTCTATGGTAACCTGGTAATTGGTTCTAAAGCCCCCAAAATGTCATCCAAAAATAGGAAAAAGTGAGAATTAAAGAAAAATAAGTAGATAACTAATATAGATAAAGCAAATCCTTACATAGAAAAGTAAGAAAGATCTGCTGGGAGCTGTAAATCACTGTCTATGTCAGTGTTTTCCAAGCAGGGAGCCTCCAGCTGTTGCAAAACTACAACTCCCAGCATGCCCAGACAGCCAGAGGCTGTCCGGGCATGCTGGGAGTTTAGTTTTGCAACAGCTGGGGGCACCCTGCTTGGGAAACACTGGTCTATGTAGAGGACAGGAGCTTCTTCAGGGTCCTGTACAGTACACACAGTGTCCTAAAAAAGTAACATGGAGTCTCCCTCACCTGGTGTCCAAAGGAGCAGCTAATCCTGGTACAGGTAAAGTGTACAGAACATGTAATACCTCCCTGTACTGTAGGGGGCGCTACCAGACACCAGTCAGTGCATACACTTCAGTAATACAGGTGTTTTACCAGTGAATGCCCATCCTGATTGGTCACATCTTCAGGCCATTGACAAGTTTCACAGATCTGGACTGTCTTTGTCCAGATTGTCATTGTATGTTGAGTCTGGTTTCAATTTACAATGGTCCAGAAAAGACCATTGTATGTTGAAACTATTGTATGTTGACTCCATTGTAAGTTGAGGGATCACTGTACAGTATTTAAGCCATAAAAAAAAGTGTAAATGAAGCAAAAACTGAAAATTCCAATTTCAACCACTTTGCATGTTTCCCTTACTTTTATGCATTGCAGGGATATCAGGGGGTACTCTTAACCTGTGTCCTCTGCTCCGCCACCCTCTTTATCTTCACATTGAAGACGTGTATGGCCCTGTATGCAGTTGGGTAGTTTGCACTTTTTTTTTTTTTTACGCTGCAAAAATATAGTAACCCTCCTATATTGGCTGAATGGAGGCCAATAGGACACTTGTTTGGCCTTTCTTTGATTAATAGGCACCAATGGCTCCCGTTGACATATGCTGTGGAAGCTTTCCCAATGCATACTGCAAACGGATCACATAAATGTAGTGTGAAAGAAGCCTAAAGCAACACTCTATCTTCTAGATCTGTGATCCCCAACCTGTGGTTCTCCAACTCCCAGCAGGCCCTGTCAAGGCTCTCAGGGCATGCTGGGTGTTGTAGTTTTCCAACAGCTGGAGGCACACTGGTCGGGAAACACTGTATTAGATCCAGCAGATAAAGTCGATAGGATAATCCATGAGATCTTCAAAGTGTTCATGATATTGCTCCATGCAGGTGCCTTCAACCAAGAAAGCAAACCAAGAAAACCATCAAAATCTCTTCATCACAGGATCTCAAGTAATTGGGTTTATAAATGAGAAAGCCTCCCTTTAGGGCCAGGGCCAAGTCAATAAAAAGATTAAATCTGTACAGCATTATATTTGAGTATGTATGTCAGAATGATGTGGCTCATGATAGCATAGATTGTATAGAGTTTTAATAATAATAATGATGGTATATGAATTTCAGTGTTATATACTGTAGTCTCTACGATGTTTATGTTTTAGCTGAATATCTTCCTGACTTATTTTCTAGAAATCAAGCTTTGTATGGAATCTGGTCATTTACTGTACATAAATGCAGTTTATATTATGCAAGCTAAATGTAAATAATATACTTACTTATTATAAAAGATATATTATAAAAAGTATAAAAAACGGAAAAGTATTCAAATAAATGTTTGCCACCAATTGCAATATATATATATATATATATATATATATATATATATATATATGTTAATTACAAGAATATAACAAGTCACCAGATGGCACCATAACTATATAACAGGTCATTCTTAAATTGTAGTAGTGGTACATTATTGCATACAACCTCAGCTGCTCTAGCACCACTTTATGAAAAGGAAAATTGACTAGTTATTTCTAGATTTTAAAGGGGTTATCCATGAAAAAACTTTTTTTTTATATATATATATGAACTGGCTCCAGAAAGTTAAACAGATTTGTAAATTACTTCTATTAAAAAATCTTAATCCTTTTAGTACTTATGAGCTTCTGAAGTTAAGGTTGTTCTTTTCTGTCTAAGTGCTCTCTGATACACGTGTCTCGGGAAACGCCCAGTTTAGAAGCAAATCCCCATAGCAAACCTCTTCTAAACTGGGCGGTTCCCGAGACAGGTGTTATCAGAGAGGATTTAGACAGAAAAGAACAACCTTAACTTCAGAAGCTCATAAGTACTGAAAGGATTAAGATTTTTTAATAGAAGTAATTTACAAATCTGTTTAACTTTCTGGAGCCAGTTGATATATATATATATATATATATATATATATATATATATATATATATATATATATATATATATAAAGTTTTTTTCCTGGATAACCCCTTTAATAACAACATGAAATACCTAGTCTCACTGTAAAGAATGTCTGCAGCAGCTGGGGCACAGTACTGTATAAAACACTGCAGCTGCTGAAGAACATCTTAAAGAACGACAAAGCACCACATGTCAGTCAACTTCCCACAAAAGTGATCTGCAGGAAGAGATGAGCAGTGCCTATATAGCAGTACTTATCTCAGTATAATAATCAGGTTCAGACATTATATGTAATGTTGATGAAATGTTTCCATATAAAAATATTTGTATAAAGATGTTTTATAATATTAATAATTTAAGGCATTGATAACCCAAGTCCCATGTACTCACAGTATGCGCTGTCCTGTGCTGTCCTCTGGAGGTTACTCCCTGTGGATCTCCTTCTGCCAGGCACTTTGATACATCCATGAATAATTCTAAGTCATGAGCCGGCACAGAGAGGCATATCCAGTGCCTGCAGCCTCTGCTGGCGATGTCTGTACCACTCTAGTGAAATTCCTGTGCACTTGTGGCTTTAAATAGTGACAGGCGGAGAGGCAGATCTCCAGCCAGCAAATCCAGTGTTGGTGTAATGAGGAGGAAAACTAGTGGATGCAAGTGAGAATGTGAAATCTGGTTACATTTCAGCTAATATGACTTTAAGATATATTCAGAGTTTTTTTTTTAGACATTTCACCCAGGAAATTTGATTATTGTGTATAATTATTTTCAGCCAAACCATTATTCCATTATAGACAGCCATAGACATGGGATTTCTGACTGTACAAGTGCTTTATATCACTGCAGACATTTACGACCATGCATAGTCAAAGATTGCTATAAGTATTAGGTGGAATGAGAGACTCGTTTTATAACCTTCGTAATATTTTAGGAGAGATGAACAGCCAAAAAGAAGTGGTCGACATTGTGCTTTGCTCCCCGGCCGGCCAAGAGATCCGCCCATTTCTTTGCATATAAGTCTATGCAGAGAAACGTCTCTAAACGGGAAGGGGAGTGGAGCTCAATGTCACCCACTTCCTCAACTAATAACTCACAATTGCAGCAGGTCTCAGGAGTGAGACTTGTTGCGATCAACAACTTTTGACATGTCTGATCAACATGTCAAAAGCTATTTTTTAAAAACAGTAATGCTGTGAGAGCTGAGGAAGTGCACTATCATCCACGAGCGCATGAGGATACGATCTATTGAAAGCTTTTCGAAAGGAGAGGGGATCCCCACAATTCTTCTACTCTGGGCCAAAAGGTTTGCCAAAGCCTAGGGGGAACCAAAATTCTCCTGGGATCCACCTGGATGGCTACCTAAGTCTCAAGCAAGGAACGCAAATGTAAAGACAGACACTCAGGGTTGCAGTGAGTTGAGGAACCTGATGGCCACACACACCTCCCCTAGGCCTCCAGCCCTTCTAGTGGGTAAACACTTGTTTAGCCAACAGCTATCTTTCGTAACTTCCATAGAAAATCGGCTGTGTAAGCAGACAAACTTACTTCACTTTGGGAAAAGGAGTCACTTGCCAAGGCCTAAAATACTCTAAAGGTCAGACACTAACATGTAGGGTATCTACATGCTGGTGGTCAAAGAAAGACAATTTTCCTACTTTAGGAAAGGAGGTATTTTGGTTGCCTTTCAATGGCTGAACAAAAGGATTGGCCATGTTGAGACCCAACAGATATGTCCCTCTTTGCTGTACAGCTTTCAAAAAGTTTGCTGCTTCAGTGTTTTTAGATCTTTTAGTCAGGTGTTTTTATGGTTACTGAAATACAATTATAAGCATTTCATAGGTTTTCAAACTTTTATTGACAAATACATCTACAACGTTGATCCTTCTTTATCAAGACTTTGGCAATTTACCCTGGCATGCTGGATATCAGCTTCTACTACAAACGGGTCAAGTCCTGAAAAAAAAAAAGTGAGGGAACTCACCAATGATTTCCACTCAAGGGCTGGTCCTGCAGGACTCCTGCTAATGGAAATGGTGTTTCTGCAGTGGAATATGTGCAGGAAAAAGTTCCCACATTTTCCTGCAGGACTTGACCCCTGGGTACAAATCCGGAGTGAGGACAACCCAGGGGCAATTTGGTGATGAACAATACTTTTATTCAGCTTGATGGAGAACATGTCACAAGGCAAAAGTGGTAAGGAGAAAACAGCAATAAAATTTTGGATCAATGGTCAGGAAACTCCCCAGATCTCAATCCCAACAAGCTAACCTGTGGTCAGTCTTTAGAAATTGGGTGGACAGACAAAAACACAAAAATTTGGATAAACTCCAAGCACTTATTAGGCAAGAATAGGTTGTCTCCAGTCAGGATTTGGCTCAGAAGCTGATATCCAGAATGTCAGGACAAACTACAAAAGTCTTAGAAAAAGAAATGTCGACCTTGTAAATATTGTCAACCTTGAACACTAGATGTAAAAGTCAATAAACGATTAACCCTTTAAGGACATTGGGCGTAAATGTATGTCCTGGTGCTCTGGTACTTATTGCACTTGCTTCACAGACTGTAAGTGGCAGCTGTTCACATACAATCAATAATGAAGAACGGTGATCATACCAGAAATCCACTCACCTGCTCCTTGCGGGTCCTGGGTCCGATCTGGCAATAACATTAAGTAATTTCAACTTGGTTTTTATTAAAGGATTTTAGAATTTAACAAAGGATAAACAAAAGACAATAAATGGGATAATAATGCTGACAGATAACCGCACTAATACTTAGTATGGACTCACAATAACCGCACTAATACTTAGTATAAATGACGTGTGGACCTGATGTCGCGGAAGGTCCGGACTGATCTCCAATATGAACACGGTAATAGGGAAGATATAACCAGAAGAAGAGTCCAGTGGGTGGAGGAATATAATGGTCTATACACGTCCATACACACGATGATCTGTGAGATCCTGGGTTATGTAGGATTTGTCAGCAGTGTAAATAATGGGGTATAATAAGGGGTAATAACAATACCGCCTAACTGTATAACAACAAAGAACACAATGTTCAGTATGAGACCTTCATGTTCTAGTAAAACAATAGATATGGAGATTTAGTACTACAATTAGATTATAAACTATTATAGAATAAATCCTCCAAACCACTGAGGGTTAATTCAGGCCCAGGCAATGGAGCTAGATATATACAGCAATGCTGGTAGATGGCTTATAGGAAAGTAGGGTCAATGTGAATAACCAATCTACCAGCATTGCTGTATATATCTAGTTCCATTGCCTGCGCCTGAATTAACCCTCAGTGGTTTGGAGGATTTATTGGATTACTGAACACCACGAGGTGGTGGAGAGGGACCGGCTGCACTTTGGACACATTTCCATACACGATCACCAGAGTTGTGCCTGCTTGTCAGCACAACTCCTTGGGTAAGCGCAATTTATTATTATATGCGGATCCTACCCATCGTTTATTGCACTACGGAGCGCTCTCTGTGTTTTTTTGTATAAACTATTATAGGAAACGCCACTAAATCAGAGTGGTTACTTACTATTATTATACTCACTATTACTATTGATATGAATGGGAAGTAATATTCCGGATTCACCAGGTGCGTCCACATCTCCAGTTTTGCTATATTTAAGCTCAGTGTGTGATGTCATATGGAATACACGTAACTGTCCCTGATCCATTATCCAGGTATTATATATTGGTCCAGCAGTGATGTCATGTGTGATGTCATATGGAATACACGTAACTGTCCCTGATCCATTATCCAGGTATTATATATTGGTCCAGCAGTGATGTCATGTGTGATGTCATATGTAATACACGTAACTGTCCCTGATCCATTATCCAGGTATTATATATTGGTCCAGCAGTGATGTCATGTGTGATGTCATATGGAATACAGGTAATTGTCCCTGATCCATTATGCAGGTATTATATATTGGTCCAGCAGTGATGTCATGTGTGATGTCATATGTAATACATGTAACTGTCCCTGATCCATTATCCAGGTATTATATATTGGTCCAGCAGTGATGTCATGTGTGATGTCATATGGAATACACGTAACTATCCCTGATCCATTATCCAGGTATTATATATTGGTCCAGCAGTGATGTCATGTGTGATGTCATATGTAATACATGTAACTGTCCCTGATCCATTACCCAGGTATTATATATTGGTCCAGTAGTGATGTCATGTGTGATGTCATATGTAATACACGTAACTGTCCCTGATCCATTATCCAGGTATTATATATTGGTCCAGCAGTGATGTCATGTGTGATGTCATATGGAATACGCGTAATTGTCCCTGATCCATTATCCAGGTATTATATATTGGTCCAGCAGTGATGTCATGTGTGATGTCATATGTAATACATGTAATTGTCCCTCATCCATTATCCAGGTATTATATATTGGTCCAGCAGTGATGTCATGTGTGATGTCATATGTAATACATGTAACTGTCCCGATCCCTTATCCTAGGTCTTATATATTGGTCCGGCTGAGGTATAGAGCAGAATTTATGGGGAACCATCACAGAAGTTATTGGCCGATTGAGGGAATTTTGTAAACCAGGATTTCCATCTGTGTCTCATCTTTTCCCCACACCCTTGTTGATTTGCCAGAGCCCATTCTTATGACCCATTGGTGGAGACCTGCAGTGACCAAACCTCTTATTAGCAGTAAGAATCAAAAGACTAGACTCACTTTTGCTGAGAAGCATGTTGTGTGGACAGAGGAGACGTGGTCCAGAGTTCATTTAGTGATGAAAGCAAGTTTAATTTGTTTGGGTCTGATGGGAAACATTATGTTTAGAGATGAGCGAATTTTTGAAAAATTCGATTAGGCTGATTCGACGAATTTTACCCCAAAATTAGTTTCAAGCAGAGTTTATTCGTGGCAAAATGCTATTAAAAACAGCTATTTCTGGCCTACAGAGCACCTCAATAGGGGTGTAGAACACTTTGCCTTGCTGTAGCACGCATAGGGTGTGTGCTAGGTTAGTGAAATAATACTGTTATTCAGTATGACATGCAGATCAGAGGCATCGCTATTAGAATAATTGTCGCAGGGCTGCACAATGACAGAGCCTGGAGGTGGCATCAGTGTGAGTAGACCATATAGTGGCTGAATGACACAGCATGCAGGTGGCGGCAGCATGTGGAGACCATATATTGGCTAAATGACACAGCGTGGAGGTGGTGACAACATGAGGAGAAAGTATATTGGCTGAATGACACAGCGTGTGTCACGATGCCGGCTGGCAGGAGGTGGATCCTCTGTGCCAGAGAGGGATTGGCGTGGACCGTGCTAGTGGACCGGTTCTAAGTCACTACTGGTATTCACCAGAGCCCGCCGCAAAGCGGGATGGTCTTGCTGCGGCGGTAGTGACCAGGTCGTATCCACTAGCAACGGCTCAACCTCTCTGACTGCTGAAGATAGGCGCGGTACAAGGGAGTAGACAGAAGCAAGGTCGGACGTAGCAGAAGGTCGGGGCAGGCAGCAAGGTTCGTAGTCAGGGGCAACGGCAGGAGGTCTGGAACACAGGCTAGGAACACACAAGGGAACGCTTTCACTGGCACAATGGCAACAAGATCCGGCGAGGGAGTGCAGGGGAAGTGAGGTATACATAGGGAGTGCACAGGTGAACACACTGATTAGAACCACTGCGCCAATCAGCGGCGCAGTGGCCCTTTAAATCGCAGAGACCCGGCGCGCGCGCGCCCTAGGGAGCGGGGCTGCGCGCGCCGGGACAGGACCGACGGAGAGCGAGTCAGGTACGGGAGCCGGGGTGCGCATCGCGAGCGGGCGCCACCCGCATCGCGAATCGCATCCCGGCTGGAGGCGGTATCGCAGCGCACCCGGTCAGTGGATCTGACCGGGGCGCTGCGGGAGCGAGAGTGTAGCGAGCGCTCCGGGGAGGAGCGGGGACCCGGAGCGCTCGGCGTAACAGTACCCCCCCCCCTTGGGTCTCCCCCTCTTCTTGGAGCCTGAGAACCTGAGGACCAGATTTTTATCTAGGATATTGTCCTCAGGTTCCCAGGATCTCTCTTCAGGACCACAGCCCTCCCAGTCAACCAAAAAGAAGGTTTTTCCTCTGACCTTTTTGGAGGCCAGTATCTCCTTTACAGGAAAGATGTCTGAAGAACCGGAGACAGGAGTGGGAGAGATAAGTTTAGGAGAGAAACGGTTGATGATGAGTGGTTTAAGAAGAGAAACGTGAAAGGCATTAGGAATACGAAGAGAAGGAGGGAGAAGAAGTTTATAAGAGACAGGATTAATCTGGCACAAAATTTTGAAAGGACCAAGATAGCGTGGTCCCAATTTGTAGCTGGGAACACGGAAGCGGACATATTTAGCGGAGAGCCATACCTTGTCTCCGGGAGAAAAAATGGGGGGAGCTCTTCTTTTCTTATCAGCAAACTTCTTCATGCATGATGAAGCCTGTAAGAGAGAATTTTGGGTCTCTTTCCATATGGTGGAAAGATCACGAGTTATTTCATCCACAGCGGGTACACCAGAGGGCAAGGGAGTAGGGAGGGGGGGAAGAGGGTGATGGCCGTACACCACGAAAAATGGGGATTTGGAAGAAGATTCAGAGACTCTGAAGTTATACGAGAATTCGGCCCATGGTAGAAGATCTGCCCAGTCATCCTGGCGGGAGGAAACAAAATGCCGTAAATAATCACTCAGGACCTGGTTAATTCTTTCTACTTGCCCATTGGATTGAGGATGATAAGCAGAAGAAAAGTTTAATTTAATCTTGAGTTGTTTACAGAGAGCCCTCCAGAATTTAGACACGAATTGGACGCCTCTATCCGAGACGATCTGCGTGGGCAACCCGTGAAGACGAAAAATGTGTACAAAAAATTGTTTTGCCAACTGAGGCGCAGAAGGAAGACCAGGAAGAGGGATGAAATGTGCCATCTTGGAGAATCGATCAACGACCACCCAAACAACAGTGTTGCCACGGGATGAGGGTAAGTCTGTAATAAAGTCCATACCAATCAGAGACCAAGGCTGTTCGGGAACAGGCAGAGGATGAAGAAGACCAGCGGGCTTCTGGCGAGGAGTCTTATCCCGGGCACAGACAGTGCAGGCTCGCACAAAATCCACAACATCCGTCTCCAGAGTCGGCCACCAATAGAAACGAGAGATGAGTTGCACGGATTTCTTGATGCCCGCATGACCTGCGAGATGGGAGGAGTGACCCCATTTGAGGATTCCGAGGCGTTGGCGTGGAGAGACGAAGGTCTTCCCTGGAGGAGTTTGCCTGATGGAGGCTGGAGAAGTGGAGATCAGGCAGTCAGGAGGAATGATGTGTTGCGGAGAGAGCTCTACTTCCGAGGCATCCGAGGAACGAGAGAGCATCGGCCCTAATGTTCTTATCGGCAGGCCGAAAGTGAATTTCAAAATTAAATCGGGCAAAGAACAGAGACCACCTGGCCTGGCGAGGATTCAGCCGTTGGGCAGACTAGAGGTTGAGCCGTTGGGCAGACTGGAGATAGGAGAGGTTCTTGTGATCGGTGTAAATAATAACTGGAAATCTTGATCCCTCCAGCAGATGCCTCCATTCCTCAAGTGCTAATTTAATGGCTAGTAGCTCTCGATCCCCGATGGAGTAGTTCCTCTCCGCCGGAGAGAAGGTCTTAGAAAAAAAACCACAAGTAACAGCATGCCCGGAAGAATTTTTTTGTAGAAGGACCGCTCCAGCTCCTACTGAGGAGGCATCAACCTCCAATAGGAAGGGTTTAGATGGGTCAGGTCTGGAGAGCACGGGAGCTGAAGAAAAGGCAGACTTGAGCTGTTTAAAGGCGTCTTCCGCTTGAGGAGGCCATGACTTAGGATTGGCATTCTTTTTGGTTAAAGCCACGATAGGGGCCACAATGGTGGAAAAATGTGGAATAAATTGTCTGTAATAATTGGCGAACCCCAAAAAACGTTGGATAGCACGGAGTCCGGAGGGGCGTGGCCAATCTAAGATGGCAGAGAGTTTGTCTGGATCCATTTGTAGTCCCTGGCCAGAGACCAAGTATCCTAGGAAAGGAAGAGATTGACATTCAAACAGACATTTCTCCATTTTGGCATAAAGTTGATTGTCACGAAGTCTCTGAAGAACCATGCGGACATGCTGGCGGTGTTCTTCTAGGTTGGCAGAAAAAATCAGGATATCGTCCAGATACACAACAACACAGGAATATAAGAGATCACGAAAAATTTCATTAACAAAGTCTTGGAAGACGGCAGGGGCGTTGCACAGGCCAAAGGGCATGACCAGATACTCAAAGTGTCCATCTCTAGTGTTAAATGCCGTTTTCCATTCATCCCCCTCTCTGATGCGGATGAGATTATAAGCACCTCTTAAGTCCAGTTTGGTAAAGATGTGGGCACCTTGGAGGCGATCAAAGAGTTCAGAGATGAGAGGTAGAGGGTAGCGGTTCTTTACCGTGATTTTATTAAGACCGCGGTAGTCAATGCAAGGACGTAGGGAGCCATCTTTTTTGGACACAAAGAAAAATCCGGCTCCGGCAGGAGAGGAGGATTTGCGGATAAAGCCCTTTTTTAAATTTTCCTGGATGTACTCAGACATAGCAAGAGTCTCTGGGGCAGAGAGAGGATAAATTCTGCCCCTGGGTGGAGTAGTGCCCGGGAGGAGGTCAATAGGACAGTCATAAGGCCTGTGAGGAGGTAGAGTCTCAGCTTGTTTTTTGCAAAAAACATCCGCAAAGTCCATATAGGCCTTAGGGAGACCGGTTACAGGGGGAACCACAGGGTCACGGCAAGGAGTACTGGTAACCGGTTTAAGGCAGTCCTTGAAACAAGAGGGACCCCAACTCTTGATCTCCCCTGTGGACCAATCCAGGGTTGGGGAATGGTGTTGAAGCCAGGGTAGTCCAAGGAGAATTTCGGAAGTGCAATTGGAGAGGACCAAAAACTCAATTTTTTCGTGGTGAGGTCCGATGCACATTAGGAGGGGTTCCGTGCGGTAACGCACGGCACAGTCCAATCTTTCATTGTTAACGCAATTGATGTAGAGAGGTCTGGCGAGACTGGTCACTGGGATGTTGAACCTGTTGATGAGAGAGGCCAAAATAAAGTTTCCTGCAGATCCGGAGTCCAAGAAGGCCTTAGTGGAGAAGGAGAAGGTAGAGGCAGATATCCGCACAGGCACAGTAAGACGTGGAGAAGCAGAGTTGACATCAAGGACTGTTTCACCTTTGTGCGGAGTCAGCGTACGTCTTTCCAGGCGGGGAGGACGGATAGGACAATCCTTCAGGAAGTGTTCGGTACCGGCACAGTACAGGCAGAGATTCTCCATGCGGCGTCGTGTCCTCTCTTGAGGTGTCAGGCGAGACCGGTCAACTTGCATAACCTCCACGGCGGGAGGCACAGGAACGGATTGCAGAGGACCAGAGGAGAGAGGAGCCGGGGAGAAAAAACGCCTCGTGCGAACAAAGTCCATATCCTGGCGGAGCTCCTGACGCCTTTCGGAAAAACGCATGTCAATGCGAGTGGCTAGATGAATGAGTTCATGTAGGTTAGCAGGAATTTCTCGTGCGGCCAGAACATCTTTAATGTTGCTGGATAGGCCTTTTTTAAAGGTCGCGCAGAGGGCCTCATTATTCCAGGAAAGTTCTGAAGCAAGAGTACGGAATTGCACGGCGTACTCGCCAACGGAAGAATTACCCTGGACCAGGTTCAGCAGGGCAGTCTCAGCAGAAGAGGCTCGGGCAGGTTCCTCAAAGACACTTCGAATTTCCGAGAAGAAGGAGTGTACAGAGGCAGTGACGGGGTCATTGCGGTCCCAGAGCGGTGTGGCCCATGACAGAGCTTTTCCAGACAGAAGGCTGACTACGAAAGCCACCTTAGACCTTTCAGTAGGAAACTGGTCCGACATCATCTCCAAGTGCAGGGAACATTGTGAAAGAAAGCCACGGCAAAACTTAGAGTCCCCATCAAATTTATCCGGCAAGGATAGTCGTAGGCCTGAGGCGGCCACTCGCTGCGGAGGAGGTGCAGGAGCTGGCGGAGGAGATGATTGCTGAAGCTGTGGTAGTAGCTGCTGTAGCTTCACGGTCAGTTGAGACAGCTGGTGGCCTTGTTGCGCTATCTGTTGTGACTCCTGGGCGACCACCGTGGTGAGGTCGGCGACAACTGGCAGAGGAACTTCAGCGGGATCCATGGCCGGATCTACTGTCACGATGCCGGCTGGCAGGAGGTGGATCCTCTGTGCCAGAGAGGGATTGGCGTGGACCGTGCTAGTGGACCGGTTCTAAGTCACTACTGGTATTCACCAGAGCCCGCCGCAAAGCGGGATGGTCTTGCTGCGGCGGTAGTGACCAGGTCGTATCCACTAGCAACGGCTCAACCTCTCTGACTGCTGAAGATAGGCGCGGTACAAGGGAGTAGACAGAAGCAAGGTCGGGGCAGGCAGCAAGGATCGTAGTCAGGGGCAACGGCAGGAGGTCTGGAACACAGGCTAGGAACACACAAGGGAACGCTTTCACTGGCACAATGGCAACAAGATCCGGCGAGGGAGTGCAGGGGAAGTGAGGTATACATAGGGAGTGCACAGGTGAACACACTGATTAGAACCACTGCGCCAATCAGCGGCGCAGTGGCCCTTTAAATCGCAGAGACCCGGCGCGCGCGCGCCCTAGGGAGCGGGGCCGCGCGCGCCGGGACAGGACCGACGGAGAGCGAGTCAGGTACGGGAGCCGGGGTGCGCATCGCGAGCGGGCGCCACCCGCATCGCGAATCGCATCCCGGCTGGAGGCGGTATCGCAGCGCACCCGGTCAGTGGATCTGACCGGGGCGCTGCGGGAGCGAGAGTGTAGCGAGCGCTCCGGGGAGGAGCGGGGACCCGGAGCGCTCGGCGTAACAGCGTGGAGGTGGCGGCAGCAGGAGGAGACCACATAGTGGCTGAATGACCCAGCCTGGAGTTGGCAGCAGCATATAGAGGCTGAATGACACAGCCTGGAGGTGGCAGAAGCATGAGGAGACCATATAGTGGCTGAATGACACAACCTGGAGGTGGCGGCAGCATGAGGAGAACATATAGTGGCTGAATGACACAGCCTGGAGGTGGCAGAAGCATGAGGAGAACATATAGTGGCTGAATGACAGCCTGGAGGTGGCAGAAGCATGAGGAGAACATATAGTGGCTGAATGACACAGCCTGGAGGTGGCGGAAGCATGAGGAGATCATATAGTGCCTTAATGACACAGCCTGGAGTTGACGGCAGCATGAGGAGAACATATAGTGGCTGAATTACACAGCCTGGAGTTGGTGGCAGCATGAGGAGACCATATAGTGGCTGAATGACACAGCCTGGAGTTGGCGGCAGCATGATGAGAACAGTTCAGGAACCGCATGACAACCAGATTGAACATGTGTGCCATGCAGGGTGCATGGCTCAGGCTTCCTTGTCGCAGAGCAGACAAGATGTTCTTCCTATTGTCATTCACCATGGTTCCCATTTCCAGTTTTCATGGAGTAAGCCATGATTCGATTTCTTCATGAATGACTTTTAGCAGTTCCTCCCCTGTGTGACTCCGTTCGCCAAGGCAAACCATGTGAAGAACAGCATGACACCACCGAGCCTTGCACACATTATGGTGGATAGTGATTCTGGGGTCTGTATTATGGTAGGTGGTGATTCTGGGGTCTGTATTATGGTGGGGAATGATTCTGAGGTCTGTATTATGATGGGGTCTGATTCTGGGGTCTGTATTATGGTGGGTGGTGATTCTAGGGTCTGTTTTATGGTGGGGACTGATTCTGGGTTATTTATTATGGTGGGTGATGATTCTGGGGTCTGTATTATGGTGGGGTCTGATTCTGGGGTCTGTATTATGGTGGGGTCTGATTCTGGGGTCTGTATTGTGGTGGGGTCTGATTCTGGGGTCTGTATTATGGTGGGTGGTAATTCTGGGGTCTGTATTATTGTGTGGGTGGTGATTCTGTGGTCTGTATTATTGTGAGGGCTGATTCTGGGGTCTGTATTATGGTGAGGTCTGACTTAGGGGTCTGTATTATGGTGGGTGGTGATTCTGGGGTCTATTGTGGTGGGGTCTGATTCTGAGGTCTGTATTATGGTGTGGTCTGCTTCTGGGGTCTGTATTATGCTGGGGTCTGATTCTGGGGTCTGTATTGTGGTGGGTGGTGACTCTGGGGTCTGTATTATGGTGGGGTCTGATTCTGGGGTCTGTATTATGGTGGGTGGTGATTCTGGGGTCTGTATTATTGTGGGGGCTGATTCTGGGATCTGTATTATTGTGGGGGCTGATTCTGGGGTCTGTATTATGGTGGGTGGTGATTCTGGGGTCTGTATTATTGTGTGGGGGCTGATTCTGGGGTCTTTATTGTAGTGGGTGGTGATTCTGGGGTCTGTACTGTGGTGGGGTCTGATTCTAGGGTCTGTATTATGGTGGGTGATGATTCTGGGGTATGTATTATGGTGGGTGGGGATTCTGGGGTCTGTATTATGGTGAGGTCTGATTCGGGGGTCTGTATTATGGTGGGTGGTGATTCTGGGGTCTATTGTGGTGGGGTCTGATTCTGGGGTCTGTATTATGGTTAGGTCTGATTCTGGGGTATGTATTATGGTGTGGACTGATTCTGGGGTCTTTATTATGGCTGGGTCTGATTCTGGGGTCTGTATTATGGCGGGGTCTGATTCTGGGGTCTGTATTATGGTGGGGTCTGATTCTGGGGTCTGTATTATGGTGGGGTCTGATTCTGGGGTCTGTATTGTGGTGGGGTCTGATTCTGGGTGTCTGTATTATGGTGGGGTCTGATTCTGGGGTCTGTATTGTGGTGGGGTCTGATTCTGGGGTCTGTATTATGGTGGGGTCTGATTCTGGGGTCTGTATTATGGTGGGGTCTGACTCTGGGGTCTGTATTATGGCGGTGGTGATTCTGGGGTCTGTTTTATGGTGGGGTCTGATTCTGGGGTCTGTATTATGGTGGGGTCTGATTCTGGGGTCTGTTTTATGGTGGGTTCTGATTCTGGGGTCTGTATTGTGGTGGAGCCTGATTCTGGGGTCTGTATTGTGGTGGGGCCTGATTCTGGGGTCTGTATTGTGGTGGGGTCTGATTCTGGGGTCTGTATTATGATGGGGTCTGATTCTGGGGTCTGTATTATGATGGGGTCTGATTCTGGGGTCTGTATTGTGGTGGGGTCTGATTCTGGGGTCTGTATTGTGGTGGGGTCTGATTCTGGGGTCTGTATTATACAGGTTTGAGTTAAAATGGTTGTTCTCACTAAGGTCCTTACAGTGAGAACAATATATATATAGACAACTCTGAAAAAGCCACACCCCAACAAACCCTACCCACATCAAGCCACACCCACAACAAGCCACACCAATGTTGCCGACACACCAAGCGACTTCAAAAGAAATTTGGACACAGCACTACCAAAAGCTTACCTACCCCTAATCTAGGCGCTTAAGACTTTAACCCCCTAACGACAATAGATGTAATGTACGTCATGGTGCCGTGGTACTTAACGCACCATGATGTACATTTACGCTCCGTCATGCGCGGCAGGTCCCGGCTGCTATCAGCAGCCAGAGACCCGCTGGTAATGGCGGACATCCACAATCGCGCGGATCTCCGCCATTAACCCCTCAGATGCCGTGATCAATACAGATCAGGGGATCTGCGGCAGTGTGGTACTTTAAATGGATGATCGGATCGCCCGCAGCTCTGCTGGTCCCCTCACCTGGCTCCAGCCGTCTGCCGGGGTCTTCTGCTCTGGTCTGAGATAGAGCAGACCAGAGCAGAAGATCATCGATAACACTGATCAATGCTATGCCCTATACATAGCACTGAACAGTATTAGCAATCAAATGATTGCTATAAATAGTCCCCTATGGGGACATAATAAGTGTATAATAAAAAGTAAAAAAAAAAAAAAAAAATTTTACAAAATTTGAAAAATCCCCTCCCCAATAAAAAGGTAAAACGTCAGTTTTTCCCATTTTACCCCCCAAAAAGCATAAAAAAATAATACGCATATTTGTTATCACCGCGTGCTATGCTGCACCTTATGTGAGGGGAACTGTACTGCACCTAATGTGGGGGAACTATACAGCCAACCTAATGTGGGGGAACTGTACTGAACCTAATGTGGGGGGAATTGTACTGCACCTAATGTGGGGGAACTTTACTGCACCTAATGTGGGGGAACTGTACTGCAACTAATGTGGGGAACTGTACTGCACCTAATGTGGGGGAACTGTACTGCACCTAATGTGGGGGAACTATACTGCACCTAATGTGGGGGAACTGTACTGAACCTAATGTGGGGGAACTGTACTGCACCTAATGTGGGGGAACTGTACTGCACCTAATGTGGGGGAACTGTACTGCACCTAATGTGGGGGAACTGTACTGCACCTAATGTGGGGGAACTGTACTGCCAATCTAATGTGGGGGAATTTTTGTTTTCATGGGACTTTTCAATTGCTTTTTTGATATTTTTTTATGGTATTTGAAGTGACCAAAAATGTGCAAATCTGGTTAGTGCACTATTACAACTTTTGTGGACCCTCTTTTGATTTTGCCTAGGACTAGTGTTGAGCGGCATAGGCCATATTCGAATTCGCGAATATTCGCGAATATATGGACGAATATTCGCCATATATTCGCGAATATTCGCATATTCGTTATATTCCCGTTTTATTTTCGCATATGCGAACATTCGCGTATGCGAAAATTAACATGTGAAAATTAGCATATACAAAATTAACATATGCGAAAATTCGTATATGCGAAAATTAGCATATGCTAATTTTCGCATATGCGAATTTTCGCATGCCAGTCTCACACAGTAGTATTACAGCCTTCTTTACACCACACAAGCTGGAAGCAGAGAGGGGTGATCACTGTGATGTGTACTGTGAAGAAAAAAAAACGAATATTCGTAATTACGAATATATAGCGCTATATTTGCGAAATTCGCGAATTCGCGAATATGCGATATTCGCGAATAATATTCGAATTGCGAATATTCGCGAGCAACACTACCTAGGACCACACTAAGCCTAAAACCGGCCCTGGGTACGGCCTCACCTGGAATATGCTGTTCAATTTTGGTCACCAGTTGTGAACCTGGAGAAGGTGCAGAGACATACGACTAAACTAGTATGAGGCATGGAACAACTTAACTATGAGGAAAGATTAAAAGGATTACATTTGTTTAGTCTTGAAAAGAGACGTTTAAGGGTGGATATGATCAATGTATATAAGTATATAAATGACCCATGTAAATGGAATGGGGAAGAACTGTTCCAGCACTCCTTCTTTACCATAAGAACTGTACATTTATGGAACAGTCTACCTCAGGAACTGGTCACAGCAGAAACAGTTGAAAGCTTTAAAACAGGGTTAGATACATTCTTAGAACAAAATAACATTAAGGCTAAGTTTCTACTTGTTTTTTTTTTGTGGCCCAAAAAAAACACCACAGCATTTTCCTGCGTTTGGCGTTTTTTTCTTGCATTTTTTTCTGGTGTTTTTTGCATTTGAGTGGAAATTGCATTTTTGGCCCCTTTGGGGAAAAAAATGTATTTAACGAAATTTTGATTTTTCATAACAAAATTTTAATAAACTTTTAATAAAGTGTGTGTGTTACACTTTTTTTTTCTTCCATGATGGGAGTAGTAGTACCTGTACTAATAGACATATCGCCCCGGGTGTCAGTCGTGACACCCAATGCAATCATCCATAATATAGCAGAGATGCGGAGCAGCTCTATACAGCACTCATATCTCTACACTATACTCCGGCCAGTGATGTGAATAGAACATCACTCATTCATATTTTCCGCCCAGAGTGGTGATTGGCCGGATGGTTGCAGCCAATCACAGCTCTCAGAGGGAAATATGAATAGGTGTATATATACGGCAGTGCAGGGGACCACAGAAGAGCGGCCGGCCGCATCTATACATTATACAGAATGATCGCAACTGACCTGGGGCGATCTGTCAATTAGTACATGTACTACTACTCCCATTATGGAACAGTGTGCTCCATGCTGGAAGTAGTAGTACTACCAAAAAAATGTAAAAAATAAAGAAAAAAAAGTGAAAAACACACACACACTAGATTTTTATTATTGTCGGCTACATTTTTAGTGCCCCACCCGCGCACATAAATTGATCCCTGTTTTAAAAATTAATAAAAATTTTATTAAAAAAAAGATAAATTTCGTTAGATACAATTTTTTCCTTATCTGCTGTATCTTTTTTTATTTAATTTTTTAATGGGACTTTTTAAGAATTTTGCAATTTCTCATTGATTTACAGCTAACATCTGGCCACAGCGTTTTTTGGCCGAAAAAATGCCGTGCGGCAGAATTGGGGTTTTTCTTGGCATTTCCTCTCTCTCTCCCCCCCCCCCCAAAAAAAAAAAAAAAAACAAGTAGAAACTTACCTTTATGCTTATGCAGAAATATAATCACATCCCTTCCCATTCATCCCATCATCCCCCTTCAATTCCTTGGTTGAACTTGATGGACGTATGTCTTTTTTTCGACCATACTAACTACCTTATTTATCGGCGAATAACATGCACTTTTTAAACTAAAATATTAAGCTAGAACCCTACCTGCGTGTTATACACTGATAAATCCTACTCCGATCATTGCTGGTCACTGTTTTAAAGTGGCCGCGGCCAGACTGCAGATCCTGAACAAACAGCCAGTGCTGCGACCACTCTAAAGCACTGACCGGCGACGGCTGCCAGGACATCCACTCCCTGCTGATCTGGCCTGAGTGCTCCAGCAGGCTCAGGTCCCGCCGGCTGACAGAACACTGACAGGTGATGCCACTGACGCAGTGGTGTTGCTAGGGCCCCCCCCCCCTAGATCAGGCCGTGCCCCCCCCCCCTTGTGACCCCCAGACTACCCCACCAGTCTACCCAGTCACCCATGTCCTATTCACCCCTCTGTTCCTTTGTCACCCCTCTTTTACCCCCCTTGTCATCCTTGTCCACCTCCCTGTCACCGCTGTTCAACCCCCCCCTATCTCCCATGTCCACCCCCCACTGTCTCCCATGTCCACCCCCCCCCCCCTGGTCATCCATGTCCACCTTGGCCACCCCTCTGTCACCCCTGTCCATCCCTCGGTCACCCATGTTCACCCCGCAGTCTACCCCTCTGTCACCCATGTCCACCCCTTATTCACCTCTCTGTCCCTTTGTCACCCCTGTCCACCCCTCTTTTATCCCCCCCTGTCACCCCTGTCCACTCCTATGTCCACCCCCAATCTACCCCCTGTCACCCATGTCCACACCCCTATTCACCCCTTGTTCACCCCTGTCACCCCTTTTAACCCCCTTGTCATTCTTGTCCATCCCCCCTGTTTCCCATGTCCATCCCCCCTGTCATCCATGTCCACCTTGGCCACCCCTGTCACCCACTTCCCCTTCGGGGCAACCCTCTGACCACCCCCCAGTCTACCCCTCTGTCGACCATGTCCACCCTCTATTCACCCCTCTGACCCCCTGTTACCCCTGTTCACGCCCCCTGTCTCCCTTGTCTACCCCCCTGTCACCCATCTTCAACCCCCCCATCCACCCCCCAGTCTACCCCCTGTCACCCATTTCCACCCATTCACCCCTTTGTCACCCCTCTTTTACCCCCCTTGTCATCCTTTTCCACCCGCCCTGTCACCCCTGTTCACCCCCCTTTCTCCCATGTCCACCCCCCCCTGTCATCCATGTTCACCTTGGCCACCCCTCTGTCACCCCTGTCCAACCCTCTGTCACCCATGATCACCCCCCATCTACCCCTCAGACTACCCCCCCCCAGCCTACCCCTCTGTCACCCATGTCCACCCTCTATTCATCCCTCTGTCCCTTTGTCACTCCTGTCCACCCCTCTTTTACCCCCTTGTCATCCTCCTGTCATCCATGTCCACCTTGGGCACCCCCCTATCCACCCCCCTGTCACCCATGTTCACTCTCCATTGTCCACCCCTGACCACATCTTAGGTGATCATAAAAGAGCAAGTGATCATAAAGGAGACGGTTTTTACCTCACCTGTTACCTCAGGCTCAGCAGCGGTTCTGGCTATTTTGTAGCCCGTGCATTGGGTTGATATGCAAGTTTAATACTTGCTCTAAGGTGAGCAGTTACTACCTAAGGGGCCTGCAATCCCCGCACCTACTTCCCTTCCTTTTCCCTCAACCACTCAACGGTATCACACGAGGCGCCCTCTCTGGTCTCTTTTTTTCTCCCCATACAGGTTGACCACATCCTTGTCACCCATGTCCATCCCCTATTCATCGCTCTGTCCCTTTGTCACCCCTGTCCAATCCCTCTGTTACCCCCTTGTCACGCCTGTCCACCCCTCTGTAACCCACTACGCCCCCCGTCACCCATGTTCACTCTTCTACACCTCTCTACACCCCTCTACCACCCATGTACACTCCTCTACACCCCTCTGTCACACATGTACACCCTCTGCCACCCCCTACACCCCCTGTCACCCATGTACACTCTTCTACACCCCTCTGTCACCAATATACGCTCCATTACACCCCTCTGCCACCCATGTATACTCCTCTACACCCCTCTGTCACCCCCTACACCCCTCTGCCACCCATGTACACTCCTCTACACCCCTCTGCCACCGATGTACACTCCTCTACACCCTTCTGTCACCCACGTACACTCCTCTACACCCCTCTGCCACCCACGTACACTCCTCTACACCCCTCTGTTACCCATGTACACTCCTTTACACCCCTCTGCCACCCATGTACACTCCTCTACACCCCTCTGCCACCCATGTACACCCCTCTACACCCCTCTGCCACCCATGTACACCCCTCTACACCCCTCTGCCACCCATGTACACTCCTCTACACCCCTCTGCCACCCATGTACACCCCTTTGTCACCCCTCTGCCACCCATGTACACTCCTCTACACCCCTCTGCCACCCATGTACACCCCTTTGTCACCCCCCTGCCACCCATGTACACTCCTCTACACCCCTCTGCCACCCCTGTACACTCCTCTTCACCCCTCTGCCTACATGTACACTCCTCTACACCCCCCTGCCACCCATGTACACCCCTTTGTCACCCCTCTGCCACCCATGTACACGCCTCTACACTCCTCTGTTACCCATGCACACTCCTCTACACCACTCTGCCACCCATGTACACCCCTCTGTCACCCCTCTGTCACCCATGTACACCCCTCTGCCACCCATGTACACTCCTCTACACCCCTCTGCCACCCATGTACATCCCTCTGCCCCCATGTACACTCCTCCACACCCCTCTGCCACCCATGTACACTCCTCTACACCCCTCTGTTACCCATGTACACTTCTCTACACCCCTCTGCCACCCATGTACACTCCTCTACACCCCTCTGTTACCCATATACACTCATCTACACCCCTCTGCCACCCACGTACACTCCTCTACACCCCTTTGTTACCCATGTACACTCCTTTACACCCCTCTGCCACCCATGTACACTCCTCTACACCCCTCTGCCACCCATGTACACTCCTCTACACCCCTCTGTCACCCATGTACACCCCTCTACACCCCTCTGCCACCTATGTACACTACTCTGCAGCCCTCTGCCACCCATGTACACTGCTCTACACCCCTCTGCCACCCATGTACACTCCTCTACACCCCTCTGCCCCCATGTACACTCCTCTACACCCCTCTGCCACCCATGTACACTTCTCTACACCCCTCTGTCACCCACGTACACTCCTCTACACCCCTCTGCCACCCACGTACACTCCTCTACACCCTTCTGTTACCCACATACACTCCTCTACACCCCTCTGCCACCCATGTACACTCCTCTACACCCCTCTGTTACCCATGTACACTCCTCTACACCCCTCTGCCACCCATGTACACTCCTCTACACCCCTCTGCCACCCATGTACACCCCTCTACACCCCTCTGCCATCCATGTACACTCCTCTACACCCCTCTACACCCCTCTGCCCCCCATGTACACTCCTCTACACCCCTCTGTCACCCACGTACACTCCTCTACACCCCTCTGTTACCCATGCACACTCCTTTACACCCCTCTGCCACCCATGTACACTCCTCTACACCCCTCTGTTACCCATATACACTCCTCTACACCCCTCTGCCACCCACGTACACTCCTCTACACCCCTCTGTTACCCATGTACACTCCTCTACACCCCTCTGCCACCCATGTACACTCCTCTACACCCCTCTGCCACCCATGTACACCCCCGTCTACACCCCTCTGTCACCCATGTACACCCCTCTACACCCCTCTGCCACCCATGTACACTCCTCTACACCCCTCTGCCACCCATGTCACCCCTCTGCCACCCATGTACACTGCTCTACACCCCTCTGCCACCCATGTACACTCCTCTACACCCCTCTGCCCCCCATGTACACTCCTCTACACCCCTCTACACCCCTCTGTCACCCACGTACACTCCTCTACACCCCTCTGCCACCCACGTACACTCCTCTACACCCCTCTGTTACCCATATACACTCCTCTACACCCCTCTGCCACCCATGTACACTCCTCTACACCCCTCTGTTACCCATGTACACTCCTCTACACCCCTCTGCCACCCATGTACACTCCTCTACACCCCTCTGTTACCCACGTACACTTCTCTACACCCCTCTGCCACCCACGTACACTCCTCTACACCCCTCTGTTACCCATGTACACTCCTCTACACCCCTCTGCCACCCATGTACACTCCTCTACACCCCTCTGTTACCCATGTACACTCGTCTACACCCCTCTGCCACCCATGTACACTCCTCTACACCCCTGTGCCACCCATGTACACCCCTCTACACCCCTCTGCCCCCCATGTACACTCCTCTACACCCCTCTGTCACCCACGTACACTCCTCTACACCCCTCTGTTACCCATGTACACTCCTTTACACCCCTCTGCCACCCATGTACACTCCTCTACACCCCTCTGCCACCCATGTACACCCCTCTACACCCCTCTGCCACCCATGTACACTCCTCTACACCCCTCTGCCACCCATGTACACCCCTTTGTAACCCCTCTGCCACCCATGTACACTCCTCTACACCCCTCTGCCACCCCTGTACACTCCTCTTCACCCCTCTGCCTCCATGTACACTCCTCTTCACCCCTCTGCCCCCATGTACACTCCTCTACACCCCCCTGCCACCCATGTACACCCCTTTGTCACCCCTCTGCCACCAATGTACACGCCTCTACACCCCTCTGTCACCCATGTACACTCCTCTACACTCCTCTGTTACCCATGTACACTCCTCTACACCCCTCTGCCACCCATGTACACCCCTCTGTCACCCCTCTGCCACCCATGTACACTCCTCTACACCCCTCTGCCACCCATGTACACTCCTCTACACCCCTCTGTTACCCATGTACACTTCTCTACACCCCTCTGCCACCCATGTACACTCCTCTACACCCCTCTGTTACCCATATACACTCCTCTACACCCCTCTGCCACCCACGTACACTCCTCTACACCCCTCTGTTACCCATGTACACTCCTCTACACCCCTCTGCCACCCATGTACACTCCTCTACACCCCTCTGCCACCCATGTACACCCCCGTCTACACCCCTCTGTCACCCATGTACACCCCTCTACACCCCTCTGTCACCCATGTACACTCCTCTACACCCCTCTGCCACCCATGTCACCCCTCTGCCACCCATGTACACTGCTCTACACCCCTCTGCCACCCATGTACACTCCTCTACACCCCTCTGCCCCCCATGTACACTCCTCTACACCCCTCTACACCCCTCTGCCACCCATGTACACTCCTCTACACCCCTCTGTCACCCACGTACACTCCTCTACACCCCTCTGCCACCCACGTACACTCCTCTACACCCCTCTGTTACCCATATACACTCCTCTACACCCCTCTGCCACCCATGTACACTCCTCTACACCCCTCTGTTACCCATGTACACTCCTCTACACCCCTCTGCCACCCATGTACACTCCTCTACACCCCTCTGTTACCCACGTACACTTCTCTACACCCCTCT
Organism: Hyla sarda; assembly: GCF_029499605.1. Classification (NCBI taxonomy): domain Eukaryota; kingdom Metazoa; phylum Chordata; class Amphibia; order Anura; family Hylidae; genus Hyla; species Hyla sarda. The sequence goes on from NC_079190.1 coordinate 70,562,487, forward strand.
GCCACCCACGTACACTCCTCTACACCCCTCTGTTACCCATGTACACTCCTCTACACCCCTCTGCCACCCATGTACACTCCTCTACACCCCTCTGTTACCCATGTACACTCGTCTACACCCCTCTGCCACCCATGTACACTCCTCTACACCCCTGTGCCACCCATGTACACCCCTCTACACCCCTCTGCCACCCATGTACACCCCTCTACACCCCTCTGCCACCCATGTACACCCCTCTACACCCCTCTGCCACCCATGTACACCCCTTTGTCACCCCTCTGCCACCCATGTACACTCCTCTACACCCCTCTGCCACCCCTGTACACTCCTCTACACCCCTCTGCCCCCATGTACACTCCTCTACACCCCTCTACACCCCTCTGCCACCCATGTACACTCCTCTACACCCCTCTGTCACCCACATACACTCCTCTTCACCCCTCTGTTACCCATATACACTCCTCTACACCCCTCTGCAACCCATGTACACTCCTCTACACCCCTCTGTTACCCATGTACACTCCTCTACACCCCTCTGCCACCCATGTACACTCCTCTACACCCCTCTGCCACCCATGTACACCCCTCTACACCCCTCTGCCACCCATGTACACTCCTCTACACCCCTCTGCCACCCATGTACACCTCTTTGTTACCCCTCTGCCACCCATGTACACTCCTCTACACCCCTCTGCCACCTCTGTACACTCCTCTACACCCCTCTGCCCCCATGTACACTCCTCTACACCCCCCTGCCACCCATGTACACCCCTTTGTCACCCCTCTGCCACCCATGTACACGCCTCTACACTCCTCTGTTACCCATGTACACTCCTCTACACCCCTTTGCCACCCATGTACACCCCTCTGTTACCCATATACACTCCTCTACACCCCTATGCCACCCATGCACACTTCTCTACACCCCTCTGTTACCCATGTACACTCCTCTACACCCCTCTGCCACCCATGTACACTCCTCTACACCCCTCTGCCACCCATGTACACTCCTCTACACCCCTCTGCCACCCATGTACACTCCTCTACACCCCTCTGCCACCCATGTACACCCCTTTGTCACCCCTCTGCCACCCATGTACACTCCTCTACACCCCTCTGTTACCCATATACACTCCTCTACACCCCTCTGCCACCCATGTACACTCCTCTACACCCCTCTGCCACCCATGTACACTCCTCTACACCCCTCTGTCACCCATGTACACTCCTCTACACCCCTCTGCCACCCATGTACACTCCTCTACATCCCTCTACCCCCATGTACACTCCTCTGCCACCCATGTACACTCCTCTACACCCCTCCGCCACCCATGTACACTCCTCTACACCCCTCTGTCACCCTTGTACACTCCTCTACACCCCTCTGCCACCCATGTACAGTAACCCCCCGACCTACGATGGCCCCGACATATGATGAAATCGACATACGATGGCCTCTCAGAGGCATCGCATGTCGATGTCAGCATCGACATATGATGCTTTTATATGTCGGGCCCATCGCATTAATTGCTATCCGACAGCGCAAAATGCTTAAGCTGCTGTTGGATAGCAGTTTAAGCATCCCGGGCAGGTTCGCTCACCTATCCCCACTGCTCCAGGTCCACTTTGGGATCCTCCGGCGTCTTGCGCATCTTCTCCAGGGTCCGGGCCTCGCTTTCCGGCGTCGTTATTACGTCACTACGCACGCCGTGCCAGCGCAGCAGCGTAATAACGTCACCAGAAAGCGAGGCCGGGGCCCTGCAGAAGATGCGGTAGAAGCCGAAGGATCCCGAAGAAGACACCGGAGCAGCGGGACAGCATCGGGATCGGTGAGGACGTGGTCCTGAGCGGCGGGGACAGGTGAGTATAACTTCCTATACTTTACATTGCATGGATCCCTCAACATACGATGGATTCGACAAACGATGGGTCGTTTGGAACGAATTACCATCGTATGTTGAGGGACCACTGTACACTCCTCTAAACCCCTCTGCCACCCATGTACACCCCTTTGTCACCCCTCTGTCACCCACGTACACTCCTCTATACTCCTCTGTTACCCATGTACACTTCTCTACACCCCTCTGCCACTCATGTACACTCCTCTGCACCCCTCTGTTACCCATGTACACTACTCTACACCCCTCTGCCACCCATGTACACTCCTCTACATCCCTCTGCCACCCATGTACACCCCTCTACACCCCTCTGCCACCCATGTACACTCCTCTACACCCCTCTGCCACCCATGTATACTCCTCTACACCCCTCTGCCACCCATGTACACTCCTCTACACCCCTCTGCCACCCATGTACACTCCTCTAAACCCCTCTGCCCCCATGTACACTCCTCTACACCCCTCTGCCACCCATGTACACCCCTTTGTCACACCGCTGCCACCCATGTACACTCCTCTACACCCCTCTGCCACCCATGTACACTCCTCTACACCCCTCTGCCCCCATGTACACTCCTCTACACCCCTCTGCCACCCATGTACACTCCTCCACACCCCTCTGCCACCCATGTACACCCCTTTGTCACCCCGCTGCCACCCATGTACACTCCTCTACACTCCTCTGCCACCCATGTACACTCCTCTACACTCCTCTGCCCCCATGTACACTCCTCTACACTCCTCTACACCCCTCTGCCACCCATGTACACTCCTCTACACCCCTCTGCCACCCATGTACACTCCTCTACACCCCTCTGCCACCCATGTACACCCCTTTGTCACCCCTCTGCCACCCACGTACACTCCTCTACACCCCTCTGTCACCCACATACACTCCTGTACACTCCTCTGTTACCCATGTACACTACTCTACACCCCTCTGCCACCCATGTATACTCCTCTACACCCTCTGTCACCAATGTACACTCCTCTACACCCCTCTGCCACCCATGTACACTCCTCTACACCCCTCTGCCACCCATGTACACCCCTTTGTCACCCCTCTGCCACCCACGTACACTCCTCTACATCCCTCTGTCACCCACATACACTCCTGTACACTCCTCTGTTACCCATGTACACTCCTCTACACCCCTCTGTCACCCATGTACACTCCTCTACACCCCTCTGTCACCCATGTACACTCCTCTACACCCCTCTGTCACCCATGTACACTCCTCTACACCCCTCTGCCACCCATGTACACCCCCTTTGTCACCCCTCTGCCACCCATGTACACTCCTCTACACCCCTCTGCCACCCATGTACACCCCTTTGTCACCCCCCTGCCACCCATGTACACTCCTCTACACCCCTCTGCCACCCATGTACACTCCACTACACCCCTCTGCCACCCATGTACACCCCTTTGTCACCCCTTTGCCACCCATGTGCACTCCTCTAAACCCCTCTGCCACCCATGTACACTCCTCTAAACCCCTCTGCCACCCATGTACACTCCTCTACACCCCTGTGCCACCCATGTACACTCCTCTACACCCCTCTGCCACCCATGTACACCCCTTTGTCACCCCTTTGCCACCCATGTGCACCCCTTTGTCACCCCTCTGCCACCCATGTACACTCCTCTAAACCCCTCTCCCACCCATGTACACTCCTCTAAACCCCTCTGCCACCCATGTACACTCCTCTACACCCCTGTGCCACCCATGTACACCCCTCTACACCCCTCTGCCACCCATGTACACCCCTTTCTCACCCCTCTGCCACCCATGTACATTCATCTACACCCCTCTGCCACCCATGTACACTCCTCTACACCCCTCTGCCACCCATGTACACTCCTCTACATCCCTCTGCCCCCCATGTACACTCCTCTACACCCCTCTGTTACCCATGTACACTCCTCTACACCCCTGCCACCCATGTACACTCCTCTACACCCCTCTGCCACCCATGTACACCCCTTTGTCCCCCCTCTGCCACCCATGTACTCACCTCTACACCCCTCTACCACCCATGTACACTCCTCTACACCCCTCTGTCACACATGTACACCCCTCTGTCACCCCCTACGCCCCGTCACCCATGTACACTCTTCTACACCCCTTTGTCACCAACGTACGCCCCTTCACACCCCTCTGCCACCCATGTACACTCCTCTACACCCCTCTGTCACCCCCTAAGCCCCCCTGTCACCCATTTACACTCTTCTACACCGATGTACACCCCTCTGCCACCCATGTACACTCCTCTACACCCCTCTGTCACCCATGTACACTCCTCTACACTCCACTGTTACCCATGTATACTCCTCTACTACACCCCTCTGTCACCCATGTACCCCCCTTTACACTCCTCTGCTACCCATGTACACCCCTCTACACCCTCCTCTGCCACCCATCTCTACACTCCTCTGTCACTCATGTACAATCTTCTACACCCATCTGTCACATCTGCACCTATGGACCTGTACTATAGACATATCGCTCCAGGTGTCAGTCCTGACACTTGATGCGATCGTCCATAATAGAGCAGTGAGCGGCTCTATACAGTGCTCACATCTCTGCTCTGTACTCTGGCCAGTGATGTGAATAGAACATCACTCATTCATATTTTCCGCCCAGAGTGGTGATTGGCCGGATGGTTGCAGCCAATCACTGCTCTGAGGAAAATATGAATGAGTGGCCAGCCGGAGTATCGTGCAGAGCAGAGATGCGAGCAATGTATATAGCCGCTCCATCTCTGCTATAGACAGGACGATCACAGCGGGTGTCAGTAGTGATACCCACTGTGATCTGTTCTTACCTGCAGGTACTACTACTCCCAACATGGAGCACACTCTGGTCCATGCTGGGAGCTGTAGTAACTGCATTAATAGATAGATCCCAGCGAGTGTAATTTTTGACACATGATGCGATCTCTCTATTACGGCAGGTACTACAGCTCCCAGCATTGAGCAGAGTGTGCTCTATGTTGGGAGTAGTAGTACTTGTAGTTAAGAACAGATCACAGCAGATATCACTACTGACACCCGCTGTGATCCTCCTGTATAATTTATAGATGCGGCAGCTCTTCTATGGTCCCCTGCACTACCGTATATATACACATATTCCTAGAGCTGTGATAAGCTGGAACCATCTGGCCAATCACAGCTCTCTGTGGGAAATATGAATATGTGTATATATAAGTCAGTGCAGGGGACCATAGAAGAGCAGCTGGCAGCATCTATACATTATACAGGAGGGTCGCAATGGGCGATCTCTCAAATAGTACAGGTACTACTACTCCCATCATGGAACAGTGTGTTCTATGCTGGGAGTAGTAGTACTACCCAAAAAATTTTGGGGAAAAAAGTGAAAAAAAAAACACACACACACTACATTTTTATTATTGTCGGCTACATTTTTAGTGCTTTACCCGCCCACATAAATTGATCCCTCTTTAAAAATTAATAAACATTTCGTAATAAAAAAGATAAATAGATACAATTTTTCCATCGCTACTATATCTTTTTCATTATTTTTTTTTAATGGTACCCTACGAAATGTTTATAAAAAAGGTATCTCCATCACTTTTTTGGATCGTTTAAGTCCAAAAAAGAATAAAAAACGCCTGCAAAAACGCCAAATTTAAAACCAACATGGCGTTTTTCTTGGCGTTTTTGCTCTCCCATAGACTTCTATGGGAAGAAAATGCCACGATTTCAGGGAAAAAAACACCAAACTAGGTTTTGTCAGGCGTTTTGAAAGTCCAGTCTCTGAGCCCGAAATTGCTGAAAATGCCAAAAGGATTTAAAAAACGCCAAACTGACAAACGCCAAGTAAATCTGACATTTTGCAGTTTACTATTGACTTGTAGCTAACATCTGGACGCTGCGTTTTTTTGCTGAAAAAACGCTGTGCGGGAAAATTGGCGTTTTTTCGGTCCCAAATGAGTCATGTAATGTCTTAAAGAGGACTTGTGCTTAGTTTAAAAAAAGAAGAAGAAGTTATTTGTGTGTTATGATATATTTATACCATAAAAAAGCTTGAGTGCCCTGATTACAATGCTGTTTTACATTTTGTTACTATACCCCTGGATCCTGAGATATAAGGGTTTTTACTATTTGGTTGGGTATTTGTTCTTTTCCCTGAATATTCTGAAGGGTAGGAACTTAATAAAAAAAAAAAAAAGGGGGGGGGGGGGGGGTTAAGGCTCAGGTAGTGGGACAATGAGGCTGAAGAGGGTGAACCACCCCCTGAACCTAGAATTTACACCTCTTTTTTTGAACAAAATTCCTGCTTTATTGACTATTTAGGACAAGGTGCAAATAGTCAACCAGATTGTAAAATCTCTATGGGGGAGATTTATCAAAACCTGTGCAGGGGAAAAGTTGACCAATCAGATCGCTTCTTTCATTTTTCATAGGCCTTTTCAAAAATGAAAGAAGTGATCTGATTGGTGGCAATGGGCAATGGGCAACTGGTCAACTTTCCTCTGCACAGGTGTTGATAAATCTCCCCCTATATTGGTTGAAAGTTTACAAAACATGATTGTTTTTACTGAACCCCAGGTCCTCCAAAATATCGGAAATTTGTTATTTTTCCTAAATGCCTGGCCTGCCGAAATAAAAATAATAACCTTTAACTTCTGTCACTCCCTCGACGCCACTGGAATCGGTCTCCCATCTGCCAGACAGTCTTGGTCTTTTTCCAGTTTTGGAGCCCAACAGATCACATTGTGGCTCAGCTTATCGCCATCAGCGATACCGGGGGAACAGCAGAAGGTAAGGCAAAGTTTATTTTTTTTTTATTCTGGCAGCCCAGGCATATAGGACAAATAAAATATTTTTTGTCAAAGTAAATTAGTGTTATAGAGTGCATTCACCACCAGTGTTTCTAGGAATACCAGCTTGTTGGTATATGACTGGTATACTTTGGTTAGCAAAAAATGTACCGTATATACTCGAGCATAAGCAGAGTTTTTCAGCATGATTTTTCGTGCTGAAAACGCCCTTCTCGGCTTATACTCGAGTGAACTCTCTGCCTGTCAATCCCTTTTCAGTGGTCTTCAACCTGCGGACCTCCAGATGTTGCAAAACTACAACTCCCAGCATGCCCGGACAGCCATCGGCTGTCCGGGCATGCTGGGTGTTGTAGTTTTGAAACCTCTGGAGGTCTGCAGGTTGAAGACCACTGCGGCCTTCGTCATCATCCAGACCCCCCCCCCCCCCTTTAGTTTTCTACTCACCTCCCCTCGGTGGGAAGTTAGGGTGAGCTGGTCCGGGCCATCTATGCTGCAGGGACCATCCAGTGGGAGGGCTAGTCGTTGCGGGCTGTCCATCTTCCCCGGGGGGGGGGGGCCCTCTTCTCCATGCTCCGGGCCTGCCCCTGGATTAGTGACGTTGCCTTGATGACGACGCACAGGGACATTCATGCGCAACGTCCCTGTGCGTTGTTGTGAAGGCAACGTCACTAGTCCAGGGCAGGCCCGGAGCGCGGAGAAGAGGGCCCACCGGTGAAAATGGACAGCCCGCAACGACTAACCCTCCCCACCGGACGGTCCCTGCAGCATAGATGGACCGGACCAGCTCACCCTAAATTCCCACCGAGGGGAGGTGAGTACAAAACGGGGGGGGGGGGGGGGTCTGGATGATGACGAAGGCCGCAGTGGTCTTCAACCTGCGGACCTCCAGAGGTTTCAAAACTACAACACCCAGCATGCTGGAGGTCTGCAGGTTGAAGACCACTGATGAAGGGATTGACAGACGGTGATGATGAAGGGGAACGGGATGATGACGGGGGTCTGGATGTTTACAGGGGGGCTGATATATTTCCCACCCTAGGCTTATAGTTGAGTCAATAACTTTTCCTGGGTCTTTGGGGTGAAATTAGGGGCCTCGGCTTATATTCGGATCGGCTTATACTCGAGTATGTACGGTATTCTTTCATGCAAAGTTGCACAGTGGTGCATGTCGGTGTAAACTGCTGGATGTCTATTTTCTGAAAATACATGGGTATGGAATTATAATATGATTTTGTGTTTTATAATTCAGGCAATAATTGGATATATAAGTATGATAAATGTTCCAGCTGCCAGACATGCAGCAAGAAATGTTAATTCTTCAGCAGACAGTCACATAAAGGGGAATTCAATTTCCCAAAGATAAGTGTTTGTGACTGAAATAGGAATCGTCTGAATAATTAACAACCGTGAGAACCATTCCAGATTAGTGCACGTTCCCCGTCCTTACAGCCTCAGTCTTGTCCTGTAGAAGCAAAGTCTCTTTTTATGTTACTCATTTATTACCAGACAAATATCTGGAATTTTTGGATACAAAAAAATAAGATGTGCCCAAGTGAGACTTACACAATTGTAATTGCTCATTAAACTGAAGAAGAACTTATGGTATTTGCTGGTGTCCACATTCCACAGGGCATCAATGATACGCGGGGATCTGCTGCTCTATTCACTCTATAATTATGCAGATTCCTGATAAATACCTGGCCTTGTTTGGGGAAATTACATATTAGAGGGACAGAGAACTGAATATCTGAGCACCAAGCAAATAATTATCTATAAACAAGTCTTTGTATAGTCACCAGAAACACACAATGACTGCAATGACTGCTATACAATATACCGAGACTACTGTCTGTGTAGATAAAAGCATTAATGGACAAGTATCATGAAGAAAGAATGATACGTTTTAGATATGGGGGGGGGGGGGGGTCCGGGCTAAGTTTTCAGACCCCTTGCTATGACGCATGAAATGTAGAGCTCAGAGACAGGATTGTGTGGAAGTTCAGACCTGAAAAAGACACGAGAGATCTGCTGCACTAAAAGTTCTTAAAGGGGTACTCCGGCGCTTAGACATCTTATCCCCTATCCAAAGGATAGGAAATAAGATACCTGACCGTGGCGGTCCCGCCGCTGGGGAACCCCTTGATCTTGCACGCCGCACCCCGATAAAATCAGTCCCCGGAGCGTGTTTGCTCCGGGTCTGATTACTGTCGATCACGGGGCCGGAGCGTTGTGACGTCACAGCTCCGCCCCGTGTGATGTCACGCTCTGCCCCCCTCAATGCAAGCCTATGGGAGGGGCGTGACAGCTGTATAGGCTTGCATTGAGGGGGGCGGAGCGTGGATAGGGGATAAGATGTCTAAGCGCCGGAGGACCCCTTTAAGAGCACAACGGCCTCCATAATTCTTAAATGGACTCTTCCTAGAGCTGGCCACCCCTCCAAACTAAGAAATTGGGGAGAAAGGACTTGGCAAGAGATATGACCAAAAACCCATTGATTACTCGAGTTTGGAAAAAAAGTACCAAAGGATTCTCAGGCTGTGAGAAACAAGATTATCTGATCTGATAAAACCAAGATTGAACGTTCTACATACCATGTCTGGAGTAAGCCAGGCATTGCTCATCACCTGACTGGGCAGGGTTGAGGGAAAGCTGAATGGGGAAAAGTACAGAGATATTTTTAACAAAAACCTGATCCAGAAACCTCTGGACTTCAGACTGGACTGACGGTTCACCTTCCATCAAGACAATGGGGCAGATTCATCAAAACTCGTGATAAGGAAGTTAACCATTTGTCTGTAGCCACCAATCAGATTGCTTCTTTCATTTTTCAGAGGCCTTTTCAAAAATGAAATGTGCAATGTGATTGGTTGTTATGCCTTTGCACAAGTTTTAATGACTCTCCCCCAATGACCCTATAGCACACAGCCAAGACAAACCAGGCATCATACTCAAGAAGAAGACTGGATGCCGTAATCTCTGCCAAAGGCACTTAAACTGAGTAAAGGGGGAAGATTTGTGCAGTTGCCCATAGCAACCATTCAGATTGCTTCTTTCATTTTTTTTTCCAAAGGCTCTTTGAAAAAGGAAAGAAGCGATCTGATTGGTTGCTCTAAGCAGCTGCACCACTTTTCCTCTGCACAGGTTTTAATAAATCTTCCCCTAAATACTTATTTCAATACAATATTTTTTTCCTTTGAAATAATTTAGCAATAACATTTCTAACATTCTGTTTTTACTTTGTCATTATGGGGTATCAAGTGCAGAATGATGGAGGAAAACTTTTTTTTTTTAGAGCAGTAAGCCGTGACAAAGTTAAAGGGGTACTCCCGTGGAAAACGTTTCTTTTTAAATCAACTGGGGCCAGAAAGTTAAAAAGATTTGTAAATCACTTCTATTAAAAAATCTTAATCCTTCCAATACATTGTATGGGCTGTATACTACAGAGGAAATGCTTTTCTTTTTGGATTTCTCTGACGTCACGACCACAGTGCTCTCTGGTGACCTCTGCTGTCCATTTTAGGAACTGTCCAGAGCAGCATATGTTTTCTATGAGAATTTTCTCCTGCTCTGGACAGTTCCAAAAATGGACAGCAGAGGTCAGCAGAGAGCACTGTGGTCGTGACAGAAGAGAAATCCAAAAAGAAAAGCATTTCTTCTATATTGTATTGCCCCTAAAAAGTACTGGAAGGATTAAGATTTTTTTATAGAAGTAATTTACAAATGTGTTTAACTTTCTGGCCCCAGTTGATTAAAAAAAATAAAGTTTTCCACGGGAGTACCCCTTTAAATAATATAAAGCCTTTATCTCTGTAAAACATTTCAGTTTCATTTATATATGATGTATTATTTGATTATTTACACATACAGGTTTATTTCTAATGGGAATAAGTTTTTTTTTGTCTTAAGGTTTGCATTACGCAATGGGAAATGGAAGGTACTTAACACTTTCTAACCTCTAGTGCCCTATTTGTGCACACAGGAGCTGTCAGCGTGGATTACTCTGATCCTAATTAAACTTGCTGATATTCGGAGGTTGGGTAGTTATGTGCTGCCAGGTACAAAGAGGTAAACTGATCTGGATTATCTGCTGATATGAATTTATCTATTAGGGAGAGACCATTGTGGGGTAGAACATACCCAGAATTAGGAAGAGAATGATTTGTCATAGGCTTAGATCGACTTCAGTACCAGCTTTCAAATGTGCACTTTTTATCTTTGTATGATAAGCTTCTACATACAAAGTTACATTGTGCTGTAAAAATTTAATAAATCCTTGCCGCTAGGTTCCCATGGAAACTGAGAAATGCGCCGCCGTAACCATCCTGTTTATAGCAGAATATACCTTATATTACAAAGTATTTTAGAACATGAAACCCTGTAGAATTTTCTGGTGAGGCACTGAAAAAGTGCGCTGTAAGACGGACTGGTGCCCCCCAGATTATGGTTCTACTAATATGCTGTAAATTATTGAAGGTTAAAGGGGTTTTCCAAAGTTTTTCCTCAGGATAGGCCATCAATATCTGGTGGGCGTCTGACACTTTGCGTCCCCCACCTATCAGCCAATGACAAGAGCCATGGGCATCCCATACACGGTGAGCAGGTCCACCATCAGATGACTTTGTACATTGTAAAGTGACCTTGCTGGATTCCTTAAACTCAGCTCCCCATTCACTAATCAGCAAGGAAATGGGATATATTGGACCCCCCTGAGCTGATATTGAAGTCTATCATGAAGGCCCAATACATAAAAAAAAAAAAAAGTTAGCCAAACCCCGCAAACTATCTAATGTGTATGGGGACCTTGTGTCTGTCCCCCAACAGCTGATACTGCGAGAAAATGATGGTGAATTTTAATTGCCTGATCTATTTGATCTCTTAGGCTGGGTTCAGACCATGATTTAGCAAAACAATTCCCGTATCAGGTATTTGATGAAAAACAGATTCCTCAAAACCGGATTATACATTATCAAAACATGCGTACAATTTTTAACCCGTATACGGTTTGAAAACTGATGTCCGGTTGCATCCAATTTTTAAGAAAAAAAAAAGATATGTTTTTAACTTTTCACTCCATTATGAATAAAGTTTCACTTGTTTGATTGAAACTTTCAGTTTGCACTGTGCATGTGCAAAGTGAAAAACCGGATGGAACCGTACGCACAAGCGGTTCTGTCACGTACCCATGTTAAAAAAACGTATACAGTTTCAATACAGTTTTTAACCCGGGCCAAAAAAACGTGGTAGACTACAGTTTTGGTTACAGGAAATAAAAAAAGAGAAAGCCGTGCAGGATGCAAAACGGACAAAACTGGATGCATCTTTTGGCATATGGTTTTCAATGGAGAGTCAATGCATACGGTTTTCAATATGATTCCATACGGTTTTCAAATTGAAAACGTATACGGGAACTGTATTGCAAAAACGTGGTGTGAACCCAGCCTTAGAGATAAGATGCTGCCAGAAGAGTCCGGCAGTGTCTTTTCCCAGTTCTCTCTATTCAGATCACATTAATACTTGACTGTTCATATGTATTGTATGCAAGGATAGGAGAGATAGCTGTAGGCCAAACAAATGTATGACTTGCAGCTTATTCTATGTGTATGGCCATCTTGAAGGGGTTGTGACATGGTGGGATAAACGGGCCTGTGGCATAATGTCTACAAATCCAGAAGCATTGGGCTTCTGGATTTGTAGACATTAAGTTTTAGAAAAATTATTTAAGGCCAAAAAGGGCACAGTCCTGAAGTGGATTAAAGGGTACCATTTGGCTTTGGGACAGAACAGGTTAAAGAAAAATTAAGGGTTAGTGTAATATTTTTAAGATTCATTTAAATGGAATCTGTCAGCTGTAGATCATTGTTGGAGCTCAAGTGTCAAGGAGGCTTTGTGAGCCTCAGGGTGCACGCCTCCTCCCTCCTCCATCCCTTCCTGTCTTGACTGATTGATGTACAGGGCTCATCTTCCAACACTGAGCCCTGTATATCAATCAATTAAGGCAAGGAGGGGTGGGGGAGGGAGAAGGCATGCATGATGCAGCTCACACATCCTCTTGACACATGAGCTCTGAGCATTATCTAGAGTTGACAGATTCCATTTAAAGTGTTGATAGCCATACAGAAATATATAATTCCTTAATAAACTGTTATTGAGATTGTGCACTTTTAAGGTAGAGTTACACATGCCTGCGTATTTGCGTCTGCATATTTTCTTACCCATTGAAGTCAATGGGTAGCAAAATATGCAGCTGATTTTGATACCCATTGAATTAAATAGGTAAGAAAATATGCAGCATTAAGTACGCAGCAAAATATGGCACGTGTGACACTACCCTAGGAATGGAAGTGATCTGATAATACACATACCTTAGTGTCTGTTTATTGCTCCCACAGCTCTGGGTTTGTATAATTTTAGTATTATTAGGACTTTCCTGTTTGGTTTGATTCTGATAATAACATTATATTGTTACATAGATTTGAATAGATAGATGTAAATATGCGTGAATTTAAAATATTTTTTTATTTCTCTCATCGCTGCAGATATTTTATGACACAAGTATTTCAGAAAACTTAACTCGATTTTAGATTTCTTCCAAGAACAATTATTTTCCTGAGCCGAGGAACCGCATGGTGCCATATCAGTCCCAGCTTAGAGGAATAGTCTTCTACAAGCTCTTAATCTGGTGTTTGGTGGCTGGCACTGAAGTGCTAAGATGTTCCAATTTCTTTCTTTCATGTTTTTCCCTTCTCTGCTCCAAGGGGAAATCTTTGCCTAATAAGTTAAAATCTCACAGCATGTGCTCAGATTGTTGTGAATAGTCATGCCAAAGGTAGAAGCCGAAAATGCTACATGACAAGTGACACTTTGTATCACAAAACTATTACAGCTCTAAACAGTTATAATGTAGCATTTTTTATTAATATTTCCGGTGTCAAAATGATAGAATCCCCACTCTTAGAGAATGGTAACCCAGCTTTATTACATTATAGAAAACACACAAATCACAGAACATTAAAAGCTGAAAATTTGGACTTCATGAAACATCCCTCAAACACATAGAAGGATATTATTTCCATTATCAGCTGATATTTTCTAGATCAACTAGAAGAAATAAATATGGAATCTTCAGGTTTGCTGCTTTTAGATACTTTAACCCCCATAGAGGACACGGGGTATAAATGTATATCATGGTGCACTGGTACTTAGCACACCATAACGTACATTTACCGTATATACTCGAGTATAAGCCGACCCGAATATAAGCCGAGGCCCCTAATTTCACCCCAAAAAAACAGGAAAAGTTATTGACTCGACTATAAGCCTAGGATGGGAAATACATCATCCCCCCATGTCATCATCCAGACCCCCGTCATCATCCCCCCCCTTCATCATCACCGCCTGTCAATCCCTTCATCAGTGGTCTTCAACCTGCGGACCTCCAGATGTTGCAAAACTACAACTCCCAGCATGCCCGGACAGCCATCGGCTGTCTGGGCATGCTGGGTGTTGTAGTTTTGAAACCTCTGGAGGTCCGCAGGTTGAAGACCACTGCGGCCTTCGTCATCATCCAGACCCCCCCCCCCCCCTTTTGTTTTCTACTCACCTCCCCTCGGTGGGAAGGAAGGGTGAGCTGGTCCGGACCATCTATGCTGCAGGGACCATCCGGTGGGGAGGGTTAGTCGTTCTGGGGGGGCCCTCTTCTCCGCGCTTCGGGCTTGCCCCGGACTAGTGACATTGCCTTGACGACGACGCACAGGGACGTTCATGCGCGTCCCTGTGCGTCATCGTCAAGGCAGCGTCACTAGTCCTGGGCAAGCCCTGAGCGCGGAGAAGAGGGCCCCCCCAGAACGACTAACCCTCCCCACCGGATGGTCCCTGCAGCATAGATGGCCTGGACCAGTTCACCCTTCCTTCCCACCGAGGGGAGGTTAGTAGAAAACTAAAGGGGGGGGGGGGTCTGGATGATGATGGAGGCTGCAGTAGTCTTCAACCTGTGGACCTCCAGAGGTTTCAAAACTACAACTCCCAGCATGCCACTGAGAAGGGATTGACAGGCGGAGAGTTCACTCGAGTATAAGCCGAGGGGGGGCGTTTTCAGCATGAAAAATCATCCTGAAAAACTCAGCTTATACTCGGGTATATACGGCACATCATACACGTAAAGTGAGTGCAGGAGAGGCAGCGGGTTGTGATCCGCCATTAACCGTTTAGATGTCGTGATCTGTGCTGATCAGGGCATCTAAAACAGTTGCGAGGCTTTGGAGAAACTAAACGGACCATCAAAGATGGCAGCTGAAGCTCTCTTACCCTCCTGCTTACACTTGACATTAGACATCACCAACTCGAGATTGCGTTAAAATGTTTGCTTTTATCCAATTTGTTTATTATCTTATACAAAACACTTTTCAACAGGAAAGAAACATATTATATTCACCCCAGTGCAAAGTCTCTTGTGTGAATCCTTATGTATGTGATGTCTTCAGAAGGAACATTCACCCCCAGCCGGGGTCTTTCATTCCTGGCCACAATCCTGCTTATCCTCTGGACAGGACTGGAACCTGATTTTTGGTAGACAGAGAGACTCTCTTACCCTCCTCCATGCCACTCTCAGGGGATCCTCTTGTATAGTCTGCTGTAAGGCAGGTTGTACAAGTAGAGCGTCGATATTACTGATCATTGCTATGCCTTTTCATAGCATTAACCGCTTAAGGACTGCGCCCTTTTTCACCTTAAGGACTGAGCCCTTTTTCACCTTAAGGATGGAGCCCTTATTCACCTTAAAGGGGTACTCCGGTGAAAACCTTTTTTCTTTTAAATCAACTGGTGGCAGAAAGTTAAACATATTTGTAAATTACTTCTATTAAAAAATGTTAATCCTTCCAGTACTTATTAGCTGCTACAGAGGAAATTCCTTTCTTTTTGGAACCCTGATGACATCACGAGCACAGTGCTCTCTGCTGACATCTCTGTCCATTTTAGCAACCATGCATAGCAGATGAATGCTAAGGGCAGCATGGTGGCTCAGTGGTTAGCACTGCTGCCTTGCAGTGCTGGGGACTTGGGTTCAAATCCCACTAAGGACAACAATAAATAAAGCATTATTATTATTATAATAACGTCAGCAGAGAGAACTGTGCTCGTGATGTCATCAGAGAGCATTCCAAAAAGAAAAGAATTTCCTTTGTAGTATTCAGCAACTAATAAGTACAGGAAGGATTAAGATTTTGTAATAGAAGTAATTTACAAATATGTTTAACTTTCTGCCACCAGTTGATTTAAAAGAAAAAAGGTTTTCACCGGAGTACCCCTTTAAGGACTGAGCCCTTTTTCACCTTAAGGACTGAGCCCTTTTTTTGCAATTCTGACCACTGTCAATTTTATTTTTAACACTAAAATTATGTTGTTACACCAATTTTTCATTTTCACATGGTGTCATAGGAGAAAATGGACCCCAAAATATGAAGCCCAATTTCTCGCAATTAAGAAAATGCCCCATATGTGGATGCTAAGTGCTCTGCTGGCGCACTACAGGTATCAGAACAGAAGGAGCGCCATTGGTCTTTTGAAGAGAGAATTTTGCTGAAATTGAAGTCGGGGGTCATGTGCATTTTCAAACCTCTCATGGAGCCAGAAAAGAAGAAACCCCCCACATGTGACACCATTTTGGAAACTAGACCCCTCCAGGAACATAGCAAGAGTTACAGTGAGTTCTTTCACCTCACAGGTTTTTTTGAAGAGTGGGCCATGAAAGTGAAAATTTTTATTTTTAATACTAAATTGAAAATGAAGTTTTTAAGCCCCTACTCTAATAAAAATTTCAATCATCCTCTTTGCACATTTTAAATATAAAAAAATAAACATATTTGGTATTGCCACATGTCCAAACTACTAGAATATTAAAATATAATGTTAATGATCCTGTATGGTGAACGGTGTAAATATAAAGAAAAAAAAAGTCCAAAATTGAGTATCTTTGGTCACATCTGTAACACTCACATTTCTGAAGACAGGATTCCGGTGTATGTGGATCCGCTGGTCCTGTGTGGTAGATGACTCGGACCATACCATGGAGCGGAGTCTAAGGTGCCGCTGGTCTTCACCAGAGCCCGCCACAAAGCAGGATGGGCTTGCAGCTGCAGGCAACACCCAGGTCGCTACCCCTGGCACCGCTCGACCACACAGGTGGCTGAGGAGATGCGAGGCACAGGAGGGATGAGGCAACTCATAGTCTGGATAGCAGTAGGTCAGGGCAGGCGGCACAGTAGCGAAGCCAAGACATAGCAGGAGTTCAGTAGGCAGGCGGCAGAGGAGCAAGGTCAAGTCACAAGAACAGGAGATCTGGTACACTGCAATACAAATGAACGCTTTCTCTAGGGCACAAGGCAACAAAGATCCGGCAGAGAACTGAGGAGGGTGGAGGAATTTATCAACAAGACACAGGTGGTTACATTAATGAGCGTACTGGCCCTTTAAATCTTAAAGCTCCGGTGCGCGCACGCCCTAAGGGATGGGGACACGCACGTCGGAGCAGAGAGGTGGAGGCAGAGGCAGGAGAAACACCCAGAGAGCGACGGACTGGGGCTCGCATGCGGGGGCGTTCCGCGATGAGAGTACCAGCCCTGTCGGCAGCAGAAGGTAAGGGGACCATGCGCTCACGGCCAGCGTGTGAGTCCAGAGCGCATAGAGTAACAACATCCCATCCCAGAAAAAAATGGAATAAAAAAAGTGATCAAAAGGTCACATATACACAAAATTGGTACCGGTAAAAACTCATGGTGCATCAAATGAGTCCACTTACAGCCGTGTATATGAAAAAATAAGTAAGTTATTGACTCCACAGCCTTTAGGCAACTTATGGGGTGTGCACAGCCCAGATGATACATACCTAATCACCATTATTTGCCAAAAATGCCATCCTTACTTTGCAGAATCACCTGGCAGAGAGGGACACTCCATGCAGTTGTCGATGTGCAGCACAGTGCGTGCCACATAAGATACTTGGAGTAGTAGGTATGGCCAAAGCCAATACATCTCTTTTACTGACCACTAGGTCAACATCCTGCAAGATGAATAAAAAGTGATCAAAAAGTCCGATCAATGGTACCGACAAAAACTTCAGATCATGGCGCAAAAAAATGAGCCCTCATAGCCCCCTGAACATGGAAAAATAAAAAAGTTATAGGGCTCAGAAAATGACAATTTTAAACGTATAAATTTTCCTGCATGTAGTTATGATTTTTTTTCAGTAGTAATACAAAATCAAACCGATATAAGTAGGGTATTATTTTGACCGTATGGACCTAGAGAATAAAGAAAAGGTGTAATTTTTACCGAAACATTTACTATGTAGAAACGGAAGCCCCCAAAAGTTAGAAAATGGAATTTTTTTTTCAATTTTGTCGCACAATGATTTTTTTTTCGTTTCGCCGTTGATTTTTGGGTACAATGACTGATGTCATTACAAAGTAGAATTGGTGGCGCAAAAAATACGCCATAATACAGATTTTTAGGTACAAAATTGAAAGAGTTATGATTTTTTTAAAGGTAAGGAGGAAAAAACGAAAGTGCAAAAAACAAAAAACGCCAGGTCCTTAAGGGGTTAAAGAGGCAACAAGATTTGTCAGCAAGGATAAAAGTGGTATTAGTGGTGTTATGCAGGCCCGTCGCTACCGGACCGGCAAACCAAGCAATTGCTTGGGGCCCCGAGCAGAGCCGGGGCCCGCACATTTCAATTAAATTACCTTTTTGTAGGGCGCGGGCCCCTTAAGAAACAAAGCAGGGCCGGCACCGGACAGGTCAGGGGCTGATGGGAGTAGAGACGTCACGTGCCCCGCACAGGCACACACGTCTACGCCAATCACCTGACCTGTCCCTGCTTACATCCCCACGCGAACCTCCAGCATCCTCCGTGCAGTGACAGGAGCAGCAGCAGACTCACGCCGCTGCAACGATCCACGGCAGGGTAAGTAAACTGGCGCGGGGGGCCTGGGGGGGGGATTGTATGGGGGTTAGGGGACTGCAATGGTGATGAGAGGTGTGTGTGTGTGTGTGTGTGGGGGGGGTGTTATGGGGGTCATGAGAGATGCAGGGGTGTTATGGGGGTCATGAGAGATGCAGGGGGGTGTTATGGGGGTCATGAGAGATGCAGGGGGGTGTTATGGGGGTCATGAGAGATGCAGGGGGTGTTATGGGGGTGATGAGAGGTGCAGGGGGGTGTAATGGGGGTGATGAGAGGTGCAGGGAGGGTGTAATGGGGTGATGAGAGGTGCAGGGGGGGTGTTATGGGGGTGATGAGAGGTGCAGGCGGGGTGTTATGGGGTGATGAGAGGTGCCCCCCCCTGCACCTCTCCTCATCACCCCCCCTGGTTATAATAGTGATGAGGAGAGGTGGGGGGGGGGAGTTATAGTAATGATGAGGAGAGGTTTGGCGGGGGTTTATGGGGGTGATGAGGACACAGAGGATAAGAGGGGGTGTATATGTATATATGATGTGTATGCATGTGTGGCAGTATTGTATTCAGTGGATACAGTGTGGAGCAGCATTATATTCAGGGTACAGTGTGTGGCAGAATTATATTTAGTGGGTACAGTGTGTGGCAGTATTATATTCAGGGTACAGTGTGGGGCAGTATTATATTTAGTGGGTACAGTGTATAGCAGTATTTTATTCAGGGTACAGTGTATGGCAGTATTATATTCAGGGTACAGTGTGGGGCAGTATTTTATTTAGGGTACAGTGTGGGGCAGTATTATATTTAGGGTACAGTGTATAGCAGTATTATATTTAGTGGGTACAGTGTATGGCAGTATTATATTTAGTGGGTAGAGTCTGTGGCAGTATTATATTCAGGGTACAGTGTGGGGCAGTATTATATATTTAGTGGGTACAGTGTATAGCAGTATTTTATTCAGGGTACAGTGTATGGCAGTATTATATTTAGGGTACAGTGTGGGGCAGTATTTTATTTAGGGTACAGTGTGGGGCAGTATTATATTTAGGGTACAGTGTAAAGCAGTATTATATTTAGGGTACAGTGTATAGCAGTATTATATTTAGTGGGTACAATGAATAGCAGGATTATATTTAGTGGGTACAGTGTATGGCAGTATTATATTTAGTGGGTACAGTGTGTGGCAGGATTATATTCAGGGTACAGTGTGTGGCAGGATTATATTTTGGGGATACAGTGTATAGCAGTATTATATTCAGGGTACAGTGTGTGGCAGGATTATATTCAGGGTACAGTGTATAGCAGTATTATATTCATGGTACAGTGTATAGCAGCATTATATTCAGGGTACAGTGTGTGGCAAGATTATATTTTGGGGATACAGTGTATAGCAGTATTATATTCAGGGTACAGTGTGTGGCAGGATAATATTCAGGGTACAGTGTATAGCAGTATTATATTCAGGGTACAGTGTAGGACAGTATTTTATTTAGGGTACACTTTCTGGCAAGGTTATAATGATTACTGTCTTCATGCAGAGGGTGAGGATCTGCTGACAAAGTGAGGAGCCAATGATGTCTGGATGTCAGACTTTGCAGAGAAGATGGAGCTGGAGGAAAACCTGGTCTCTGGACCAGATGAAGAAGAAAAGATTACAGAGGAGACGTCACTCAAGTCACAAGACATCACTCAGGTCACTGATATCATTGTGTATTCTGACTGTCCCATCAGAGCTGTAGTGACTTGTAAGTTCTGCAGTGATGATGGGTAAAACTGTGTCCAATCTGTGTCTCTCCAGCTGTTACAAAACTACAACTCCCATTGCCAGAGGCTCTTCAGACATGATGGGAGTTTTAGCTTTCCAACAGCTGGAGAACCACTTTAACCGAGGTGATCGGTGGGGTCTCAGCAGTCAGACCCCCACCAAAAAAATGGCCCGGGGGGGAGGGGGGGGGTGTCTGGACAGGGGGTATGGGTAGGGAACACTGCTGCACCTAATGTGGGGGGAACACTGCCTACCTAATGTGGGGGGAACTCTGCTGCACCTAATGTGGGGGGAACACTGCTGCACCTAATGTGCGTCGTATCGACGTTCGCTCACGTTGCGCTCCCAGAATTCAAGGGCCGGCCCTAGAGAGTGAGGTGCGTGAACATCAAAGGGGGCGGGGGGGGGGGCCTCCATGTCCATTTTGTTGGGGCCCCCAAATTCCTTCAAACGGCCCTGGTGTTATGCTGCTGATATTCCTTCTGGAGAAAACGCTTATGGTGATTATTGAGGAAGGGGGCATGGAGGAGGGTTCACATCTGGCTGGCAGCAGTCTGGATTTTCTTCTTGAGGAGGAGTTGGATGAGGAGGATAAAGAGGTGGGACCTGACAAGGAGGATTTAGAGATGGAATCTGTTGATATCTCGATAGGGGATGAGGAATCTACACAAGGTGACAGTGACGATGATGATAATGTCAAGGACCCTGATGACCAACCTTGGCAGTATGGGATGGAGGCAGTACAAGCTAAGGTTTTAGAAAAGCTGGCAAGGATGGCAAGCTGTATGTTTACTTGCTTGCACCGTGACAGACAAATTGCATGAATGAAGGAAAGAAATGAGTGCTGGATAGCCACACTCTTAGACCGATGGTATAAAGCCAGAATGGGAGAATTTTTCCACCTTCCGAGAAAGAGTCTGAATTGAATTTTTATAGGGAAAAGCTACGCAGCCAGCTTGACACAGCTTCCGAGTTCCAAACAGCTACTGAACGAGGGTCCACTCTCCGTTTCCCACAGAGTCAATACCGCACTACCTCTGCCAGCACTACCCCAGCAGTATCTTCACATTAAAGTACAGGATGACAACGCTTTGATATCTGGTATTCTGGACAAATATCGTCACCAAAGGGATGTACACTAATGCATACCTAAGTTGTCCCCTTTCTCTGAAAGACACCATGAGCCCAGACCACATGGACTTCTAGGTCATCAGATTAGACCATTGATCAGAACTTCTGTCTTGTTCTGTCCTGCACACCCTTCAATGTAGCATCAGAGAGAGTGTTCAGTGTGGCAGGAAATGGCGTCACCCCTAAGCAAAGAAGATTGTCTGCCAGCCAGGGCCAGATCATCATTGGCGCTCATGGAGCACCTGCTCCGGGCCCCGTGCCCGCAGGGGGCCCCGTCACATTCGGGACATCCCTGCGGGCTGCTCAGTAGCGGATCGGGGCCCCATGATAGCCCAGCCGCGGCCACTTTAAAACAGTGACCAGCGGCGGCTCCTGTGGGCCCGCCCCGGACTCCTCCTGCTTTTCCTATATTTCATATTTCCTTACCTGGCCGCGCTCGGCAGGCTCAGGTGATGCGTCGGGTCATGTGGGCTGTGACGAGCGACGTCTCCTGCGGCTCCTCTGCACGACATCAGGGACGTCACTCATCATTTCCTGCAGGGCACAGTTTTCTTCATTACACCCCAGCGCTGCAGGAAATGACGAGTGACATCCCTGAGGCCGTGCAGAGGAGCCGCAGGAGAAGTAACTTGTCACAGCCCACAAGACCCGACGGATCACCTGAGCCTGCCGAGCGCTGACAGGTAAGGAAATATGAAAAATAGAAAAGGAGGAAGAGGGGGTAGCAATGATGGGGGGAATGATTGGCAGGGGGGGAATGTTAAGCGGGGGGGGGGGGGGTTGGAGGGGGAAATGATGAGCAGGGGGGTTAATGATGAGCAGGGGGGGTTAATGATGAGCAGGGGGGGTTAATGGTGAGCAGGGGGGGTTAATGATGAGCGGGGGGGGTTAATGATGAGCAGGGGAGGGGTTAATGATGAGCAGGGGGGGTTAATGATGAGCAGGGGGGGTAATAATGAGCAGGGGGGGATGATGAGCAGAGGGGTAATGATGAGAAGGGGGGGTAATGACGAGCAGGGGGGGAATGATGAGCAGGGGGTAATAATGATCAGGGGGGAGAATGATGAGTAGGGGGATGATGAGCAGGAGGGGGGGGGAGAATGATGAGCAGGGGAAAACACGGGAAAGGAGGCGGGGAGGTTAAATATGGCACAGAGGCTGATAAAAGGTGGAGGAAGGAGGGGGGGCAAACTGAGGATAAGGGGAATCAAAGTTGGTGGGGATGATGAGGCATATAGTTCAGAGCTATAGTCATTTATTTTACATTTATTTTTTCCCCCTCAAATTTTCCTGTGAAAATTAGGGTACGTGTTATATGCCAGTGCGTGTTATATGCAGATAAATACTGTAATCCCCCCCCCCCCCCCCCCACATTCAGCAGGAAATCCCTGTGTCCTGAAAGATCTTTTCGGGACACAAGGATGTCCCGGTTACTTTTCTGTGGCCCCGCTATAACTTTAAAAACGCAGGGGCCGCCGGGAGGTAGCGCACGCAGGGACATCACTGACGTCCCGTGCGTGCGCCCATAGGAGCGGAGCAACGAGGATGCACGCTTGGTAAGTTACCTAAACGTCATCTTCAGTGCTCCGACCACCGCTCCTCCGGTCCTGGGAACCTACTGCTATGGCCCCTAGGCCATAGCAATAGATCATGATCCCGGACCAGAGGAGTGGTGGTCGGAGCACTGAAGTGGGGCAGTACACAGGCATATAGTCGCCAGCCATACACTGCATATGACTGGAGGCTGTATGTCTGTGGGAGACACTGCCAACGTAATGTGGGGGAACTACAACCTAATGCGGGGAACTGCAACCTAATGTGGGGGAACTACAACCTAATGTGGGGGAACTACAACCTAATGTGGGGGAACTGGGGGTGGGGTTGGTGGAGAAAAGTGTAGTTGAGAAGGACCAGGAGGGCATGGGGGGCTGAAGTGAGGTTGTTTGGGGGGGGTGGGGTGGGGGGTGAGGTAAGGTAAGTGTGGGTTTGGTAAAGGGGGCAGAGGAGTGTGAAGGGGACTGAGGGGGTAGGGGGTGCAGAAAAGTGGAATAGTGGAGAAGGACCAGGAGTGTTGAAGGGGGGGGAATTAAAGGGGTACTCCACCCTAGACTTCTTATCCCCTATCCTTTGGATAGGGGATAAGATGTCTAGGGATGGAGTACCCCTTTAAGGACCAGGGGAGGACTAAGGCTAAGTTTCCAGAGAAGGCAAAAGCACAAGAAAAAAATGCCAGGAAATTACCATAACAGGAAAAAGCAGTAGCAATTTTTCTGTTTTTTTGCAGGTAAAAAAAAAGGGGGAAAGCTAGCCTTAGGGGTCTCTGGGAGCAGGAGTCAGGAGGAGGACTTAGGGGTCTGGGGGGGCAGAGAGGTCTGGGGGAATTAGGGCTCGTCCACACTACGAACTTCCGCCAGCAGAATTTTGCTTGTTTTTAATGGGATGCTGCTGCTTTGTGCAGACTACGGAAGACACAGTGTATGGTAGGATTATTTTTAGAGGGCATGATGTTTGGCAGTATAATATACAGGGTACACAGGGTTTGGCAGTATAATATACAGGGTACACAGGGTTTGGCAGTATAATATACAGGGTACACAGGGTTTTGCAGTATAATATACAGGGTACACAGGGTTTGGCAGTCTAATATACAGGGTACACAGGGTTTGGCAGTATAATATACAGGGTACACAGGGTTTGGCAGTATAATATACAGGGTACACAGGGTTTGGCAGTATAATATACAGGGTACACAGGGTTTGGCAGTATAATATACAGGGTACACAGGGTTTGGCAGTCTAATATACAGGGTACACAGGGTTTGGCAGTATAATATACAGGGTACACAGGGTTTGGCAGTCTAATATACAGGGTACACAGGGTTTGGCAGTATAATATACAGGGTACACAGGGTTTGGCAGTATATTTAGGAAGCACAGTCTCTTGTAGGGTTATAATGATTGTTGTCTTTATACAGAGGATGAGGATCAGCTGGCAAAGTGAGGAACCAATGATGTCCCGGCGTCGAACTTTACAGAGGAAGATGGAGCTGGAAGAAGACCTGGCATCTAGACCAGATGAAGAAAAGGAAAGACAACAGAGAAGACGTCTCCTGTGAGTCATTTTATGTTTGTGTATTCTCCTGACTGTCCCATTTGATCTCTCGTCACTTCTAAATTTTGCAGTAATAATGGATGACACTGGATGATACCCCAATTTGAGGCTCCAGCTGTTACAAAACTACAACTCCTATAATGCCTGAAGCTCTCCAGACATGATGGGTGTTGTAGCTTGGCAACAGCTGGAAAGAGTAACTTGAACTGAAGTGATTTTAGACCATGCAGCCATTTTATTTTAACGGGGGCCTGACTCCTGTGACACCCACCAAAAAAAAAAAAAAAGGGGGACATAGTGACGACCACCACGCCCCCTCCCATAGACTTGTATTGACAAGGCGGGCCGTGACGTCACGAGGGGCGGAGCCGTGACATCACGAGGGGCGGAGCTGTGACGTAACGATGCTCCGGCCCCTGTATTGCCCGTCATTACACGCAGAGCGATCTCGCTCTGCGCAGTAATCATAGCGGGGTGCTGCAGCAGCGATCCCCGGGGTCCCCAGCAGTGGGACCCTGGTGGTCTGACATCTTATCCCCTATCCTTTGGATAGGGGATAAGATGTCTAGGGGCGGAGTACCCCTTTAAAACCTGTTTCAACTCTCAAAAAGGGAGACTTTTTGATAATTTTGTTAACTTTTTAATATTTACAAAAGTGATTTCTTCCTCACTATCTACAAATCTTTCACTATTTTCAGACATCGTCACCAATCCTGTTGCTAATCCCAAAAAGGAAGAATATTTGGAATGCTTGGAAAAGGCCATTGCTTCTTCTGATAGCTCCGTGTGTATTTTAACACTGGAAGGCATCTGCCAATAAAAAGGGATATTTTATGCACCTTTATTTTAATGTTAAAAGGCATACAAAGTCCACTAGTGCAATGTGTTTCTAAAACTAATTTAAAACTATTTAAATGCATTTCTAGGTCACCCTAGCAGTGTTATACAGAGCTTTAGAGCTCTTAGACAGTGTTATACATGATTTTTTAGGCTTATTTTGTTTTAAAAAGTTCGCTCAAGTCTACCATCCTTCATGATGAACTGCACTGCGGATGTTTTCTGACAAAAATATAATTTAAGACACAAATAAGCAGTGAGCCTGACAGCTATGTTTGCTAATTCACCAGGAGCAGATGTCAGTGGCAGGAGCCGACTTCACAGGATCATTTGTTACTCCTGACAAGCCGAGCACGGTCTGTAGCCAAACATATAAATCATGACTTTTAGACTTATCTATGTCACCTGTCTCTCTTACAAAGGCTAGTGATCCATCAGCATTGATAGATTATTTATAATCCCCTAGAAATCATAAAATGCCCCCTCCTGTGTGATTACAGAAAGAGCAAAGTATTTGACTCCTTGAAGGGGAAAACTCAGGGGAAAACTCATATGGCATACTATTTTGGAAACTACACCCCTCAAGGAATGTAACAAGGGGTACAGTGAGCCTTAACACCCTACAGGTGTTTGGCGACTTTTCGTTAAATTCGGATGGGTAAATGAAATTTTTTTTTGCCACTAAAATGCTGGCTTTTCCCCAAATGTAATTTTTTTGAAGGGGTAATTAGAGAAAATGCCCCCCCCCCCCAAAAGTGTATGGAAGAACCCCATATGTGGATGTAAAGTGCTCTGCGGGTGAACTACAATACTCAGAAGAGAAGGAGTCACATTTTGCTTTTGGAAAGCAAATTTTGTTGAAATGTTTTTTTGGGGCATGTTGCATTTTGGAAGCCCCTATGGTGCCAGAACAGCAAAAAAAAAAAAAAAAAAAAACTCACATGGCATACTATTTTGGAAACTACACCCCTCAAGGAATGTAACAAGGGGTACAGTGAGCCTTAACAACCCACAGGTGTTTGACGACTTTTCGTTAAAGTCGGATGTGTAAATGGAATTTTTTTTTCACAAAAATGCAGTTTTTCCCCCCAAATGTTAAATTTTTAGAAGGGGTAATAGGAGAAAATGCCCCCCAAAAAGAGTATGGAAGTACCCCATATGTGGATGTAAAGTGCTCTGCTAGTGAACTACAATGCTCAGAATAGAAGGAATGCCATTGAGCTTTTGGAGAGAGAATTTGTTTGGAATAGAAGTCGGGGGGCCATGAGCATTTACAAAGCCCCCATGGTGCCAGAACAGTGAACCCCCCCCCACATGTGGCCCCATTTTGGAAACTACACCGCTCACAGAATTTAATAAGGGGTGCAGTGAGCATTTTTCATTTTCCCCGACCACTGTTCCAAAAATCTGTCTGACACCTGTGGGGCGTAAATGCTCACTGTACCCCTTATTACATTGGGGTGTAGTTTCCAAATTGGGGTCACATGTGGGGGGGGGTCCATTGTTCTTGCACTATGGGGGCTTTGTAAACACACGTGGCCTTCAATTCCGGCCAAATCTTTTCTCCAAAAGCCCAATGGCGCTCCTTCTCTTCTGAGCATTGTAGTTCGCCCGCAGAGCACTTTACATCCACATATGGGGTATGTTCTTACTCAGAAGAATTGGGGTTACAAATTATGGGGGGCTTTTTTCCTATTTTCCCTTGTGAAAATGAAAAATGTAGGGTAACACCAGCATTTTAGTGAAAACTATTTTTTTTTTCATTTTCCCATCCAACTTTAACAAAAATGTCAAACACCTCTGGGGTGTTCAGGCTCACTATCCCCTTGTTATGTTCTGTGAGGGGTGTGGTTTCCAAAATGGGGTCACATGTGGGTATTTATTTTTTTGTGTTTATATCAGAGCTGCTATAAAATCAGCTACCCCTGTGTAAATCACCAATTTAGGCTTCAAATGTACATAGTGCGCTCTCACTCGTGAGCCCTGTTGTGCGCCCGCAGAGCATTTTACACCCACATAATGGGGATTTTTGTACTTAGGCGAAATTGAGTTAGAAATTTTGGGGGTCTTTTTTTCTTTTTATCTCTTGTGAAAATGAAAAGTATGGGGCAATATCAGCATGTTAGGGTAAAACATTTTTTTTTTTTACAATAACATGCTGGAGTAGACCCCAACTTTACCTTTTCATAAAGGGTAAAAGGAGAATTTGTTAGGCAACTTCTCCCCACATGTGGCACTAAACTGTTGCCTTGAAATACGACAGGGCTCCGAAGTGAGAGAGCGCCATGCGCCTTTGAGGCCTCAATTAAGGATTTGCATAGGGACAGACCCAGATGCAAGAACTACACTTGCCTCCGATACCAAAATTAGGGTGCCTCCAGCTGTTGCCAAATTCCCAGAATGCCTGGACAGTCAATGGCTGTCCGGCATTACTGGGAGATGTTGTTTTGCAACAGCTGGAGGCTCCATTTTGTAAACAGTGCTGTACCAGACGTTCTTCATTTATATTGGGGGGGGGGGGGGGGGGACTGTGTAGGGGTATGAGTATATGTAGTGTTTTACTTTTTATTTTGTGTAGTGTAGTGTAGTGTTTTTAAGGTACATGCACACAGGTGGGGGTTTACAGCGAGTTTCCCTCGAGTATGAGCTGCAGCGGAAAATTTGCATACGCCCTGCGTTCCCAAGAGGTTAGAGGGGTACTCCGGTGGAAATTTTTTTTTTTTTTTTTTTTTATCAACTGGTGCCAAAATTTAAATAGATTTGTAAATTACTTCTATTAAAAAACCTTAATCCTTCCAGTACTTATCAGCTGCTGTATACTACAGAGGAAATTCTTTTCTTTTTGGATTTATTTTCTGTCTTTCCACAGTGCTCTCTGCTGACACCTCTGTCCATTTTAGGAACTGTCCAGAGCAGCATATGTTTGCTATGGGGATTTTCTCCTGCTCTGGACAGTTCCTGACATGGACAGAGGTGTCAGCAGAGAGCACTGTGGACAGACAGAAAATAAATCCATTATACAGCCGCTATTAAGTACTGGAAGGATTAAGATTTTTTAATAGAAGTAATTTACAAATATGTTTAACTATCTGGCACAGTTGATTTAAAAAAAAAAAAAAAGTTTTCAACCGGAGAACCCCTTAAAGTGTTTCCAAAAACAGCACCACACCTGTTCTCGGGTTGTTTTTGGTATTGCAGCTCAGTTCCATTGAAGTGAATTGAATTGACAAGCAGGGCTCTGCATACTGAGGACAAGTGGGGCTCTGTACACTGAGGACAATCAGGGCTCTGTGCACTGAGAACAAGCAGGGCTCTGTACACTGAGGACAAGCAGGGCTCTGTGCACTGAGGACAAGCAGGGCTCTGTACACTGAGGACAAGCAGGGCTCTGTGCACTGAGAACAAGCAGGGCTCTGTACACTGAGGACAGGCAGGGCTCTGTACACTGAGGACAAGCAGGGCTTTGTACATTGAGGATAAGCAGGGCTCTGTACACTGAGGACAAGCAGGGCTCTGTACACTGAGGACAAGCAGGGCTCTGTACATTGAGGATAAGCAGGGCTCTGTACACTGAGGACAAGCAGGGCTCTGTACACTGAGGAAAAGCAGGGCTCTGTACACGGAGGGAAAGCAGGACTCTGTACACTGAGGACAGGCAGGGCTATGTGCACTGAGGACAGGCAGGGCTCTGTGCACTGAGGCTCTGTAACATGCCTTCGTCTCAGGCGAGGAGCCCGCACATAGCCCTACTTGTCCCACCCACACTTCCTTTATTTTGTCTCCGCACAAAGACACACAGGCAATAGCTGCACAGCAATGTATCAGCAACAGGGGACTCACCAATAATGGAGGACATCAGTGACTACGCCGTGATCAATACCGTTCACATCATCTATAGTGAAACCTGAGGCTCGACTGGGCTTATCGCACCCCTGCTGTGCAATGGTGGAGGTCCAATAAGTGCAAATGGCAGCCAGAGATCTTCTCACCTCTCACCGAAGTGCAGGATGGCCAAGATTCTTGGGCAGCCTGGAGGCCCAGGCTATACAAGAATACTATGTGTTCCTTCCTACAAGTGCAATCTGAATTTGGGGTACCTAGGGAGGCCTTTTATTGTAATCTACGTCTGAGACATGTATTGAATGGGCAGTTCCAAGGTGATGGTCTGCAAATTTCTGCTTACCTTATTGGAGTTCTTCGGTCGCAGGGTCCAAGGGGACTCGTGTATATTCTCTATACACACACCTTACACAGGCCAAAATCTCCAAGTTTCCTCTGTCAGCTGAAAGGCATTGGAAGACACATAGCCCTGCTATGACCACTGAGGAGTGGGAGGAAGTCTCATACATTAGCATCGCCAGCAGCAAATAATAAACCTATTCAAATGTACATTATTCATTATAGCAATACACCTCACTATCATTACTGCGCAGAGCGAGATCGCTCTGCACGTAATGACGGGCGATACAGGGGCCGGAGCATCGTTACGTCACGGCTCCGCCCCTCGTGATGTCACGGCCTGCCCCCGTCAATACAAGTTTATGGGAGGGGGCGTGGCGGTCGTCACGCCCCCTGCCATAGACTTGCATTAAGGGGACGGGCCGTGATGTCATGACGTCACGCTGCTCCGGACCCTGTATCGCCCGTCATTACGCACAGAGCGAACTCGCTCTGTGCAGTAATGATGGCGGGGTGCCGCAGAGGCGATCCCCGGGGTCCCTAGCAGCGGGACCGCGGCGATCTAACATCTTATTCCCTATCCTTTGGATAGGGGATAAGATGCCATGGGCGGAATACCCCTTTAAGGCCAAAATGGGTTAAAGGGGCATCACAGTTTAAGCAATTACATTTTATTATTTTTGCTATGAAATGTTTGAATTTAATTTTACACTATATTTCCTGTATCAATTCTGCATGTGATCTCTGTCTACTGTGATTCATTAGGGACCATTATTATTTTATATAAATATCTGTCCATAGTGATATAATGGGCACACAGGTCAGGGCTAGTTACAGAACTCTGATAACTGCACTTTAAAGCGTACCTGTCAGAGCCCACAAGAAAAAATATTAACATGTTACTCAGTACCTAATCCTGACCATGTACATGTAATTTTTATGCCTTTATCATCTATATTTATAATAAAAATCTCTCTTTTCATTAGCTCACAGTGTTACAAATCCTCTCAGGAGAAGGGGGCGTGTCCCTCTCTCATGGTGGTGGGAGGTGATTGGTATGTGGTGAGAGGGGGTGTGTCCCTCCCTTGTGGTGGTGGGAGGTGATTGGTGTGTCTGCTCATGCAGCCTTGTCCATAAGTTATCACTTGTCCATGACACATGGACAAGCCTGATGCTGCTCCAGGACTATTTAGTGTCCCAGTAGATATGGGGTCCCCTTGAAGTGGCATATTCAGGATCTGTTTTCTTTGTTTTAACAAAATGTTGAATATTTAATAACCATATTACAAAAGGTCTTTAATTCTATTAGTAACAACCTATAAAAAGTTTTTGGACCGTGCCCATTTAACTACATTAGCCTCCATCACAGGACCACAACAGACAAATTCTGCTGTTGAATGTAATAGAAAATGTGGTGCACTGAACGAGTACAGTGGTCCCTCAAGTTACAATATTAATTGGTTCCAGGATGACCATTGTATGTTGAAACCATCGTATGTTGAGACCAGAACTCTATGAAAACCTGGTAATTGGTTCTAAAGGCCCAAAATGTCATCCAAAAATAGGAAAAATTAGCTAATATAGATAAAGGAAATCCTTACATATAAAAGTAAGAAAGATCTGCTGGGAGCTGTAAATCACTGTCTATGTCAGTGTTTCCCATGCAGGGAACCTCCAGCTGTTGCAAAATTACAACTCCCAGCATGCCCGGACAGCCAAAGGCTGTCCAGGCAATGCTGGGAGTTGTAGTTTTGCAACAGCTGGGGGCACCCTGCTTGGGAAACAATGGTCTATGTAGAGGACAGGAGCTTCTTCGGGGTCCTGTAAAGTATACAGTGTCCTAAAAAAGTAACATGGAGTCACCCTCACCTGGTGTCCAAAGGAGCAAGTAACCCTGGTACAGGTAAAGTATACAGAACATGTAGTACCTCCCTGTACTGTAGGGGGCGTTACCAGACATCAGTCAGTGCATACGCTTCAGTAAGACAGGTGTTTTACCAGTAAAATGCCCATTCTGATTGGTCAGTTCTTCCAGCTATTGACATGTTTTGCAGATCTGGACTGTCTGTAGCATTGTATGTTGAGTCTGGTTTCAACTTACAATGGTCCCAGAAAAGACCATTGTATGTTGAAACTATTGTATGTTGAGGCCATTGTAAGTTGAGGGATCACTGTATTGAGGAGGTGCTAGTTGAAGGTATTTTTCCAGTGATTATATAATGATTATAATAAAGTGAATGACAGCACACTGCAGATTATCTGCTTATACATATAGGTGGAAATTTATTTAGCCCTGCCAGAAGCATATTTGCTCAAAAGCTGCATATTTTGGACAAAAGTGTGTATTAATGTGTGTCACAATATGTCATAAGAACATAATGCCAGGAAAACATAATTACTGCTGGATGCTGGAAACCTCAATGCTCCACAGATGTGTCTGCTGGTGCCCCCAGTGGAGAAAAGTGAGAATTGTTTTTGTAATAAGCCCGGGCTGAATGTAGAAAGCAGCAATGTGCGGTACAGTGCATTCTGCATAGTCAATCCAAATAAATAGAATAGAAATAGAAGGCACTCACTATTCAGAAGACGTGCAATATTCTTTATTGAAGGTGCATAAAAACTTCCAGTAGCGGGACGCGTCCTGCTACTGGAAGTTTTTGTGCACATTCAAAAAAGAATTTGCATGCTCAGTGCAAACGAAATTTGGAAACAGGGCTAGGTACTGGCAGCTGAGTCCAGACTGTCAATCAAGCAGGAACAGGGATTGGAGAGGAAGCCTTCTAGTTGGGAATGCCTGTTTGACACTCAGCATTGGAGAATAAAAACATTCCCCTACATTGTAAAAGCACACATAGGTGTATCAAAAAGTACCATGTACCTCCTTGTCCTAACAGTTTCAGCAGTTTGGAACTGCTATGTGACCCTTATATGGCCACATGCAAGAGGTATCAAAGTAATAATTTAAAGGGGTACTCCGGTGGAAATTTTTTTTTCATATCAACTGACTCCAGAAAGTTAAGCAGATTTGTAAATTACTTCTATTGAAAATATTAACCTTTCCAGTACTTTATTTCCTCTGTAGTATACAGCAGCTGATAAGTTTCTCTTTTCTGTCTGATAACACTGCTCTCTGCTGACACCTCTGTCCATGTCAGGAACTGTCCAGAGCAGGACCCATAGGAAACCTCTCCTGCTCTGGACAGTTCCTGACATGGACAGAGGTGTCAGCAGAGAGCACTGTGGTCAGACAGAAAAGAAAAACTCACCTTCCTCTGTAGTATACAGCAGCTGATAAGTACTGGAAAGGTTAAGATTTATTTTATAGAAGTAATTTACAAATCTGTTTAACTTTCTGGAGTCAGTTAACATAAAAAGAAAATGTTTTCCACTGGAGTGCCTCTTTAACATAGTTTTGTGCATTCATTGGGGGAGATTTATCAAAACTGTACAGAGGAAAAGTTGCCCAGTTGCCCATAGCAACCAATCAGATCGCTTATTTCATTTTGCAGAGGCCTTGTTAAAAATGAAAGAAGCGATCTGATTGGTTGCTATGGGCAACTTTTCCTCTGTAGAGGTTTTGATAAATCTTCCCCCATTGTGTTCACCTATGACACATTTTCCAGGTGTTTTCTACAATAAAACTACATGGCCCTACATGTTTTTAATTGCATTTAAATGAAGGACACATATAAAGGAAAGGCTGCAACTTCTCTTTTCAAATCCTTTACTGCTCTTGTATTTAATAATTGCAATTAAAAACCTGAATGTGTGAACACACCCTAAAGGCCTAGACAACCATACTTCAGATTGCTGGGCCTACAGCAGAGTTCTTTGCCTCCTACTGCTCACTTTTTTTTTCTTTTAAACATCAGTAAGTGCCCTGGTGGGGTGTGCCCGAAATAGCAGAGCACAAGCAACATCCCTGCCCACTACATACATTGGCCCTCATTTACTATTGCAAACCCGACATGTTTTGTCAGGTTGTGCGCCAGATTCTGTCGCATTGCACAAGAAATTCTGTCTGCGCCAGATTTTGCACCAGAATTGGAAAAAAAACCCGACTAACTCTCCACTAAGAAAACCTGAAAAAGGGGCGTGGCTGCTGAGAAAGGGGGCGCGGTCTCCGAAAAGGGGCAAGTTCCCGACATTTTCACAAAAACCCAACATATTCACTAAGGTTTCCACAGAAAATGTGGTGGATTTGAGCTGAGGAAAACCCTACAGATCAGAGAATGTATAAAAAAAAAAGTTAAGTGTAGGGAAAGTGGAAAATGTAGGGAAACCTTAGTAAATACCGTGGAAAATAAATTGTAGGGAATTAAAACCCACAAAGAAACCTACACTCCACTCTTAGTAAATAAGGGCCAGTGTGTAAGAATGAGACACTGGTTGCTCATAGTGCCTACACATTCATGTACCACTTCTATGCTGATGATCATCCTTTCCCAATCTCACTCCACTTGATCTATCGATCACAGTCAATGGCTCCACTCTCTCTCTCTTGTACCACAAACCCGTTGCCTTGGGGTCACCTTTGATTATACGCTCTTTCAAACACACATACAGACCCTTACCATGCATGTCCTGCAACCTTTAACTCAAAAACATTTCACAAATCTGCTCATTCCTCAACTTTGACTCAACTAATCTACTGGTACATGCCATCCTCTCCCACTTGGACAACTGCAACGTCCTCCTCTGTGGCCTTCCATCAAACACTTTCCAATTCATCCTCAACTCTGCTGCTTGACTAATCTACCTCTCTTCTCTGCCAAACCAGTAACTGGCTACCCGTTGCCCAATGAATTCAGTTTAAACTGTTAACTATGACATACTTATGTGTGATCTCTTCAGGACCGCCTACAACCTGCAATTACCCTATTGGCACTTCAGTGTGTTTTCCTAACTGCTCACTGATGACCTTCGGTAGTCACGCCCCCTCCCACAGACTTGCATTGAGGGGGCGGTGTGTGACATCATGAGGGGGTGGGGCTATGATGTCACGAGCTCCCGATGCTGGCTCCAGCGTTCAGAACAGTTTGTTCCAAACGCTGAGCAGCGGAGTACCCCTTTAAGGTAAAGGATATAGCAGTCCAAAATAGCTGTATATAGAAGAGCCACACACACACAGGCATTCTTCAAGATGTCATCAGTTGATCACAGAAAATGGACAACACATGTCCCCAGATCGGTCACATCATCAGGTCTACCTCTCAGACTTTTTGAAGAATACTTTTGTGTTTAATACTTTTGTCTACAGCGATATTCTCCTTTTTTTGATTTACTTATGAAAAGTACATACAACACTATAAGGTGGATAAAAGCAAACATTTAGATAACCTATACATATAAATACACATATTTGAGGGGAAAAAAATGCCCTAATATTTATTCTGATCCCAGTTTGGATCCCAGATATTAATTTATGTCCATAACGAAAGACTACATTTTTGTTAATTTGTGTAGTTATAATGAAAACAGAATAAGGCACAATCTCTGTAAATGTACATTGTTTTCTGTGCTCCTAGCAGATCACATTGAGATATCATATGAATAATTTACATTCTGAGCAGATGTCACATAATAAGAATATTCTCCTTTAAAGTCATTTCCTAAAAAAAAATATAAATCATATAAATCATCACATGTCTCAAACAGCAGCTCCAGAATCTTACACTAATGTATCAGAAAATAAGAACATGCAGGGCAACCTATCGGCAGGTTATTGACAGGTTATAACTGCAGAAGATGGAAGTCTACAGCCTGTGGAAAACTGTTCAATGGAACCTGCAGTTCAAAGTTCCCAAATGTAAAATAATGCCCTTGGAGAGAAGGAATCTGAGTATCATATCCGCAAGTTCTATATTGGTGAAGACTTCAGAAGAGATGGATTTAGGGGGAGTGATCTCTGACAGCCCTTAAAGGGGTATCCCACCCATAGACATCTTATCCCCTATCCAAAGGATAGGGGATAAGATGTCTGATCATTGGGGTCCCACCGCTGGGACCCCCCACAATCTCTGTGGAGCACCCGGCATTCTATGGCTCCAGTTTCTGGACCCCCGCGATCAGACATCTTATCTCCTATCCTGTGGATAGGAGATAAGATGTCTATGGGAAGAATACCCCTTTAAGTCACCAGTGCAGCTGTATAGCTAGAGGTATAAACAATAGAAAGAGGGAGGTTATTGTAGTCCAACTGTATAGAGCTCTAGTTAGATCACATCTAGAATACTGGGGTCAGTTCTGGGGACCGTAGCCCCAAAGGGATAAACAGGTCAAAAGACAGGCTAAAAAAACAATGGAACTTCTAAGGACAGAATTAAAGAGAATGTATTGCCTAGATATGTTTTTCACCTATTACAGCCCGCTACTGAAACATTTTCTTTTTCCTAAACGGTTTCTTTTTTTCCTAATAGCAATTTTTTTCAAATTTCATTTGTAGCACATAATAATGAGGCAACCATCTTGTCTAAGCTGTTTTAGCAGCATTTAGAGATAAGCTTTACAGCAAGCTCCATAGACGTAGGCAACAATAGACAGAAGCTATCCCATTCACATGAATGGGAAACATTACTGATCATGCTCTGTGACTCCCTTAGAAAAGGTCACTCCACAGGGAGGGGAGGCTGAGCTGTGAGCTTTATCTATTGTCTTCTCTATCTTGAGGTGTCACTTTTCACTATAATGCTGTACAGATCGCTTTTCAGCAGCCTCCACCTTATCACAGACAAATCTGGAAGTGTCATCTCATTATTGGGCCTAGTGGCCAGACAGAAGACTGTACAAACTACAGGATTATTTTATAATAGACAGTAAGATGAAAAATTTGTAAAAATTACGGCAGACTAGATGGACCAGGTGTTTTTTTTTCTGTGGACAATCTTTTATGTTTCTATGACATTGAGTTAAATTTTTTCCAGGCAGCACTGAATCTCTTTATGTGATCATGCTCACAAGTTTAGGGAGCAATTTATACAATAACATTATATTATGGACTACTATTTAACATTATCTGAAAGGTTCACCAAAAGTTAAACTACTAAACCAAAACCTGCCAGAATCTTTACTTTATATTCAGTAGAGAAAGTCTTCAAGGAAAGTGTCTTATCCTATGACGTGACATGTTAGAAGATAAATCATGGATGCCAATAGAAGACCATTGATCAGATATAGAATTCTTCCTCTTCGAAGGTCTCTGCATCTGATGCATGCTTGGTGATCTCGTCTATGTCCTTCTGGGATTCTGTAATGGAATTACAACCTGAAACACCAGGAGATACCAAAGAGCAGGAAGATCTTTCAGAAACAGAATGGAATGACTGATATGAAAGCTCACAGAGCTTATTCCTGGAAGACGATTTCTCAGGATGAGGTTCTCCAGGTGAAGGCAGGGAAGCTTCTAAGTCACTAGAGAGTCCGTCTAGGGGTGAATAGGCTGACACAACAGAGAGGTCAGAGCTTGAAAGCTTCATTCCCGTGTCCACATCAGTCTCTTGCACCCCCTCCAGGTCATCAATGTTAATCCTTGGGCTGCTCCTCCATACAGATGAATGAGGGTCACGCTGATATAAATGAGGGGGCTCACTGAAAGGGAAGGACTCACATGATGGGAAGGAGTTCAGTGTTGGTAGGCATACCAAGGACTTGCTTCTCTGAAACCACTCTGGGACACTCTTTGAACTTTGGGTAATGTCTACTGGGTTCTTAGGAAGGTTTTGGTCAGATATTCCAAGTCCTGGAGCTTTTCTGTTTCTCAGGTGCGTCAAGTTTTTGTCTTTATAAGTGTGGTGAACCATGCTTATATATGGTGTTGTCCCAGCGGAATTCCTGGATAAATACTTTTGATGTTTCCAAATTGATTTTCTGGTCAAGCGATGGACCTGCTAAAAAAAGATAATACAGTTTAGTGACTCATTTTTACAGTGGGGCAAAAAAGTATTTAGTCAGCCACCAATTGTGCAAGTTCTCCCACTTAACCCCTTAACGACCAAGGACGTATATTTACGTCATTGGCCGGCTCCCACGATATAACGCGGGGTCACGCTTTGAACGCCGCATCTAAAGGGTTAATAGCGCGTGGCACCACGATTAATGCCAGGTGCTATTAACCCTTTAGAGGCGGCGTTCAAAGTTGAACGCCGCTTCTAAAACGAAAGTGAAAGCTGCTCGGCTGCTCAGCGGAGCTGATCGGGACCACCGCAGTGAAAATGCGGTGTCCCGATCAGCTGGGACACGAGCGGAGGTCCTCTTACCTGCCTCTGGCGTGTCCCTTCGGCAATTGATTGCTCCAAACCTGAGATGCAGGCTTGAGCAATCAACTGCCGATAACACTGATCACTGCAAAGCTATGGCTATGGCCAACGGCTGTCCGGGCATGCTGGGAGTTGTAGTTTTGCAACATCTGGAGGTCCGCAGGTTGAAGATCACTGTTGGGTGCAGAATCTTTTTTTTCTAGATTTTGCACCTTTAAAATTGGGTGCGTCTTATATGCCGGTGCGTCCTATAGGGCGAAAAATACAGTAAATATTGTATTTAGCCAGATAGGTGTGCTTCTAGTAAGGTCAGGTGACAACAACAACCCCTGCAGGATGTCCCAGATACCTAAATAGCAAATCTGTGAACAGTATGGTAACACAAGGAAAATCTCTTAACAACTAGACTGAATTGCCATTTTAGAATATCATAAGAAATCTGGGTGACAATGACTTCTATGACAGCCATGTAACAAAGATAACGAAGAAATAAATGAATCGAAAAAAATAGCACATGAAACACATCTACATTCAAAAGAACAGAAACTGCGCCTCACCTGACAAGAGAGACTTTTCAAGAAAAGGAGTTTATCTTTATCAGGAAGGCGGTGTGGGCTGTTTTTTGGGCTGTTTTTTTTTTTTACATACTCCTATACCAAAGTATTATAATGTAATGAAACTTCATTGTTACACACTGTTCTAAAAGAACACAACAACTTTACTCCAACTCAGACCAGTCTTATATTCTCCCTGGAATGAAGAGAGTCCAGCTCACCTCTCGTGTCGTGCTATGCACGGACCGGTGCCCGGCCAGGCGCCCCGGATACTAGAAATGAAGAAGGAGTCCAGCACTGCAGTGAAGGCAGCTTTATTATGTGAGGAGCAAGCATTAAAAGCACACTAGTCAGACATGTTTCAAGCGCGAACGCTCTTCCTCGGTGACATCAGTGTGAGCACAGGTGAGCCATTATATACCCAATTCAAAGGGTGGGGCAAGGTGAAACAACGCCCATGTACCTGACATCACACTGATAGACAGGGATCGAGGTATACAGGTAAAATGCACATGCAGGATACAAAATACAAAAGAAGTATATATATATATAAAAGTGTATCAAAATACATAAATAAAATGTATAATACCACATACCAAAAAGGCTAAAAACTAACAAAGGGTAACAGGACTAACAGGACAAAATATGTGAAATTAATAATGGAACAACAGTTCCCGTCGGATATTTAACCCTGTGGGACTGCTTGTTCCTAATGCGAACTGCCAGAAAGCTTAATATCCACAGCCAATATTCTTCAGATCTTAAAGAATTTATCAAAATGGTCATCTGGTTCCTCATGTCCCGCAACTATTTCATATTTGATAGAACATTCTACGTACAGACTAGTGGTGTTTCCATGGGAGCCAAACACTCACCATCCCTGGCCAATTTGACTATGTCCTTTTGGGAGTCTAATTACATCTTCACTACTGATAATCCATTTGCCAACAGCATACAGTGGTACGGTCGCTTCATTGACGACCTCCTCCTCATTTGGAAGGGGGACGCCGCGACCGTAACACTGTTTGCTGCATATCTGAATGATAATCCATATAATCTTAAATTTACATACCAGTTTGATTCACAGACCATGGCATTTTTGGATTTAACCTTCACCACCAACTCATCAAGTCAAATTTCCACCTCAACTCACCGCAAGCCCATCTCCGGTAACACTGTCCTCAGAGCTGACAGCAATCATCCATTACACACCACCAGATCCATACCAGTAGGGGAGTTCACTAGACTCAAGAGAAATTGCTCCGATATGACCACATACAAATCTCAGGCCGAGGATTTAAAGAATAGGTTGTCTAATAGGGGTTATTCCCATCATACCTTAAATAGGGCTGAAGGTATTGTAGCCAACAAGGATAGAAGTGCTCTTGTTAATCCACAACACGCACCAACAAAACAAAGTAAAAAACCCATTGTGGCACTCACTTATTCACCCTATTTCAATAACATCAAACAAATTATTAATAGACACCTTCACTTCCTCAGGAGGGATGAAACGCTATCATCCCTTCTGAGTGAGGGATGCCAAGTAGTGTCCAAAAGAGCCCCCACACTTGGTGATCAGCTATCGCCAAGTGTGGTGGTGAGTGAAAGATCCAGTCACTCACACTGGTTAGCCCAAAAGGGTTTTTTCAAGTGCGGACAGAGAATATGCCGCACTTGTAATTATGCAAAACCCACAAAAACTTTCACCTCTGCCGATGGCACCAGGACTTTTTCCATAAAGTCATATATTAATTGTAATTATACCAATGTGGTGTACATCATAGAATGCTCACTCTGTCAACTTAAGTATGTGGGTTACACAACCAGAAAGTTAAAAACCAGAGCGTTAGAGCATTTGAATGACAGTACCACTACATCGAGCAGACACAGATCAGCTGCATCTGCTCACTTTCAAACTGTGCATCATGGTAATACGAGTGGCTTTACCATCTATGCTATTGAACTTGTTAAATCTAACATTAGAGGAGGATGTATCAGGAAAAAATTAGCTGACAGAGAAGCTTTCTGGCAGTTCACTTTAGGAACACGCAGTCCCACAGGGTTAAATATCCGACGGGAACTGTTGTTCCATTATTAATTTCACATATTTTGTCCTGTTAGTCCTGTTACCCTTTGTTAGTTTTTAGCCTTTTTGGTATGTGGTATTATACATTTTATTTATGTATTTTGATACACTTTTATATATATACTTCTTTTGTATTTTGTATCCTGCATGTGCATTTTACCTGTATACCTCGATCCCTGTCTATCAGTGTGATGTCAGGTACATGGGCGTTGTTTCACCTTGCCCCACCCTTTGAATTGGGTATATAATGGCTCACCTGTGCTCACACTGATGTCACCGAGGAAGAGCGTTCGCGCTTGAAACATGTCTGACTAGTGTGCTTTTAATGCTTGCTCCTCACATAATAAAGCTGCCTTCACTGCAGTGCTGGACTCCTTCTTCATTTCTTATATTCTCCCTACATTTATAACACAAAATTCTGTTTTCAGACAGAATTTTTATTTTATCTGATACCGTTCAGACAGAAAGGTGCAGAGATATGAGTAAGAAGCTTATCTTTTTAAAGGAGAAAACGTTTAGTTGTCATCAGAAACTTAATAAATGTTATCAGTGTTTAATAAATTGGTATAAAAGTCCTAGGGACAAAAAAGTCCCATCTTGCATTCAAGGCAGTCTATCCAGAAAAATAGACACGCATTCCTTTTAAAATTGTCTTTCCTCACCTAAACAAAAAAATTCAAGAACTGGTACTTGACTGTCTCTTATGGGAAAATGCTACCTACTCAAGTTCTTCATTTTTTAATGAATCGCATTGTCATAATAGAACATTTCCAGCAGGTGGTGCTGTTATACAGTGGTTGTGATGAGGTCATGTAGATGTGACCATAGCAGCAATATCTGTCAATCTAGTGCACTTCTTGGCCTTTCTACAAAACAAAAGCAGGTTTTGTTGACAGACATAGGCATATGAAAGCTTGTTTCTTCTGGGACAAGTTAAGGTTTTTAAGTGTGATTGATCAATTCTAGAATACAATCCAGTAATATGATTATTATAATATTATTATTATTGCCAGTCAGTGTTTCACAGTGGCATTTAAGGTGTTGAGCAGACAGGATCACAGTTATCTCTGATCCCAGCTGCGATACATCTGACACATGCAACTGATTGTACAGGATCTCTTCCTGTGGCTGCACTGTATTCCTGCACTGTATTCCTGCCAGGCATTGTATTCCTGCACTGTATTCCTGCCAGGCATTGTATTCCTGCACTGAATTCCTGCCAGGCATTGTATTCCTGCACTGTATTCCTGCCATGCACTGTATTCCTGCCAGGCACTGTATTCCTGCACTGTATTCCTGCACGGCATTGTATTCCTGCACTGTATTCCTGCCAGGCACTGTATTCCTGCACTGTATTCCTGCACGGCATTGTATTCCTGCACTGAATTCCTGCCAGGCATTGTATTCCTGCACTGTATTCCTGCCATGCACTGTATTCCTGCCAGGCAATGTATTCCTGCACTGTATTCCTGCACGGCATTGTATTCCTGCACTGTATTCCTGCCATGCACTGTATTCCTGCCCTGTATTCCTGCCAGGCACTGTATTTCTGCACTGTATTCCTGCCATGCACTGTATTCCTGCCAGGCACTGTATTCCTGCTAGGCACTGTATTCCTGCACTGTATTCCTGCCAGGCATTGTATTCCTGCCAGGCATTGTATTCCTGCACTGTATTCCTGCCAGGCACTGTATTCCTGCCAGGCACTGTATTCCTGCCAGGCACTATATTCCTGCCATGCACTGTATTCCTGCACTGTACTCCTGCATTGGTCAAGCCATAGTGCTCTATAGGGTGCTATTGTGTACACTGATGGACTTTTCAGAAGAACTTGGCAAATAGATAAGCCTGACCAAAAATGGATAAAGGTTGTACAAACATATAGTTTGTAGCATGTTAAAGCTGTTTCACGCTGTCCGAACCACAGACAGCACGGTACAGGGTCCGCGTTCGGTGACACATCTCTCCCTATACACACATAAGGAGAGACATGCCACCCAAGGCCCAATGAAATAATCCCGGAACACCATCTCTTATAGCTCTGTG
The DNA here is from genome assembly GCF_029499605.1 of Hyla sarda. NCBI lineage: Eukaryota > Metazoa > Chordata > Amphibia > Anura > Hylidae > Hyla > Hyla sarda. The sequence goes on from NC_079190.1 coordinate 70,605,109, forward strand.
TTGTGCTGTTCTTGTGTTATTCTTTCTAGAAGAGTGAATTGCCATCTGGGTATTACCAGTTGGGGGCCAACTGGTAACACCCAGCTGGCTATTTACTCATACATGTCTAGTAAGGATAGCAGAGGTATAAGAATAAATGACCCATAACTGTGAAGCTTTTACGGAAACAGACTGGCAAGTGTTTAAGCATAGAGGGTGCCCTGGGAAATTTGAGAAGATGTGGGGGATTTGGTGTTCCTCTATGTCTACCCAATACTATATATATATATATATATATATATTAGTTTTTTTTTCTCATATACTTTTTTCATTTTTATTAAATTTATTTTAGTTTGTTTCCTTTATTCTCACGATTGTGACATTTGGATGTCCCATTTCCACATAACTTACATCTGTATATTCTATATATTACTTTACTTTTATTGCTTTTTGCCCCACTTTCTCATACTCCGCTATTCGCTATTTTTGGCACTTATAATTGACTATTGTGTTTTAGTGTACGAAGCCCCGTGCCCATCTCGTACTGCGTGCAGAGCCTCGTTCTTACTTCGCTCTGCGTCTAGAACACTGCGTGCAAAGCCTACTTTTCATTCCGCTCTGCGTATAGAGATTCTGTGTCATTTCACACTGACGTTATACTGCTGTAGAGCCTCGTTTTCATTTCGCATACTATGCGACTCTCGCCTGGACACTGCAAATGTCACGTGACTTATCCTGTTTCCGGTGAGTTATTTCCGGTTTAGCAGATAACATACAACGTCATGAGAAATACTGGCTGATTACACACAGGTATCATTACAGATGTTTTTTTTATTTTCCATGATATATAAGAGAGACCCAGTGAGTATGAAACCACTCCTGAAGAAGCCTCCGTAGCTGGGCGGAACGCATGGGGTTAGCTTTTCCCTGTCGTTGATGTAGGGAGTCCCGGCAGCAGCATGAGACAAGCTTGGTATTTCAGTAGCCACTCTCATTTGCACCTTTACTCCCATATATTCTTTAGCACATAGCACCTTGCATTTTTTTCATCTTGTTATTTATATTCATCTAAATCATTTGCTCAGGATGCTGTACAGCATATATATATATATATATATATATATATATATATATATATATTAGCTTAATACCCGGCGTTACCTGGCGGTTTTTCCTTCCTAATCCTTGTAGGGGAGGAAAATAAACAAAGGAGGAAGCTTTTGACTTCATATCCCGTCCTCATATATTGTTGTCATATCCCAACCCCATATCCGTCCTCATATCCCCACCTCCTATCCCGTCATCATATCTCGACCTCACATCCAGTCCTCATATCCCGTCCTCCTATCCCGACCTCCTATCCCGTCCTCCTATCCCGACTTCCTATCCCGTCCTCCTATCTCGACCTCCAACCCCGACCTCCTATCTCAACCTCCTATCTCAACCTCTTATCACGACCTCCTATCCTGACCTCCTATCCCGTCCTCCTATCTCGACTTCCTATCTCGACCTCCTATCCCAACCTCCTATCTCGACCTCCTATCCCGTCCTCCTATCCCATCCTCCTATCCAATCCATCTATCCCAACCTCCTATCTCGACCTCCTATCCCGTCCTCCTATCCCATCCTCCTATACTGTCCTCATATCCCGTCCTCCTATCCCATCCTCCTATCTCGTCCTCATATCCCGTCCTCCTATCCCATCCTCCTATCCTGTCCTCATATCCCATCCTCCTGTCCCGACCTCCTATCCCGTCCTCCTATCCTGGTCCTCCTATCCTGACCTCCTGTCCCGTCCTCCTATCCCGACCTCCTATCCTGGTCCTCCTATCCCGTCCTCCTATCCCGTCCTCCTATCCCGATCCTCCTATCCCCATCCTCCTATCCCAACCCGTAATATGTGTATCAGGTATTGAAGTATCTCCAGCCATACGGAAGTTATATGGGAACATACATTTCCCATTGATTTGCATGGGACTTTAAACAAAAACCCCGACCCTCACAAATGGGGATAGTTAAGGGTTAAATTAACTATCCTATATTTTAAGTGGACATATAAGTAACATGTGACCAAGTATTATCGAAATATCTCCAGCCGTTTGGAAGTTCTGCAGTAACATATGGGACTTTAAACATAAACCCCGCCCCTGGCAAATGGGGGTGAGTAAGGGTTAAATCACCTATTCTGTGTGTTGTTGACATATAAGTAACATGTGTGCCAAGTTTCATGTTAATATCTTTAGCCGTTTGAACGTGATGCTGGAACATACACACATATACACGTTGAGTTTTCTATATATAGATTATCATTATGGGGGATTAATAACACACATTATATTGGATCTGTTATTTGATTACTGTTTATACCTCGGTGCGTTCTTTGTTACTGCTGTGGTATTGTCTGGTAATTTTGTTAGTTATTTTGATTATCACATAGTGCCGGGACTGTTTATTGGGGTTATTATACCCAATACGGGGTGAGCGTAGTAGGATTACATTGCTCTGCTCGGGTCATACTGTATTTTAAATGTTTTTAATTGTTTGTGTACTCTTTTTTTGTGTCGAGTAAAATATAATAAAATAATTAATACATTAAGTGGTGTGCATCCCTTTATAGTTGCTGGCTTTTTTCTTCTTTGGTGTATAGCTCTGGTCTTAGACCGACCTGTTCCTGTTTAACATTCAATCCCCTGTGAGGGAAACTGTCACCTTGTATGTTATATTGTGCAAGTCTGTTGTTATTGTTTTTTTTTTTTTTATTCAATAAAATGAATAAAAAAAAAAAAAAACAGACTGGCAAGGAAAGGAGAAAGGCTTTATGCGTTGCATAGAAAAAAAATCTAACTTTATATTTGGGTGAATATATCCTTTAACAGGCTATAAAACCTTTTAGTACTGGGTCATTTACAGGATATGACTTAGACACTAGGAAAAACCCTTCTTCTTCCAAGCAGTGGGCTGTCAATATATTTAGCACATTTTAGATATCGTCTAAACCTGGTTAAACTATTTTCTGAAAAATACATTCAACAGGTGGATTTGTCATATTTTACACAGTGGTTGTGATAGAAATATGTCTACAAGGCTCAATATACCATACACATCTATTTAAACATATTTGCAGACATAAAAGCGGTGCTTAAAAGGGAACTACTAAAAATGTATCACCTATTCACAGGGTAGAGGATAAGTGTCTGATTTCATGAATGTTGCCCAACTACCCTCGCCAAGTGCCTCGGCCCCAACCTTCCGAAACAAACTGGTCTCATTAGGGATGAGCTTCTCGGTCAATCACTGGCCGCAGCTGTGTCCTGCCTCAGCGGCTGATTGGCCAAGCGGGCTGTCACTAGCAACACTAGTCCCTCCCAGAAGTTGTGGCCCAGAGAGCTCAGAGAGGTGAGTTGGGCCCTGTTCTGGAGATCGCAGTCTTCTATGGTGGCACTCTGAGCCCATGTCAAATTAAAGGATCCATACTAACCTGCAGTAATATTTTATTGCCATCATGATCTTCGGTCTGCCATCTGCCTTCACTGATCGGGCTACACTGGTTGGGCAAGAGAGGCACCAGCTGTCCAAAGTCCTTTACTCTAAACTCCAGTAAGGAGGATTCCAGGGGCACATGAGTTTGGCCCTTAAGAAGCCTTTTTAAAGAAAATTCTATATTGATATCCATATTGGAGTAAATTGGAAACACACAAAAATCAGCTTTTTTCTTCCACACAGATTTTTTCAGTATGAGTTCATACATTTTCATCATGTCTGAAAAGTTCTCATAACTGCAATATATAGTAAAGCGGATAATCTCCTTCCCATAATGCACCTGCCTGACGGCCCATAGAGGGGTTCCATTGGCCAAAGTGAAAAAGTCTTGATTACACGGCATGTAGGGGAGGAATTTACCATGTACCCGCTCCGTGTGATGGAACTGCCAAGGTGGTTTTTGGAAGCATTCATGAACATGTATGATCTGATCTTCCCCATATTCCTCTTGCAAAAACAGAATTATGGCAAGAGCAGGCTGAGAGGTAAAGCTCTGCTTCGGCTTCTTCTTCTTTGAAGTCCTTCTTTCAGAGACACGGAACAACTGGAGATCAGGGTGGATCCATGATAGGACTTTGTCGATAGCTCCTTGGAGGCATCGGGATTCACCAGGGTCTGCAATAATATGGATGCTGACTAGAAATGGGTCTTGGACATCATCTACAGAGAGCTCACCTAATGGGATAAATGCAGAAAAGGTATTATATGATCTGCTTCACACCAGTCACACTTTTATAGACATTTATAAAAAATAGGCACAAACGTTTAGACCTTAAAACATCAACAATGGCCGAGATATATCAATATATCAATCTGGCTGAAACCCAAACTGTCTGGTTTTGTCCATAACAACCAATCACAAGTTTCGGTTTCGGGCAGATTAATAAATATGGGCCACTAACTATAGAGTTGTTAATACAATGTACAATGCGTTTGGAAACACTATTGTTTCACATTTTGTTATGTTGCAGTCTCGTGCTAAAATAATAAAAGTTCAAGCGTCGTCGTCGCCAACTCCACCCCCCCCCCCCCGCCATCAATCTGCAGTCAGTATTCAATACATTTATTCAAAAGGAATACCTTAAATCTCCCATGGACATAAGTATTCAGACCCTATTACTATGACACTTGAAATGTAGCTCTGGGACCTTCAATTTCTATTGATCTTCTGAGATCTTTCTCCACCTTGACTGGAGTCCCCTTTGGTAAATTCAGATGATTGGACAGGATTTGGAAAGACACAGCCCTGTCTATATAAGGTCTCACAGCTGATGATACATATCCGTGCAAAAAAAATAAAAATAAAATCTATGAGGGACAAAGAACTGCCTGAAGAATACAGGGACAGGATTGTGTAGAGGCACAAATCTGGAGAAGGGTACTAAAAAAGGTGGGTTCTGGTCTTTATTGGATTGCTAGGTTAATATGTCTGGTCTTCATTGGAATACTAGGTTAATATGGTGGTAGTGGTATTGAAGAAGACCAAAGAAGACTTGGTAGGAGACTTTGTAGTGTTTTTACCTAGCTGTAGCTAATTTGTAATATAATTAAGTCAGCATAATCTTATGATTTAGGAGCATGTTATCTCATAGTGAAAATAATGGCTAATTTGCCAAATAAATGCACAGTAAACCATGGCTTTGGGATTACTGAAATATCATTATCTCCAGCTTCATGCAAACACAAAATATACACTCCTCAACATGGAAATTGTAACATCAGGAACAGAAGGAAAATTTGTGGAATTACATAAATCACAGGATCGATAGACATGTTAATGATAAGCAAATGATAAAGTAGGAACAAAACCACTAGTTTTTGCATTATTAACATCTCTATGATGTCCCTTCTCAAAAGCTTTTAACAGATGCTGGGAAAAATGTTCCAAAATATGGGTGGAACCTCTTAATTTAGAGTCTACACCGATGTGATGTCTGGGCCTTCAAATCACAAATCCATGTATGCATATCACCGGCCAGGAATTTGTATGTTTTGAAGGAGAAGCATCGAAGTGAAACTATTCTCTGGTGAAAAGACCATTTGTCTCTTAACTTAGCGCTTCAATTTATCCCAAATTCTATTAAAAACAAGCAAATCCCAACTGATAGGGCTCAGGCACAATACAGATTATATACTCAGAATTTGGATACTGCTGCTCAGTGCATACTATGGGAGTACCCCATCCCTTCAATTCCTTGGTTGAACTTGATGGGCGTATGTTTTTTTTTTGGCCATACTATGTAACTATGTACTGTAGTGGAACTTCCGAAACAGATATGGATTAAACACAGTCATACTTTTGGTGGAATCCCACCTGGAAAAGCCAATAGTCAATATTGAATTGCAGGGGTTTATTTACAAAGTAAAATATGTGAGAAATTAAACTTAAAGGGGTTATCCAGGAATAGAAAAAAAAAAAAATATTTTCTTTCAAAAACAGTTTCACGTCTGTCCCCAGGTTGGGTGTAGTATTACAATTTGTCTCAGTTCACTTCAATGGAACTGAGCAGCAGAACCACACCCAACCTGGAGACAGACAGGGAGTGGTTTTTGAATGAAATTTGCTCTGTTTTTCTATTCCTGGATAACCCCATTAATTCCAGACAGCCCAGATCCGCTAACAAAATTCAGCAAGGAAATTCTTTGTGTGCCTAGGCCCTTACAAGTAGATGTGGAAATATCAATAATGTTGGACTTGAGAAGATTGAGAAGTCTCATATGTGGGCTCCATATTTGGAGACAAGGTATTCTCTTTCCACTCTCTTGTCTCTGTGGCTGCGATCACTGATGAACTCATTAAAAGTCACAAGGAGAGAGAATCGGGAGCTTTGTGAGATCCGTCACAAGCATTAGTATTCTGGGGGAACATCTGATGGTGTCTTCAGGGCGAGATGGTAAAACAAATAGCTTCAGAAGACCACCGCAGAACTGACAAAGCCATCATTAGGAGCTAGAGTTACACAGACAGCAGAGAAAATCTTTTTTTGTTGAGCGGTGGAAAAGCCGAAGCCTGTGCCAAGAAAAAGAGCTGGCAGAGCTAATCGGCTTGTTAAGTAGAGTACTGTACACTTCACAATATCACAGAAGCCCCTCTTAGGTTCTTTTTTCCCACCTGCAATGAAGTGACTTCTTTGCTTTTTGAGGAGAGATGTTGATAGAGGCAAGGAGCCGGGGGGTTCACGTCAACTTACACTGGATGTTGACAAGTTCATTGTTGAGGGGAATTCTTTGAAACCTGTTCACATAACACTTTGTGCTGACTTGTCAACACATCTGCAGAAAGATTAAAGGAGACTATAGACAAAAACTATTTTTTTTTTCAGTTAAACCAAACCAACGTGGTGTTGACATGGTTACTTTGTAAGTAGATAATTTTTGGGCATACTGTAAAAGAAGCAAATGTAACATTTATGAAAGATCAAAAATAATTCGTCCTATAGAACAGTTAGGCAGCTTTCGCACTATAAAATTAATCCGTTAAAAGATCCGTTATAAACGTCTGTTAGAAAAGCTTTAAAAACTGATGTTAAACGTCCGTTACAAAATCCCATTCAAGTCTATGGGATTTTTTGATTATCCGTTATGACCCATTATGGCCCGTCATGAATAACGGACGTTAATTGTGATGAAAGAAAAAACAGCACATGCACTCATTTTTCTTCCGTCACAAGAAACGGGTAAATTAGCGGCCGTAATTTTTAACACTGAAGTCTATGGCAAACGGATGAGCCTTTATTTCATCTGTTTGCACCTGGTTTATAATGTCACCTCATCTGAGCATGCTCAGAAGTAATAATGGATATCAGCAGACTCGTGCACTGCTGAGGGACTACTACTACTCCCATCATGGAACAGACTGTGGCTGTGGAGGATACATTAGTGTTTGTACTACAACCCCCATTATGGAACAGACTCTGTACCATGATGGGGATTGTAGTACAGGGGCTGAGGTATTGATCATACCAGGTCTTACTTCTGAGACCCGATGCGATTAGAAGTTATTCAACAGGGGAGCGGCGGCATGCTGTGCTCCCCTGCAATGTACGATGTATATACTTTCATTTTTAAATTCCCCGCCGGGAGCCCTGAACAGTCGGAACTGAGGAGCTATTCAGGGCTCCTGGCGGGGTTTTCAAATAGAAGCGCTGCGGAGGGAAGATATATAGAATCGCTGGGGGTATATATCTGGCCCTCACATCACTTCTATATATCTTGCCCCCTGCAGCGCATTTATATATGTTCCCCCTGCAGCGCATATACATGTTCCCCCTGCAGCGCATATACATGTTCCACCGCAGCGCATATATATGTTCCCCCCTCGCAGGGCATTTATATATATTCCCCCCACAGCACTATCATATAGACCCCGGCAGCACTATGAATGAAAAGTATTCTACAGCAGCCGGCGCGATGTGCTGCTGAAAGAATACTTTTCATTCATATTAGCACTGCGGCGGCATTTGATTATAGAAGCGCTGTGGGGGGCAAGAAATATGGATATATGTCTGACCCCTGAAGCGCATCTATATACAGATGCCGCTGCAGCACGAATGACAAGTTTTCTTTCAGCAGCACATCGCGCCGGCCCCATGCGTTGCTGTAGAATACTTTTCATTCATAGCGCTGCAGCAGCATTTGATTATAGAATTGCTGTGGGGCCAAGACATATGGATATGCGCTGCTGTAGAATACTTCATTCATAGCGCTGCCGGGGGGGGGGGGGGGGGGAAATATATATATATATATACACTGCGGGGGGGGGGGAACATATATAAATGCGCTGCGGGGGGCTAGATATACTGAAAGGCTGTGGGGGCCAGATATATACCCCCCCCATCCCTCCCCCGCAGCAATTCTATATATGTTTCCCCACCGCAGCGTTTCTATTTGAAAATCCATCCGGGAGCCCTGAGTGGCTCCTCAGCACCGGCCATTCAGGGCTCCCGGCGGGGAATTTAAAAATTAAAGTAAATACATCGTACATCGCAGGTGAGCACAGCATGCCGCCCACTACCCTGTTTAATAAATTGTAATCGCATCGGGTCTCAGAAGTGAGACCTGGTTCGATCAACCCCTCAGCCCCTGTACTACAACCCCCATTATGGAGGTTCCATGATGGAGGTAGTAGTACAAACACTAATGTAGCCTCCCCAGCCACCCGCAGCAGGGGAACTACTACTCCCATCATAGAAAGAAGTCTGTTCCATGATGGGAGTAGTAGTAGTCCCGGCTGTGGGAGTCTGCAGGCTTTACTCTGCCGTTAGTGCTCGTTATTTCATCCGTTATTATACATCCGTTTTTACACAGAAAACGGATGTTTAATAATGGATGAATGCTCATAGTGTGAAAGGAGCCTTACACTTTTTTTTTTATTGCACTTGGAACTATTTTTCATGGGGAAGCTTCTCCAATTGTTGCATAAAGTTTTTTTTATATAGCCAATTGACAATTGTATTATTCATTTGTCAGAAGACCCTAAAATTAAGCACTTCACGTGAAAAAGGTGTGATGAGTCTCCTACACTTATATGTCTATTTAGAATCATATTAAGCATGCAGACTTCTTCCTGATGCAAGCGCCGATCAATTAGATCAGTGCTCGTCTATTACAACGCTCAGTAAACAGGCAGGGCAAGACTAGTAATGGGATTAATGGATCGTTTGTGTGACCCTTTACTTCTATCATTTGTCGACTGCACATTCCAAATTATAGAAAAAGTGATGTTCGGCCAATAAATGAGGATTTTTCAACATGTTAAAACCATGAGATCAGCTGAGAAATGTGGATGTTTGCTTGTTTGTGATCACTGGGCCTAATACACAGGGAAATGATTCCCTTGTTTGGCCATATAATAGGGCCTTAAGTCTGTGTTCACATGGTGCAGTAGCAGTGCAGTGATTTTACGTGATTACGCAGTACTGTGACAGTACTGACTCCCCCTGCGTTGCTATAATTTGGAGGTGCTGGGATATACACTCACCTTTTTATTCCTTACTATGTAATATGACTGGTTCACCCTCCTTTATGTAACCTAGTCTATTTATAAAACATGGCTGGATCACTGTATCAATAAAGCACATTCTACCTTTTGTCTTAAAGGGGTACTCCGCTGCTCAGCGTTTGGAACAAACTGCTGTTCCGAACGCTGGAGCCGATGCCGGGAGCTCGTGACATCATAACCTGCCACGCCCCATCCCATAGACTTGCATTAAGGGGGCGGGACATGAGGGGGCGGGGTTATGACATCACGAGCTCCCAGCTCCCAATTCAGAACAGTTTGTGCAGCGGAGTACCCCTTTAACCGCATTCTTGATAGACTATGCTCTGACGAGCAGGGTCCTCACTCCTCCTGTTTGAATATTTATTGTTTGACGTCAATGGGTAGGAAAATACGCAACAGCAAATACGCAGCAAAATACGGCAGCAGTGACCCTACCCTTAGTGTGTAATTTTGTTTTGTCTGATACTTGTCTTTATTTGTATCCCCAATATTGTAAAGTGCTGCAGAATCAGTTGCTATATAAATAAATATTATTATTATATTATAATCACTATTATATGCCCCTGACATTGGGATAACTTTCCTGAATACATTTTATATATGTCTATCTAGGAGCCTGCATATTTTGTTTTGAATAGGGTCACCCCGATATCTTTTTCTCATTTTGTGCGTTTAACTTGTTGATTCCTTGATTCAAATACAGTTTCCTTCTTTTGGAATTTTGTCTTTTATGTTCTGTTTTATTCTTTGTGAATAGATCTATAGTAACTGGTTAACACCAAGTATATGATTAACTAATAATGACCAAGAAAACTTTTCAAACACAAACAACTTATTTTCATTTTGACCATCAGTGTTTGGAATTAGGGGTTTTCAGTACCATAAAATAATGATCATAAATGATTGTCAAATATACAAAAAAAGAAGGGGATGGGGGAGGGTTCAATAAATGGCACGCTTATCTTTTTTCATTGATCCAGCTAAAAAAAAAAAGTACACAAAAGAGGTTATCTATGCTTTTATTTTCTCTCTGTTTAAAACACACAGGTTTTAGGGAAATGTTCTGGGAGCCATAACTTTCTTTTATTTTTCTCTTGATGTTAGTAGTCATATCAGAACTTTTTTTGCAGGATGAGTTGTGGTATTTCTTGGGGTAAAAATAATTACAATTTATAAATTTTATGAGGCGCAAAAACTTTCCTGACACCTCCTCCCTTGAAACACCAAGCGTGACAAGCAAAGATTGAATGTAACATTTTCTATCCACATAAAACAGTTTGTAGGTTGGTCAAGCAGTAGTATGGAATAGCACAAATCCTTGGCGAGCTGAGTGATTTCTTGGTTTATTGTATTTTCTTAGTATATATTATGATAACTGGACCTAAAACATGTTTTGCTACATTTTTCTCGAGAGTACCAAAAAGTTGTATCTTAAACACTGATTAAGGAAATGAAGTAAAGGATAATAAAGCGGAGGCTCTAACAGAGTACAGCGCTTCCGTCCCTTTGATTAATACTATAGATGGGTCCTGGTAAAATGATTGATGGAATACTTCTTGTAACATCAAAGAAGGAAGCCGCCCTCAGCTTCCTGAGGATATGTCCATCCATTGCCACGGCCCTTAAATGGCTTTTCAATAATGTTCCCTTAAAGGGACGCCCCCCAAAAAAACTCTTCATTTTGAACTATGAGAGGTAAAGACTATAAACATCTGTGTTTAAGCTCCAGCACTCAGCAATATGTTCTATGTAACACAAAATGCTGCCAAGTAACACACTAGGGAATGATTTAGCGATTGAATGGGATTTGCATGATATAGAGTGAAATAGGATTTGGTATCAATGATCCACAGTGATGAAAAATCTATCAGACCAGCAGTTTATTTGGAAGAAGAGAGATTTGCTATAATGGACACAAATGCAAACAGGAGGAAAGAGAGAATACACTTGTTGCTTATATTGAGAGCAAATGTGCAACACTTGAAATAGATCATAATCATCATCATATATCTGAATATGTAGGGATATGTGTGAATACATACACCAGTAAGCCACAAAATTAACTCCCTTAAAAGAGTATTGCAGCTGAGGTTTTTTTTTTTGTTTGTATTTTAAATATCTCCAGGCTACCTGAATAAAAAAGAAAAACCAAACCTTTACCTACCTCACACGCTCACCGGTCCCCTATGTAATCCTCTACAGATACACAGTGCTGCTCAACGAATCGTTGGCCAAAGCGGGAGTCATACCTCAGCCAGTGGTCGGGTCCAGACTCCAGAAAACGACAAAAAATACAATTTTGCAAACTTGGGATAGGGGGGTGACCACCAAAAGGGAAGTAATTTTGCGATGTTGTCACCCTAGCCACTCTTCACTACCTCTGCGTCCGCAGACACAGTATAGTAGAATGGTGGAGTGGGAGCTGACCCCCGGCAGGCTGGCATGATGATGTGACATCATCGCACCTGCCCAGAGAACCCATCCCTGTGGCTTACAAGCTGAAGGCATAAAGAGAGGGAGAGAGCTGTCTGTGGAAACACGGACTGAGTTAGTATTGTTTTTTTAATTACTATTCTGTTTGGAGCTTTATGACCATTTGGGTGGCAGTGGGGGCATTATTACAACTTAGGGCATGGGGCAGAGGGCATTATTACAACTTGGGGGCACAGGACAGGAGGCATTTTTACTATATGTGTGGAGCACAGAACAGGAGCATTACTACAACTTGGGGACACAGTACAGGGGGCATTATTAAAAGTTGGGGCACAGGGGGCATTATTACAACTTAGAGGCACAGAGGGGAAGTTTTACAAGTTGTAGGCACAGGGGCCATTATTACCACTTAGTGGCAGAGGACAGGGGGCATTATTACAACTTGGTAGCAGCGGACATGGGGCATTTTTACTGTATGGAGGCATGGGGAGGTGGGACATTACAAGGGGCATTACAATAGGGGCATTATTTGTGAATAGGATTATAGTAGAGGCATTACTGGTATGTGGGGGACACAGTTTGGGCATTATTAGACACCATTTTATACCTCTCCATGCCACTGGCTTGAGGGCCCCTGGTTTGAGGATCAATGTGTAGGGGCCCTAAATTACTGCAGCTCAGCTCCCATTGTCAATCAAGGGAATAACATTGATTATCTCATGGTAATGTCCACTGTGGGATATATAAGGCAGCAAGTGAGGAGTCAGTTCTTGAAGTTGATGTGTAGGAAGCAAAAAGTTTAAGAATCTGAGTAATCCTCACAAGGGCCATTTTGGGATGGCTAAACCACTTCAGAGTATCTCCAATATGGCAGATATTATGGGGTGTTCCTGGTATTCAGGTGGTTGACAGGGTCTGGGTATCCAAGGCTCATTGATGCGGGGAGCGAAGAAGAGCTACTGTAGCCCAATTGCTGAAAAAATTACTGCTGGTTATGATAGAAAGGATTCAGAACACATAAAGCATTACAGCTTGCCCTATACTCTTATAGAGTTCATTCCCACATGCATAATTTTTGCTAGAGATTTGCTGTTGCAGGTTTTGCTGCCTATTGACTTCAATGGGTAGCAAAATCTGCTAAAGCAAATCTGCAGCAGAAAATCCGCCGTGTGAACATAGCCATAAAAGACATCTTATATTATTGTAAATCAACACGGAATAGTGTTACTGGTAGTAATGATAGAAAGGTATGGAAAAAAGAGCGACTGTCTAATCTCTTACCAGTAAGTATACCCTGCCAAATGATGAAGACAGAACAAGGGAAAACATGAGCTATTCCATCGCTGTGGGAAAGTGACTAATTTCCTGAGGCGACAGAACAGTGTCTCTTATCTGCGAAATGTACAGCGGTGTTATAGACAAATGCATGATTAATACCATGCTACACCCGCTGGCAAACGGAATAGGCCCATTTAGAGAGCATGCCATTGTTGAGAATCGTACTTCAGACTGCCTGAAACAGTCCATTCTCTCGTCTTTCTTCCATTGTGTCAGACCTCAAGAAGATATATTTACTGTTCAGAAGTCTACAATGTGCTAGTTTAATGTAACATGTGACCCCCGACAGTCGTCAATTCATTTTATTTGCACAGCTAATAGAATGGTCACCGTGCATTTCTCTGTCCAACTTCTCGAAGAGTCTTTCAGCGATTTTGTATGCAGTGGTGCCAATTTATCTTGTCGACATTTCCAGAGGAGTTTTGCTTCTACTTAGAAAAATTCTTGGGACATGCACTGGGTAGTAGCGTGGGTACCTGCTTCAGCTAAGATTGAACAAGCTATAGTTTTATAGCTCCTGTTGCAACCATAGAAAGCCCTATGCAGCTTACAATTACGTGTAAGAAAACTGCCTCAGCAATAGGGGGTTACAAGGTGACGCAACATTGTAACAAATGCACAATATCAGTTTCCCAAATAAAGTAAATTTTTGGGAAACAAGACAATGATGTAGAGAGAGGAAACAAACTCTGTGTTCTGGGTGGCAAAATCCAACAGCATAATGGGGAGGAGGAGGGCAATTTTAAAGGGGTACTCCGGCCCTAACACATCTTATCCTCTATCCAAAGGATAGGGGATAAGATGTCTGATCGGGGGGTCCCGCCGCTGGGGACCTCCGCTATCTCGCATGCAGCACCCACATCTGGGAGCTGCGCACAGCAATGCAGACTTGGAATCTGCCTGGTCACGACTACAGGGCCGGAGTATTGTGATGTCACGACCCACCCTTGCAATGCAAGTCTATGGGAGGGGGCATGAAGGCCGTCACGCCCCCCTCCAATAGACTTGCATTGCGGGGAAATGGCATGACGTCACATGGGGTGGATTCGTGACGTCACGATACTTCGGCCCCATAGTCGTGACCCGGCAGACTCCGAGGCTGCAGCGCTGCGTGCAGCTCCAAGAGGTAGCTGCTGCATGCGAGATAGTGGGGGTCCCCCGCGGCGGGACCCCCCTGATCAGACATCTTAGGGGATAAGATGTCTTAGGGCCGGAGCACCCCTTTAATATTTAACACAGGAAATCATGCTAGTAATCCAAGAGCCAGAATGTTAGAAAGCTAAAATTTTCTAGAAGCAAAGCTGTATTGGTGTTGTCAATATGGAATTTCTGTAAATGGAAAGAATTACAGACATGCATGGCCACCTCTTCTGTCTGGCCTATATTACTTCCAGTATTTGTCTATGGAGAATCCACACCTATGAGCCTGATTTTACAGGGGTGTACTTGTTCTGCAACAATGTGTAGGTAGGTGATGCGTGTCAAAGTAGTATCCACGTAAATGTCAAGACCCAATGTTTCTCTGAAGGACATTCCCCAGATTATCACAATGTCTCTGCCGCTTATCTTCTTCCTATATTGCATCTTTGTGCCGTCCAGTTGATATAAAAGAAAATATGAGTTATTAGAGCAGGCAGATTTTTCAATGGTCCACTTTCGATGATTAGGGATGTCCAGATACAGATACTAGTAACGGTATTGGGGGCCAATACTAGCCATTTCCCTGGTATCGGGGACTCGTTCAATGTCCCCGATACCAAATCCGATACCTGCTGCCACTCCTCTGCCCCGTTCTCTATGCTCCGGTCGAAGCAGAGTGATGTGTATGTCACATGTTCCTTCATATAACGCCATTATGCGTACGGGAGAACGTGGCAGCAGCAGCACCCGTCAGAGGACAGCCACAGGTGAGCTGTTTACAAGGGTGGGGGCTGCGGTCTACAGGAGGGCTGCTGTCTAAAGGGAGGCTTGCTGTCTACAAAGGGGGCTGCGGTCTACAGGGGGGCTGCTATTAATGTCTACAGGGGGTGCCTGCTGTCTACAAGGGGGTGCCTGCTGTCTACAAGGGGGTGCCTGCAGTCTACAAGGGGGGACCTGCTGTCTACAAAGGGGGGCACTGTCTACAAAGGGGGGCTGCGTTCTACAGGGGGGCTGCTACTAATGTCTACAGGGAGGAGCTGTTAGTGTCTGTAAGGGCATACTACCTAATATTAAAGGCAGTCTTACAGCAGAGTCACCTGCACTAACTTGAATTTATAGGTAGATAGTGCAGGTGACCCAGTTTCTACCGCTGCTCATCATGTGGTCATAGGTTTTGCCACCAATGCAAATTTTTTGTTCTCCAACCGACATATCATACGGTAAGCAGCGCCAGAGACCGGGTCACCCTGGGGTCAGATTCCCTTTAAAATAAAAGTACTTGTACTTGGTATCGGCGAGTACTTGAATTAAAGTATCGGTACTCGTACTCGGTCTTAAAAAATGGTATCGGGACATCCCTATCGATGATCATGTGTCCATTGTAGGCACTTTCAGGGGTGGACAGAGGACTGCATGGGCACTCTGACTGGTTTGTGGCTTAACAGCCCCCATACACAGACAGCTGTAATGCACTGTGTTTTGACAGCTTTCTATCATAGCCAGCAGTACATTTTCCAGCAATCTGAGCTACAGGAATTCTTCTGTGGGTTCAGACCGAATAGGCTAGCCTGCGCTCTCCATGGGCATTAGGGAGCGTGAAGTGCCCATGACTGTGTCAATAATTGTCCTTCTCTGAAGCACTTTTGGTAGGTACTTACCTCTACATAATGAGAACATCCCCAGAAGATGGGCATTTTGAAGAAGCTCTGACCCAGTCGTTTAGCCATTACAATTAATCCCCTGTCAAAGTTGCTTAGATCTTTATACTTATTTTTCCTAATGCCTGCACATCAGCTTTCTACCTAATATATTCCCCCCCTTGACAGGAGACATTGTCATGAGATATGCGGCATTATTCACGCCACCTGTCAATGGTTTGAATGGTATTGCTGATTGGTGCGGTATGTATACATACTACTTTATATACACAAAGCAGCAGTCGCCAAGTAGGATCAGCCTTAGTTTTTTTTTTTTTTTTTACAGCTGGAATTTCTTGGTTCTATCAGTTTGTTAGAACATCTATCCCCACAGTCACTTGATATTCGTTGTACATTCTGTTTGCACTTTGACCAGTGTAGATGTGTTGCAGGGATCAGTCTGTAACCTGCCGGGATAAAAATTCTTTTGTCCAGCTTTTGTAGAAAAACTGCAGCGCTCTTCAGTCCTGATGAATGACTTAATGCGGAAGCACCAAGATAATTCCCACTTTATAAAATGTAGCTGTCAGCATTGCCACGCACTCTCTGAATGGAGCCTGTCTGCTGTAAGCGTAACGTCCTCTAATAACTCCTATTCAAGGGAAACCAGACATGAACCATAGTGCAATTTATCACCAAATCTGCTGCCCTGACCAGGACATGGCTCCTACTGTCGATGCGAATGATATCACAACAGAAAAAAATCTATTCTAGTGAAGAACGGCCGGTGTACACATACAACGATCATAATTAACATTAGGATCAGGACAGACACTCCATTCATGTTAATATGAGTCCTGTATTGGGGCGTCCCAAGCCATTGCACTACCGACTGAAGTCTGTTATATGGAATATTCTCCCTAACTTAGTGTTTCGAGTATGGTCTCTCTTTGTTTCCAGAACCATTAAAAAAAAAAAACCTATAGGCAACAGCTTTAAAGCGTACCCGTCAGATCCAACAAAAAAATTTTTTTTTAATATATCACTCAGTACCTAATCCTGACCATGTACATCTAATTTTAATGTTCTAGCACTTTTATTTATTTATTACACTTTTAATTTAGTCTGAATTCCTCTCAAAGGGAGGGGGCGTGGCCTCACTGTGCAGGTCTCCGCCCCCTCCCTCAGTATGCTGTCTACTCACATCTCCCCTAGAATTAGCAAAACTACAACTCCCAGCATGTCCTCACTGACAGTAGCGGGACACAAGCTGACAGTGGGAGGATTTTTCCTCCAGCTGTGAGCCCTGCGCTCACAGCTGTCAATCAAGGAAGTGTGTCCATGACATAGGTGATGATGCATGGACACAGCAGGACTAGTATGTGTCCAAGCAGGCAGGGGGGGGGCAGTTGTTTGACTGGCTTTTCTGTATGAAATACTGAAAATTTTCTAATGAAAGCAATTGCAAAACCTATTGGTTTTGCATGCTTTACAACATATCAAAAATGTTGGTATCTGACAGTTGCTTAAAAACAAAACAATAAAAATATACTTACCTGACCCATCCCCTGCAGCTCGTATGTTGCCTAGTCCCTGCCTCCTATTCCATGTCTCCTCGGTCACAGGCTGCTGCAGGTTACCAATGCAGCCAATAGCCAAATAGCCAATAGCCAAATGATCTTTACTAATAAAGAACTTGAAGCGTACATCCAATGATGTTCCTGGTTGCAGGAAATCTGCTTAAAATCTGCTGCAATTCTGAGCACAAGACTATCAGGGTGTGGAGACTTATTTGCTGGAAGTCAAATGCAAGCTTATGGGACTTTCGGCAGATTCATCTCCAAATGGGGATATTCTCAGGGCAAGTCTAGGGCTCAGAAGTTGTTAGGAATTTGACACAAACAGATATCCTGCCTTTAGGACCATCATTGGATGTACGCTTTAAAAGGGACAATTTATCTATGTCATTCACAAACTAATAAAAGAATAAAAAATACTAACAATTTAGTGCAAGACCATGCACACAGCGATGCTTACCGGAGGATAGCTGATGGCATTCTAATTTTACTACAAAGCATTAGCAATGTACAGACCCCACAAACGGCAGCTTGATAAAATATTCATGGGCATATTACATTATTTGTGTAGCTTTTTTGTCCCAAATAACTAGAAACAGAACAGTTTGATGTAAATAAACTAAAATACACTATTTAACTATAACATATCCTACTTAAGAGGCTATCAGGCAGATCATTATGAGAACAGCAGCGAAAAAATGATATAAACAGGTTTATTTTTAACAATGTTCCTATGAGTAGGTTTCCCGTTTCTCACACATTGCTCAAGAGACGTTATCAGGATTAGTTAAAACTGAAAAGCCTGGTTTACTACTTATGAAGAATAGGGATTATTATGCATCATCTCCAGCGTATCATCACGGAAGGCCCTGTCAGAACAATGAGCTTTGTTTGTGATGGGACTTTACCCAATGTCACAGGATTATCCATAAACAGCAGGTCAATGATATACTGTTGCATGGCTTTATAGACTGCCATGCTATGCATCCTTAAAGGGGTATTCCACGCCAAAACTTTTTTTTATATATCAACTGGCTCCGGAAAGTTAAAGGAGTAGTCCAGTGGTGAACAACTTATCCCCTATCCTAAGGATAGGGGATAAGTTGCAGATCGCGGTGGGTCCGACAGCTGGGGCCCCCTGCCATCTCCTGTACGGAGCCCCGACAGCCCGCGGGAAGGGGGCGTGTCGACCTCCGCACGAAGCGGCGGCCGACACGCCCCCTCAATACAACTCTATGGCAGAGCCGAAGCGCTGCCTTCGGCAATCTCCGGCTCTGCCATTGAGATGTATTGAGGGGGGCGTGTCGGCCGCCGCTTCGTGCGGGGGTCGACACCCGCTATATGGCCGGAGAGCCTGGCCCCCGTACAGAGAGATCGCAGGGGGCCCCAGCGGTCGGACCCCCGCGATCTCAAACTTATCCCCTATCCTTAGGATAGGGGATAAGTTTTTCACCACTGGACTACCCCTTTAAACAGATTTGTAAATCACTTCTATTAAAAAATCTTAATCCTTCCAATAGTTATTAGCTTCTGAAGTTGAGTTGTTGTTTTCTGTCTAACTGCTCTCTGATGACTCACATCCTGGGAGCTGTGCAGTTCCTATGGGGATATTCTCCCATCATGCACAGCTCCCGGGACATGACATCATCATTGAGCAGTTAGACATAAAACTTCAGAAGCTAATAACTATTGGAAGGATTAAGATTTTTTAATAGAAGTAATTTACAAATCTGTTTAACTTTCCAGAGCCAGTTGATATATATAAAAAAAGGTTTTGCCTGGAATACCCCTTTAAACTCTATGTGCCTTTCATTTTATACAGAGGCACACAAGGACCATATTTGTTCACTTGTGCCTTTTCACTTTCACATGATGTATTATGGAGGTATTAAAGGGGTACTCCACTGCCCCTAGGAGCGGGCTGCGGGGGTCGTGATGTCACGGCCACACCCTAGTGACGTCACACCACGCCCCTTCGATGCAAGTCTATGAGAGGGAACGTGGCGGCTGCCACGCCCCCTCCCATAGACTTGCATTGAGGGGGCGTGGGCATGACATCACGACCCCCGCAACTCGCATCCAGCGCGTGGAACAAGATGTTCAGAACACTGGAGCAGTGGAGTACCCCTTTAATGTAATGTACTCTGCTACTTATTTTGCCTTATTTATCATACCCATGATTTGGGTATTTCTGTATACTTATGTGTATTGCTTATCTTTTTGGCTTATAATATAACTTCACTGTTTAAGTCATAGAAGTACTGCATCTAAAAGAGGATACTCTGCCTCATAGGGCACCATACAGTGACTATGGGTCAGAAATCTGCTGGGGGTGAATATAATATACAACTTCTGTGATGTGATATAATATACATTAACCCCTTGGGAACGGAGCCCATTCTAACCCTAAGGAAGGGAGCATTTTTAGCAATTCTGACCACTGTCACTTTAAGCATTATGCTTTTCATTCTGATTCCGAGATTGTTTTTTCGTGACATATTCTACTTTATGTTAGTGGTAAATTTTTGTTGATACTTGCGTCATTTCTTGGTGAAAAATTCCCAAATTTTATGAAAAAATAAAAAAAATTGCATTTTTCTAACTTTGAAGCTCTCTGCTTGTAAGGAAAACAGACATACCAAATACATTATATATTGATTCACAAATACAATATGTCTACTTTATATTTTCATCATAAAATTGACGTGTTTTTACTTTTGGAAAACATCAGAGGGCTTCAAAGTTCAGCAGCAATTTTCAAAATTTTCACAAAATTTTCAAAATCTGAATTTTTCAGGGACCGGTTCAGTTTTGAAGTGGATTTGAAGGGCCTTCATATTAGAAATACCCCATAAATTACCCCATCATAAAAACTGCACCCCTCAAAGTATTCAAAATGACATTCATAAAGTTTGTTAACCCTTTAGGTGTTTCACAGGAATAGCAGCAAAGTGAAGAAGAAAATTCAAAATCTTAATTTTTTTACACTCACATGTTCTTGTAGACCCAGTTTTTGAATTTTTACAAGGGGTAGTAGGAGAAAAAGCCCCCCAAAATTTGTAACCCAATTTCTCTCGAGTAAGGAAATACCCCATGTTAGGGCGTAAAATGCTCTGCGCACGAACTCCTATGCTCAGGAGAGAAGGAGTCACATTTGGCTTTTGGAAAGCAAAAGCAAAATGTTTTTTGGAGGGCATGTCGCATTTAGGAAGCCCCTATGGTGCCAGTACAGCAAAAAAAAAACACATGGCATGCTATTTTGGAAACTACACCCCTCAAGGCACGTAACAAGGGGTCCAGTGAGCCTTAACACCCCACAGGTGTTTGACGACTTTTCGTTAAAGTCGGATGTGTAAATGAAAAAAACTATTTTTTCACTAAAGTGCAGTTTTTTCCCCCAAATATACAATTTTTACAAAGGGTATTGGGAGAAAATGCCCCCCAAAATTTGTAACCCCATCTCCTCTAAGTAAGGAAATACCCCATGTTAGGGTGTAAAATGCTTTGCGGGCGAACTACAATGCTCAGAAGAAAAGGAGTCACATTTGACTTTTTTGGTGGGCAAGTCGTATTTGGGAAGCCCCTATGGTGCCAGAACAGCACAAAAAAAACACATGGCCTACTATTTTGGAAACTACACCCCTCAAGGAATGTTACAAGGGGTACAGTGAGCCTTTACACATCACAGGTGATTGACGAACTTTCGTTAAAGTGGGACGTGAAAATGAAAAATTTGATTTTTAACACTAAAATGCTGGTGTTAACCCAAACTTTTGAGTTACACAAGGGGTAATAGGAGAAAATGCCCTATCAAATTTATAACCCCATTTCTCTCGAGTAAGGAAATACCTCATATGTGGATGTAAAGTGATCTATGGGTGCACTAGAAGGGAAGGAGCGACATTGGGCTTTTGGAGAGCGAATTTTGCTGAAATGGTTTTTGGGGGCATGTCGCATTTAGGAAGCCCCCATATTTTGGAAACTACACCCCTCACAGAATTTAATAAGGGGTGCAGTGAGCATTTACACCACACTGGCATTTGACAGATCTTTGGAACAGTGGGCTGTGCAAATTAAAAATTACATTTTTCATTTTTACGGATGACTGTTCAAAAAATCTGTCAGACACCTGTGGGGTGTAAATGCTCACTGCACCCCTTGTCACATGGGGTCACATGTGGAGGGGGTCCACTGTTCTGGCACCATGGGGGCTTTGTAAACACACATAGCCTTCAATTCCAGCCTAATTCTCTCTCAAAAAGCCCAATGGCGCCCCTTCTCTTCTGAGCATTGTAGTTCGCCCGCAGAGCACTTTACATCCACATATGGGGTATTTATATACTCAGAAGAAATGGGGTTACAAATTTTGGGGGCTTTTTTCCTATTACCCCTTGTGAAAATGAAAAATTTTGGGTTACACCAGCATTTCGGGGGAAAAACAAACTCATTTTTATTTTCATGTCCAACTTTAATGGAAATTTGTCAAAGACCTGTGGTGTGTTAAGGCTCACTATACCCCTTGTTATGTTCCGTGACGATCAGCCACCCCTGTGCAAATCACCAATTTAGGCCTCAAATGTACATGGCGCTCTCTCACTCCTGAGCCATGTAGTTCGTCCGCAGAGCATTTTACGTACACATATGGGGTATTTCCGTACTAATTTTGTGGGTCTTTTTCTCCTTTTACCTCTTGTGAAAATGAAAAGTATGGGACAACACCAGCATGTTAGAGTAAAAATTTAAATTTTTTTACACTAACATACTGGTGTAGCCCCCAGCTTTACCTTTTCATAAGGGGTAAAAGGAGAAAAATCCCCCCAAAATTTGTAACGCAATTTCTCCCGAGTAAGGAAATACCCCATATGTGGCCCTAAACTGTTGCCTTGAAATACGACAGGGCTCCGAAGTGAGAGAGCGCCATGCGCATTTGAGGACTAATTAGGAATTTGCAATAGGGGCGGACCTCGATACAAGGATGGGGCTTGTCTCCACCAAAACCCTACAGCAGTGTTTCCCAAACAGGGTGCCTCCAGCTGTTACATGACTCCCAGCCTGCCAGGACAGTCTATGGCTGTCCGGCAATACTGGGAGTTGTGGTTTTGCAACAGCTGGAGGCTCAGTTTAGGAAACACTGCCGTATGAAACGTATTTCATTTTTATTGGGGGGGGGGGGGGGACATGTAAGGGGGTATATATGTAGTGTTTTACTTTTTATTATCTGTTAGTGTAGTGTAATGTAGTGTTTTTAGGGTACATTCACAGTAAGTTTTCTGCTGGGGGTTTGAGCAGCGGCGGAAAATTTGCCGCAGCTCAAACTTGTAGAAGGAAACCCACTGTAAACCCGCCCATGTGAATGTACCCTGTACATTCACATGGGAGGGGGGGCACCCCAACCTTCAGCTGTGGCAAAATGACAACTCCCAGAATGCACTGACAGACTGTACATGCTGGGAGTTGTAGTTTTACAAAAGCTCTAGGCACACTGGTGGGGAACCACTGAGTTATAAAACAGACTCTAGCTCAGTGATTCCAACCCGTGTGCCTCCAGCTGTTGCAAAACTACAACTCCAAGCATGTACGGTCTGTCAGTGCATTCTGGGAGTGGTAGTTTTGCAACAGCTGGAGGCACACGGGTTGGAATCACTGAGTTAGGAAACAGACTCTAGCTCAGTGTTTCCCAACCAGTGTGCCTACAGCTGTTGCAAAAGTACAATTCCCAACATGGCCAGACAGTCAGGGATGCTGGGCATGTAGTTCTGCAATATCTGGCCCTTCAGATGTTGCAGAACTACAACTCCCAGCATGCCTGGACAGTCTAGGCATGCTAGGAGTTGTAGTTATGCAACAACTGGGGAAGAAGAGTTTGGAGACCGCTAAGTAGTGATCTCCAAACTGTAGCCCTCCAGTGTGGGCATGCTGGTAGTTGTAGTTTTGCAGTTTTTAGAAGGCCATAGTGAAGGTCATTTACCGCGATCTTGACTGCAGCCTTCTCCACGCCGCACTTTCTGGCTGCACTCCTCCTGCTGCCGCCGCTGCTCTGGGTTGCTGACTCCGTCGGTCTCGGTAAGCCGGCCATGCTCCCCCCTTGCCGCCCGTGTTCCCCCTGCTCTGCCCCGCCCCCCACCTGCCATTGGTCGTCAACACTGCCACCTCACTCCTATCCTTTAGGATGGTCGGTGCTGTCCATCATTGACAGCTCCGATCATTCTTATTTTCCGGGCGATCGGGTTACGAGTGACGCGATTGGCCCGGATCACAGCAAATTGCCGGTCTGCATTGACCGGTGATTTGCCGCGATCGCCGACATGGGGGGGGGGGGGTCTCAGGACCCCCCTAGGCATTGCCACGGGATGCCTGCTGATAGATATCAGCAGTCATCCCGGTCCGATCACCGCCCGGCCAAAGGCTTACGATTATTTACAAGCCCTATTTCATGGTATAGCGTTAAAAAAAAAAAAACACATAGGAATGTACTGTATGTATGTGTGCATATACAAATACTGTATGTACTATTATACTTACTACTTGTAGAGGACATGCGGCTGTAGTCTGACCTGCAAAGCAAACACAGAACACGGTTACAATACTAAAAGTTTCTAGGGGCTCATGTATAAAATGTGTTGGTGGAAAGAAATGCCATAATTCAGTGGGTGATAATCACTAAGACTGTAGTATCTTCTGGAGCGATTTGTATAAGAAGAAAAAAGTCACACTTGTACATGTGGTGGTCCTGGAACTTTAACCCCTTAAGGACCTGGGGTTTTTCTGTTTTTGCATTTTCGTTTTTTCCTCCTAACATTTAAAAAATCATAACTCTTTCAATCCTTCACCTAAAAATCCATATGATGGCTTATTTTTTGCGCCACCAATTCTACTTTGCAGTGACATCAGTCATTTTACCCAAAAATCTACGGCGAAACGAAAAAAAAAATCAATGTGAGACAAAATGGGAAAAAAAAACGCCATTTTGTAACTTTTGGGGGCTTCCGTTTCTGCACAGTACATTTTTCGGTAAAAATTACACCTTCTTTTTATTCTGTAGGTCCATACGGTTAAAATGATACCCTACTTATGTAGGTTTGATTTTGTCGTACTTCTGGAAAAAATCAAAACTACATGCAGGAAAATGTATACGTTTAAAATTGTCATCTTCTGACCCCTATAACTTTTTAATTTTTCTGCATATGGGGCGGTATGAGGACTAATTTTTTGCGCTGTGATTTGAAGTTTTTAGCGGTACCATTTTTGCATTTATAGGACTTATTGACCAAAAATGCATTATTTTGGACTTTGGAATCTTTTTGCGCACATGCCATTGACCGTGCGATTTAATTAATTATATATTTTTATAATTTGGACATTTCCGCACGCGGCGATACCACATATGTTTATTTTTATTTACACTGGTTTTTTTTTTTCATGGGAAAAGGGGGTGATTCAAACTTTTAATAGGGAAGGGGTTAAATGATCTTTATTCACTTTTTTTTTCCACTTTTTTTTGCAGTGTTATAGCTCCCATAGGGACCTATAACATTGCACACACTGATCTTTTACATTGATCACTGGTTTCTCATAAGAAACCACTGATCGATGATTCTGCCGCTTGACTGCTCATGCCTGGATCTCAGGCACTGAGCAGTCATTTGGTGATCGGACAGCGAGGACCCTCCGGCTGTCTTGTAAGCTGTTCGGGATGCCGAGATTTCACCGCGGCTATCCCCAACAGCTCCCTGAGCTAACCGGCATGGTTTCACTTTCATTTTAGTGAACTAAAGGGTTAATAGCGCGCGGCAACGCGATCAATGCCGCAAGCTATTAGCCACGGGTCAAAGAACGGCCGGGCCCGACCCGACGGGGTCACGTTATAGATCGGGAGCGGACTCAGGGCGTACAGGTACGCCCTGGGTCCTTAACAGGTTAAAGGGGTACTCCGGTGGAAAACTTTTTTTTTTAAATCAACTGGTGCCAGAAAGTTAAACAGATTTGTAAATTACTTCTATAAAAAATTCTTAATCCTTCAAGTACTTTTTAGCTCCTGAATACTACAGAGGAAATTATTTTCTTTTTGGAACACAGAGCTCTCTGCTGACATCATGACCACAGTGCTCTACTGACATCTCTGTCTATTTTAGGAACTGTCCAGAGCAGCATATGTTTGCTATGGGGATTTTCTCCTACTCTGGACTGTTCTTAAAATGGAAAGATATGTCAGCAGAGAACACTGTGCTTGTGATGTCAGCAGAGAGCTCTGTGTTCCAAAAAGAAAAGAATTTCCTCTGTAGTATTAAGCAGCTAATAAGTACTGGAAGGATTAAGATTTTTTAATAGAAGTCATTTACAAATCTGTTTAAAGGGGTATTCCAGGCAAAACCTTTTTATATATATATCAACTGGCTCCGGAAAGTTAAACAGATTTGTGAATTACTTCTATTAAAAAATCTTAATCCTTCCAATAGTTATTAACTTCTGAAGTTTTCTGTCTAGCTGCTCAATGATGATGTCACGTCCCGGGAGCTGTGCATGATGGGAGAATATCCCCATAGGAACTGCACAGCTCCGGGGATGTGAGTCATCAGAGAGCAGTTAGACAGAAAACAACAACTCAACTTCAGAAGCTAATAACTATTGGAAGGATTAAGATTTTTTAATAGAAGTAATTTACAAATCTGTTTAACCTTCCGGAGCCAGTTGATATTTAAAAAAAAGTTTTGGCCTGGAATACCCCTTTAACTTTCTGGTACCAGTTGATTTAAAAAAAATAAAATAAAAAAGTTTTCCACCGGAGTACCCCTTTAAGTTCCACCAGCATTGAGCATGTTTAGGGTACAGACAGAAGCATGGTGCTTTTAAGTAAATGTACCATCTAGATTGTTTTCCCCTGATTAGAACCAGAAGCTGGAACATGTAAATTTTTCTAATCTGTTTTTATTACCAACATTTAATGAGTGAGCCCCATGGACATAGGCACAATAGACTAGATCTGATCCTATTGACTGCACAACACACAGAATTGCCGCCACTTGCCAGGTTTGGACCCCACGACCTCTGCTGTTTCAGGCCTTTCTCTTTTGCCACATATGACTGAACTACTCTACTTCACAGTCCACCGTATTTCTGTCATTGTCCCTAAGACAGACACTAAACAACAATTGAAGTGTAGGTTTACTTGACCAGACCCCAGTCTACCCCAATACTCATCTGTAACCCTGGGTACCATTTCAACTACCAAAATGTGCAAAATGAAGAATGGAGCTGACAAGGTTATTTATGAAGAATGGACTAGACACCAATTAACCATTCAGGAGCCAGATGGGGAGGAGGAGTGCAGGGCAGGCCAGACAGGTCCTGGAAGTGGGGGACACTATTATTAGGGGGGAC
The DNA here is from genome assembly GCF_029499605.1 of Hyla sarda. Lineage (NCBI taxonomy): Eukaryota > Metazoa > Chordata > Amphibia > Anura > Hylidae > Hyla > Hyla sarda. The sequence continues at coordinate 70,632,132 of NC_079190.1, forward strand.
AGACAGGGCGATCTGTCACAAAGATGGGGATCGTTGACCAGAGTGTTTTCTTCCTGGCACTCGAGTTCGGCACATAGTGGATCGGGTTGACAGGTTGCTGGGTGGGGCTGGAGAAGACCTAGCAGTTATGGTACAATGACAAAGTAAGAGGTAGGTGGAGTGTCCCTAAAAATGATTTCAGGGACTCAGGCCGCAAGCTTAAGGCAAGGACCTCCAAGACAATATTTTCTAAAATATTACCTGTATCATGAGCCACACCAGAGAGGCAGCGGGAGGTTAGGGAGGAAAACAAGTGACTCAAAAGCTGGTGTAGGAAGGAAGGGTTTGGGTTCATGGAGAACTGAGCCGACTTCTCTGTCGGATACCTGCTCTACAGTAGGGACGGGCTGCACCTCAAGGGTGGAGGAGTGTTTAAACTAGGGACTGGGGGGGGGGGCTACAACATAGAGGGGGAAGATAGTGTAGATAGAGAGGTCAACATACAGGGATATAGTCTATTCAGGAAGGTTCGGACAAAACGGAAAGGAAGAGGAGTTTGTCTTGACGTAAAGTCCAGTCTGAAGGCCGCACTGTGGGAGGATATATGGGAGGGAAACGATAATGTGGAGTCATAATGGGTAGAAATATATGGAGATAAAAATTAAAAATTCTGATAGGGGTTTGCTATAAGCCACCAAACATAATGGAAGAAGCAGAAGATCAATTACTGAGGCAAATAAACAAGGCAGCAAATCAGAATGAGGTGATAATAATGGGGGACTTTATCCTGATATAAACTGGGAGACTGAGACCTGTGAATCTCATAAAGGAAACAGGTTTCTGACTATAACTAAAGACAATTATCTGTCCCAAATGGTGCAGGGCCCGACCAGAGGGGGCGCCCTACTGGACTTAATATTAACCAACAGACCTGACAGAGTAACTGATGTGCAGGTAGAAGGACACCTAGGAAATAGTCATCATAATATAATACATTATAACTTGTTCTTCAATAAGGGAATCTCTCGAGGGGCCACAAAAACAATGAACTTTAGGAAGGCAAAGTTTGATCAACTCAGAGAAGCCCTTAACAATATAAAATGGGATTATGTCCTCAAAAAGAACAATACTGACACTAAATGGGAGACTTTTAACTATCTTAAATTCTCACTGTAAGAGGTACATATCTTATGGGAATAAAAGGGTCAGGAATAGGAGAAAACCAATATGGATGAATAAAAATGTTAAAGAGGTACTCTGACCCTAATACATCTTATCCCCTATCCAAAGGATAGGGTATGAGATGTATGATCGCGGGGGTCCCACCGCTGGGGACCCCCGCAATCTGTCATTTTGCACCCACCTTTGTGAGCTCTCCGCAGCGCTGGAGGCTCCGAATGTGAACTGTGACGACCACCGGGTCGGAGTATCATAATGTCACGACTCCGCCCCCGTGATTGTCACGATACTCCGGCCCCGTGATTGTCACGCTTCACACTCGGAGCCTCCAGCGAGAGCTCACAAAAATGGGTGCGGAATGACAGATTGCAGGGGTCCCCAGCGGCGGGACCCCCTGCGATCATACATCTTATCCCCTATCCTTTGGATAGGGGATAAGATGTATTAGGGCCGGAGTACCCCTTTAAGGGGCAATAAATGATAAAAATAAAGCATTTAAACTACTAAAACAGGACGGCAGTGAAGAAGCATTAAAAAGCTATAGAGAAAAATGTAGAATATGTAAAAAAAAAAAGTTAAATGTAAAAAAAAAGTAGAGACAGAAAGACTCATTGCCAAAGAGAGTAAAACTGACCTCAAAATGTTCTTTAACTATATAAATAGAAAAAAGATTAAAAATGAAAGTGTCTCTTAAGGAAAGTAACCTCTTAAGGACGCAGGGCATACCTGTACGCCCTGCGCCAGGTCCTGGTATAAAACGCGGGGTCCGCTCGGCAATTGATTGCTCCAAGCCTGAAATCCAGGCTTGAGCAATCGGCCGCCGATTACACTGATCTTTGCCGTGTCAATGCACGGCAATGATCTGTGTATGAGATCGGTATGTGCAGTGAAATAGCCACCAAGGGGGGATATAACACTGCAAAAAAAAAAGTGTAAAAGAAAAAGTTAATAAAGATCATTTAACCGCTTCCCTAATAAAAGTAAGAATCACCCCCCCTTTTCCCATTTAAATGTGGTATCGCCGCGTGCGGAAATTCCTGAACTATAAAAATATATTGTTAATTAAACCGCACGGTCAATAGCGTACGCGCAAAAAAAATCCATAGTCCAAAATAGCGTATTTTTGGTCACTTTTTATATCATGAAAAAATGGATAAAAAGCGATCAAAAAGTCAGATCAATACAAATCGTACCAATAAAAACTTCAGATCATGGCGCAAAAAATGAGCCCTTATACCAGCCCATATGCAGAAAAGTAAAAAAGTTATAGGGGTCAGAAGATGACAATTTAATCGTATACATTTTCCTGCATGTAGTTATGATTTTTTTCAGAAGTACAACAAAATGAAACCTATATAAGTAGGGTATCCTTTTAATCGTATGGACCTACAGAATAAAGAGAATGTGTCATTTTTACCGAAAAATGCACTGCGTAGAAATGGAAGCCCCCAAAATTTACAAAATGGCGTTTTTTTTTCCAATTTTGTCTCACAATGATTTTTTTTTTCCGTTTCACCGTAGATTTTTGGGTAAAATTACTGATATCATTACAAAGTAGAATTGGTGGCGCAAAAAATAAGTCATCATATGGATTTTTAGGTGCAAAATTGAAAGGGTTATGATTTTTTAAAGGTAAGGAGGAAAAAAACGAAAGTGCAAAAACGGAAAACCCCTGAGTCCTTAAGGAGGTTAAAAAGGAGTCAAAAAGCGATCCCGGGAATTATAGGCCTGTTAGTTTAACCTCTGTTGTATGTAAATTGTTTGAGGATTTTCTAAGAGATGCTATTTTGGAATATCTGGATAAAAATAAATGTATGACTCCATATCAGCATGGCTTTATGTGGGATCGGTCCTGTCAAACTAACCTGATCAGCTTTTATGAGGAGGTGAGCTCCAGACTGGACCAGGGGCAATCGCTGGATGTCGTATATCTGGATTTTTCCAAAGCATTTGATACGGTGCCTCATAAAAGGTTGGTGCATAAAATGAGAAGGATTGGGATGGGGGAGAATGAGTTTAAGTGGGTAAGTAACTGGCTCAGTGACAGAGGGTGGTTATTAATCGTACTTATTCTGATTGGGTGACTGTTACTAGTGGGGTACCACAGGGGTCAGTCTTGGGTCCTGCTCTATTTAACCCCTTGGGGACGGAGCCCATTATGACCCTAAGGACGGGAGCATTTTGTGCAAATCTGACCACTGTCACTTTAAGCATTAATAACTCTGGAATGCTTTTACTTATAAATTTGATTCCGAGATAGTTTTTTCGTGACATATTCTACTTTATGTTAGTGGTAAATGTTCAGCGATACTTGCATCCTTTCTTGGTGAAAATTGCAAAAATGTCATGAAAAATTTGAAAATTTTGCATTTTTCTAACTTTGAAGCTCTCTGCTTATAAGGAATATGGATATTCCAAATAAATGATATATTGATTCACATATACAATATGTCTACTTTATGTTTACATCATAAAATTGATGAGTTTTTACTTTTGGAAGACACCAGAGGGCTTCAAAGTTCAGCAACAATTTTCCAATTTTTCGCAAAATTTTCAAAATCGGAATTTTTCAGGGACCAGTTCAGGTTTGAAGTGGATTTGAAGGGTCTTCTGGTTAGAAATACCCGATAAATGACCCCATTATAAAAACTGCACCCCTCAAAGTATTCAAAATGACATTCAGTAAGTGTGTTAACCCTTTAGGTGTTTCACAGGAATAGCAGCAAAGTGAAGGAGAAAATTCAAAATCTTCATTTTTTACACTGGCATGTTCTTGTAGACCCAGTTTTTGAATTTTTACAAGGGGTAAAAGGAAAAAAATCCTCTCAAAATTTGTAACCCAATTTTTCTCGAGTAAGAAAATACCTCATATGTGTATGTCAAGTGTTCGGCGGGTGCACTAGAGGGCTCAGAAGCGAAAGAGCAACAATGGGATTTAGAGAAGTGAGTTTTTCTGAAATGGTTTTTGGGGGGCATGTCCCATTTAGGAAGCCCCTATGGTGCCAGGACAGCAAAACCCCCCACATCGCACACTATTATGGAAACGACACCCCTCAAGGAACGTAACAAGGGGTACGGTGAGCCTTAACACCCCACAGGTGTTTGACAACTTTTTGTTAAAGTCGGATGTGTAAATGAAAAAAAAATATTTTTCCACTAAAATGCTGGTTTTTCCCCAAATTTTACTTTTTTACAAAGGGTAATAGGAGAAAATGCCCCCCAAAATTTGTAACCCCATTTCCTCTGAGTATGGAAATACCCCATGTTTGGACGTCAAGTGCACTGCGAGCGAACTACAATGCTCAGAAGAGAAGGAGCGCTATTGAGCTTTTAGAGAGATAATTTGTTTGGAATGGAAGTCGGGGACCATGTGCATTTACAAAGCCCCCCGTGGTGCCAGAACAGTGGACCCCCCCACATGTGACCCCATTTTGGAAACTACACCCCTCACGGAATGTAATAAGGGGTACAGTGAGCATTTACACCCCACTGGCGTTTGACAGATCTTTGGAACAGTGGGCTGTGCAAACAAAAAAATAAAATTTTTCATTTTCACGTACCACTGTTCCAAAAATCTGTCAGACCCCTGTGGGGCGTAAATGCTCACTGTACCCCTTATTACATTCCGTGAGGGGTGTAGTTTCGAAAATGGGGTCACATGTGGGTATTTATTTTTTTGAATTTATGTCAGAACCGCTGTAAAAACAGCCACCCTTGTGCAAATCACCAATTTCGGCCTCAAATGTACATGGTGCGCTCTCACTCCTGAGCCTTGTTGTGCGCCCCCAGAGCATTTTACGCCCACATATGGGGTATTTCCGTACTCAGGAGAAATTGCGTTACAAAGTTTGGGGGTCTTTTTTTCCTTTTACCTCTTGTGAAAATAAAAAGTAAAGGGCAACACCAGCATGTTAGTGTAAACATTTTTTTTTTACACTAACAGGCTGGTGTAGACCCCAACTTTTCCTTTTCATAAGGGGTAAAAGGAGAAAAAGCCCCCCAAAATTTGTAGTGCAATTTCTTCCGAGTACGGAAATACCCCATATGTGGCCCTAAACTGTTTCCTTGAAATACGACAGGGCTCCAAAGTGAGAGAGCACCATGCGCATTTGAGGACTAAATTAGGGATTGCATAGGGGTGGACATAGGGGTATTCTACGCCAGTGATTCCCAAACAGGGTGTCTCCAGCTGTTGCTAAACTCCCAGCATGCCTGGACAATCAGTGGCTGTCCGGAAATGCTGGGAGTTGTTGTTTTGCAACAGCTGGAGGCTCCGTTTTGGAAACACTGCTGTACAATACGTTTTTCATTTTTATTGGGGGGGACAGTGTAAGGGGTGTATATGTAGTGGTTTACTCTTTATTAGGTGTTAATGTAGTGTAGTGTTTTTAGGGTACATTCACACTGGCGGGTTACGGTGAGTTTCCCGCTAGGAATTTGCGCTGCGGCGAAAAATTTGCCGCAGCTCATACTTGAAGCAGGGAACTTGCTGTAAACCCGCCTGTGTGAATGTACCCTGTACGTTCACATGGGGGGGGGGGGGGGCAAACCTCCAGCTGTTTCAAAACTACAACTGCCAGCATGCACGGTCTGTCAGTACATGCTGGGAGTTGTAGTTTTGCAACAGCTGGAGGCACACTGGTTGGAAAACCTTCAGTTAGGTTCTGTTACCTAACTCAGTATTTTCCAACCAGTGAGCCTCCAGCTGTTGCAAAACTACAACTCCCAGCATGCACGGTCTGTCAGTACATGCTGGGAGTTGTAGTTTTGCAACAGCTGGAGGCACACTGGTTGGAAAACCTTCAGTTAGGTTCTGTTATCTAACTCAGTATTTTCCAACCAGTGAGCCTCCAGCTGTTGCAAAACTACAACTCCCAGCATGCACGGTCTGTCAGTACATGCTGGGAGTTGTAGTTTTGAAACAGCTGGAGGCACACTGGTTAGAAAATACTGAGTTGGGTTCTGTTACCTAACTCAGTATTTTCCAACCAGTGTGCCTCCAGCTGTTGCAAAACTACAATTCCCAGCATGTCTCATCACAGAAGGGCATGCTGGGAGATGTAGTTATGCAACAGCTGGAGGTACGCAACTACAACTCCCAGCATGCCGAGACAGCTGTTTTCTGTGTGGGCATGCTGGAATTTGTAGTTTTGCAACATCTGGAGTGCTACAATTTAGAGACCACTGAAGAGTGATCTCCAAACTGTGGACCTCCAGATGTTGCAAAACTACAACTCCCAGCATGCCCAGACAGCAAACAGCTGTGTGGGCATGCTAGGAGTTGTAGTTTTGCAAGAGCTAGAGGGCAGTATAGAGATCACTGTGCAGTGGTCTCTAAACTGCAGACCTCCAGCTGTTGCAAAACTACAAATTCCAGCATGCCCACACAGCAAACAGCTGTCTGGGCATGCTGGGAGTTGTAGTTTTGCAACATCTGGAGGGCTACAGTCTAGAGACCACTATAGTGGCTCAGACTGTAGCCCTCTAGATGTTGCTAGGCAACTACTCACCGGCTTCCGTCGCATCCGGGAGCCGTCCTCTTCTGCCGCACGCAGATCTCCGTCGCCGCCCGCCGATCGCCGTTGCTCCGCTGCCTCCGGAGGGGTAAGTGGACTCCGGCGCCGCTCCTCTTCGTTTTCCCCGTTCTGCCCCGCCTATTGTGGGAGGGCAGGACGGGGAAAACGAAAGTAAACCCCTCCGCCCCAGATCTGCTATTGGTGGTCGCGTCTAGACCACCAATAGCAGAGATAGGAGGGGTGGCAACTCTGCCACCTCACTCCTATCGCTTTAGGGGGATCGTGGGTGTCTTAGACACCCGCGATCCCCCTTCTATTCCGGGTCACCGGGTCACCATAGACCCGTAATGACCCGGAATCGGCGCAAATCGCAAGTGTGAATTCACTTGCGATTTGCGCCGATCGCTGACATGGGGGGGTCTAATGACCCCCCTGGGCATTTGCACGGGGTGCCTGCTGATAGATATCAGCAGTCACCCCGGCCCGGTACCCGGCCGGCCCGCGGCGGGGGCCGAAATTCCCACGGGCGTATGGATACGCCCTTCGTCCTTAAGTACCAGGACGCAAGGGCGTATGCATACGCCCTTCGTCCCCAACAGGTTAAAGCAAGACATGGAAGACCAAAAAAATATTAGATAGAACAGCTAGCAGGATTGTGAGAAAAACAATCCCTCTAGAAAGATCTGGCAGACACTGGAGTTGTGGTACACTATTCCACTATAAAGAGATACTTGTACAAATATGGTCTTCATGGAAGAGTCAGAAGAAAACCTCTTCTATGTCCTCACCACAAAAATCAGCATTTGAACTTTGCAAATGAAAATATAGACAAGCCTGATGCATTTTGGGAAAAAAGTTCTGTGGACCGATGATGTTAAAAATGAACTTTTTGGCCGGAATGAGCAAAGGTACGTTTGGAGAAGAAGGGGAACAGAATTTAATGAAAAGAACCTCTGTCCAACTGTTAAGCATGGGGGGTGGATCAATCATGCTTTTGGGTTGTATTGCAGTTAGTGGCACAGGGAACATCTCACGAGTAGAAGGAAAAATGGATTCAATAAAATTTCAGCAGATTTTGGATACTAACTTGATGCCATCTGTGAAAAAGCTGAAGTTAAAGAGAGGATGGCTTCTACAAATGGATAATGATCCTAAACACACCTCAAAATCCACAGGGGATTACATCAAGCGGCGTAAACTGAAGGTTTTGCCATGGCCTTCATAATGTCCTGACCTCAAAATAATTGAAAATCTATGGATAGACTTTAAAAGAGCAGTGCGTGACAGACAGCCCAGAAATCTCAAAGAACTGGAAGACTTTTGTAAGGAAGAATGGGCAAAGATACCTCAAACAAGAATTGAAAGACTCTTGGCTGGCTACAAAAAGCTTTTACAAGCTGGGATACTTGCCAAAGGGGGCAGTACAAGATATTAACTCTGCAGGGTGCCCAAACTTTTGCAGATGCCATTTTTTTGTTTTCTGTTATTTTGAAAGTGTAAATGATGGAAATAAAATCTAACTTTTGTTGACATATTGTAAGAATGTCTAATCTGTAATTTGATGCCTTTTTGAGATTTTTCCATCTTTCCTTGGCTTCTTTATGCACATTAATACAAATTTTTACCTGGGGTGCCCAAACTTTTTATCCCCACTGTAGTTATTCGGTGCATAGGCTCTTAGTTTGTTCTGTGCATGCGACATGGCCCTCCTGCTTACAAGCAGGTCGTGTCTTGCGTTTTTTTTCTAGGCGTGCACTCGTCAAAAAAGTGTCCACTATTTAGAGATGCCCCTTATTGGGAAAAAGGCTCAAAATGCTCAAAATGATTTGGCACAGGGAAATAAAGAGGCACGGGGGGATCAGAGAAAGAGGGGGGTAAATTATGTGTCTGGCAGACGTACAGAAGCAGGAGATCACTGTTTAAACATTAGTCTTCTGCTTCTGTGCTTGGGTTTCTGCAGGGGGGTGCAGCGTGGGCCTGGGGTATTGACAGTACCCCCTCACGAAGGCCCTGCGTACAAGGTAGGGCCGGCACATAAGCCTGGTTGTCCCTATTGGGAGTGTTTTGTCCCCAAATGGGAGTGTTTTGTTCCATATTGTCCCTTAATGGGAGTGTTTTGTCCCCTATTGGGAGTGTCCGCGTCCACTATTGGGAACGTCCACTATTTGGAGGGTGCAAGTACATTAAGTCTTATGGGACCCAGCCGGGGAATAACTGTCCGCTATTGGGAGGTGTCCTCTAAGGGAGATTTCACTGTACTAACCACTATATGACTGAGCCTCCCCAAGTCATTATTACTCCTTCAAAGTCATAAAATCTGCAGGGTCCCCTGGGATGGTGTAAATACAGCTCTAAATACAGAATATGTAGCTTTGTTGTTGACAGCGGACTAGTAAACCTTAATGTATTCAGAGCAGGACCTGCAGAGCAATAATCCAGATTTTGTACTGCTTAGTGATGACTGTTCTTCACCTCGGTAGAATGTAACTTTAGTGAATGTACTTCGCTCTCAATAGATGTCTGTCAGCACGAGTTTTAGGTTTACAATATGAACAATGGCTTCTGTGAAGAGACATTAAAGCCTCATGAATGGCTATCTGAAGTGTACATCATGTCTTCATGTGACAACACTGACATTTCACAGAACAATGGCAGCCATTACTTCTACTGTGGCACATATTTTATACACACAAACTAAAATATATTTGTTGTGTGATGCCCTTGAAAGTTAAACTGAAGCTGAAGGGGCCTTGATTCTGATCGGCTGTTTTTTTAAGCCTGAAATGAGTTGTGGAGACACGCTGTGTGCTATGTCCTTCAGGCTTCTAAAACAATGCGACCGAGAAGAAATTCAGATAAATAGTGCTAGATCACCAATATTCTATATGGCTATACAAAAGAAACCATAAAAACTATCTTAAATTACCTCTTTGGCAAAAAAATATGAAATATTTATTATTAATAATAATAATAATAATTATATATATATATATGAGAAGCTGCAGAGCAGTTCCAGGTACAACTGATATTTGCTGACATGTTGAATAGAAGGCCCTATAGGCCCTATATTTAGATGTGGTGGATTTGGTGCCTATTTTAAGCGCAGATTTCTCTATGAATACAGACAACCGACTTGTACCGATCCCACCTAGCCAGGCATCACATGAGCTGGTCCTCCTGAGCTGGGCTTCAGTCTGCTTCTACCCATTGCCTGTGTTATCTGCACTAGCTCCTGTTCTTTGCTATATTGATCCTATGTATTCTGACCTTGGCTTGTTACCTGACGAGTCTTTACAGAGAGTAACATGAGCCTCCATCTTTCCTCTATCCCAGATTGCAAGTTTTGAGGTAAAGGTGCCTCAGGATGTATGTGAGAGATTTGGGTGCAATGCACCATAATTTGAGATGCTCCTAAATTCTGGCTGATGTGAGACACATGAATGAATGTAAAGGGTTTGAGGCTAAGTTTCTACTTGTTTTTTTTTTTTTTGTGGCCCAAAAAACGCCAGAAAAACGCAAAAACGCAACATTTTCCTGTTTTTGGCGTTTTTTCTGGCATGCTTTTTTTTTTTTTTTGCCTTTGAGTGGAAATTGCATTTTTTCCAAATGTGTTGGGTACCAAAAGGAAAAAAAAAAAAGATGCGGTTGTGATGGAAAAAAATGTATTTCACTAAATGTATATTTTTTTATAACGACATTTGAATGAATTTTTAATAAAGTGTGTGTTTCACTTTTTTTTCTCTATTTTTTTAAATTTTTTAGGTAGTACTACTACTCCCGGCATGGAACAGACTGTTCCATAATGGAAGTAGTATACAGCGCTCGCATCTCTGCTCTGTACTCCAGGCCTGGGGATTAGTCGGATGGTTGCAGCCAATCACCGCTCTGAGAGGGAAATATAAATGAGTGATGTTCTATTCATATCACTGGCCAGAGTATAGAGCAGAGATGCGAGCGCTGTATAGAGCCGCTCCGCATTTCTGCAATAGATAGGACGATCGCATCGGGTGTCAGGAGTGAGTGTAACTTCTGACACATGTTGCAATCTGTCTATTAATGCAGGTACTACAGTTCCCAGCATGGAGCAGAGTGTGCTCCATGTTGGGAGTAGTAGTACCTGCAGTTAAGGAAAGATCACAGCAGATGTCACTCCTGACACCAGCTGTGATCCTCCTGTATAATGTATAGATGCGGCCGGCCGCTCTTCTATGGTCCCCTGCACTGACGGGCCGGACCTGACAAGCAATGCGGCGCTCTGCAGTCTGTATGGAGCGGGCTCCGGACTCGTGTCCGCTCAATACAGACTGCAGTGCGTCCTCTGAAGCAGAGCAGGGGGAGATGAGAAGCTGTCCCTCCCCTGCTCTGCAGACGTGCGAGGGGGAGATGAGGGCCCCCCCGCAGAGTGATCGCAGGGGGGCGATCCACTATAGAAGTAGCCGGAGGGCTTACCTCTGTTCCCTGCTGTGTCTTCCCATGGCTCTGTCATTGATAGATCCTGGCTGGACCAGGCTCTATCAATGGATCACAGAGCACACAGATCAATGAGTTCAATAGATCTCTATTCATCTGTCTGAGGAATCTAATGATTCCTCCTATAAGTCTAATAAAGTGTAAAAAAAAAGTTTTAATAAAAGTTTTAAAAAAACACACATGAACCCTTCCATGTTAAAAGTTCAAATCACCCCCTTTTCCTATATAAAAACATGCAAACATAATAAAAATAAACATATTTGGTATCGCTTCGTGCGTAATTGTACGACCTATTAAAATATAACATTATGTATCCTGTATGGTAAATGTAAAAAAGATACCAAACCGCAGAATTGCAATTTTTATAATATCCCAGAAAAAAAGAGTTAAAAAGTGATTAAAAAGTCAGATCAATACCAAAATGGTACCGATACAAAAAACAGATTATGGCGCAAAAAATTTGCCCTCATACAGCCTGGTAGGTGGAAAAAAAATAAAGCTACAGGGGTAAAAAAAAAAAAATGGCAATTAAAAAAATTCTAAAAAGTTCAAAATTTTTTTCTAAATTTGTAAAACAACGTAAATTATACAAATCTGGTATTGCTGTAATCAGGCGACCTAAAGTATGAAACTAACATGTTAGCTCAACCACAAGGTAAATGGCGTAGAAAAGAAAACCACCAAACCTGCAAAATTATCATTTACTATTTCACTATAGATTTTGCTCCATTTTAGTCCCGTGGACAAGTAGTTTTTTATAAAATTTCCACACCCCTGATATATATATATATATATATATATATGTATATATGTACACATATTCATATTTCCCACAGAGAGTTGTGATTGGCTGGAACCATCTGGCCAATCCCAGCTCTCTGCAGGAGACATGAATAGGTGTATATATACGTCAGTGCAGGGGACCATAGAAGAGCAGCCGGCTGCATCTATACATTATACAGAAGGATCACAATGGACCCGGGGCGATCTTTAAATTAGTACAGCTACTTCTACTCCCATCATAAAACAGTGCTGGGGGTAGTAGTACTACCTAAAAAAAAACACACACACACACACACTACATTTTTATCGTTCAACAAGTAGAGAGAGATAATAAGTGCACTCACCGCAATAGCTGCTTTATCCATGAAGTTTATTCAAGGTCCACATCAAAAATAGACAGTGCAGGGAGACGACATAGGGAGGAGGTGAGCGTGGGCTATGGACCCGTCTCGCGCTACAAGCGATTTGTGAGGCCTCACGAAGCGCTTGTAGCGCGAAACGGGTCCGTAGCCCACGCTCACCTCCTCCCTATGTCGTCTCCCTGCACTGTCAATTTTTGATGTGGACCTTGAATAAACTTCATGGATAAAGCAGCTATTGCGGTGAGTGCACTTATTATCTCTCTCTACTTGTTGGATTAGATGAACTTGAAGCTCTTGCATGCATAAGTTTGCACCACCACCCGCTGCCGAAATATCACACTGTAGGCTATTGTCCATTACACGTAACATCCTACAGGTGTATGCAGCAGCAGTGCCAGGCTGCCTTTCTCTCTTACCTTGCACATTTTTATCGTTGTTGGCTACATTTTTTGTTTTTTTAGTGCCCTGCCCGCCCACATAAATTGATCCCGCTTTAAAAATTAACAAAAATTTTGTTATAAAAAATGATAAATTTGGTTACATACAATTTTTTCCATCACTACTGAATCTTTTTTCTTTTTTTAATGGTACCCTACCAAGCTTTATTAAAAAAAGGTATCTCCATCACTTTTTTTGGGATCGCAAATGTTCAAAAAAAAAAAAAAAGAATAAAAACCGGCAGCAAAAATGCCAAAAGTAAAAACCCACATGTCGTCTTTCTTGGCGAGAAAAACGCCAAAATTTCAGGGGAAAAAAACCCATAGGCTCAACATGCTGTGACTTTGCAAAACCGCCAAGGAGCTGAAAAACATCACAAAAGAGTGAAAAAACACCAAAAGGATTAACAAAAAAATGCCAAACTGAAAAACACAAAGTGGAAAAAGAATTTTGCGATTTCTCATTGATTCACAGCTAACATCTGGCTGCAGCATTTTTTTCAATGAAAAAACGCCATCAGGGCCGTTTTGGCGTTTTTGGGGGGAAAAATGCACAATAACAAAAAAAAAAAACAAGTAGAAACTTAGCCTTACACCGTGGTAAACAGAACATGAGAAATGCAAACACCACACTATTAATACATTTCCCCCAATGCGTTAAACCCGATCCGTGACAAGTGTCTTTATGCTGTTGAGACATTGTGGTGTTTCTAACAGATGCCCATCTTTCTATTATAAAACATGTTTCCAAAATGTCTCCTTTCACTGATGGATTATTTTGTTTTTTTATTTTTATGCTGGATGTGTTGCTTACTGCTGCAAAGTATGGTGCGACAGATAGAACTGGATGACATTTTTTTGCGTATCCATTTACTTTTTGCCCATATTTGTATTGTTTCCTATTAGAGATGAGCGAACTTACAGTAAATTCGATTCGTCACGAACTTTTCGGCTCGGCAGTTGATGGCTTTTCCTGCATAAATTAGTTCAGCCTTCAGGTGATCCGGTGGGCTGGAAAAGGTGGATACAGTCCTAGGAGACTCTTTCCTAGGACTGTATCCACCTTTTCCAGCCCACCGGAGCACCTGAAGGCTGAACACATTTACGCAGGAAAAGTCATCAACTGCCGAGCCGAGAAGTTCGTGACAAATCGAATTTACTGTAAGTTCGCTCATCTCTATTTCCTATACTAAAAGGTATACCCAGATAAGCTGCATCCATATTTTCAGATTCATCTAAAAAGGTGTCCACATTGTACACGTTTTTTGGACTGACCTAGCTAGATGTCCAAAAAAAAGAAAAAAGAAAAAAAAACAGGAAGTGAAAAAGCTTTATACTGAAAAGTAGAAGTTTTAGAAGCAGCTGTAAAAAATAACCTGTTTTTTTTTCCAAACGATGTTGCATTTTTTTACCCATCGTTTGCCAAAAAAAAGCACAACAAAAATGAAAAGTACATTTTCCATACAAGCTGTACATTGATTCTCTTCCCATATCTGCAGTCCCAGCACCTCTATTGGAACACTTAGTTTCTGCATTTTTGTAACAGGACGTAACCTCACGTGATGCTGGACACATCATGCCATAATAGGTTTAACAGGTGTTTTTTTTCCCTTTTTTTGTAACGTTTTCTGCTGTACTAGCAATGTGGCCCATCGTATGTAAACATACAATAATAGCGCACAGTTTATCAGATACATTCCCTGCGTAGTGTCAAGTAAATGAATGTATACATAAAATTATACATGACGTCCGGAAATAAAGGTAGGGAAAAAATAAAAACAGTAGTGTGAGACAATAAGCAGCTCGCTCTATTTCGGCTCGGGATGAGATCACTCGCTGTGAATTATAAATCTCCCATGTGTTTTCCTTGAAGCTGTATGTGCAGCGCTGGGAGATGTAAACTAATTGGCTTATTTGTTCTCTTTTGTGGATGGACTTAGACCATTCTCTCATTATTCGGACACTATTTTGGTCCAGTAATCTGCCTTCAGGTTTCACCAGCTGAAGACATGTGGCAGCTTGAGAGTATTCTCTAATGAAAGCGGACTAAGGGGCTCCGCATTTAAATAAAGCATTGTGGCCGTATAATGCCTAGATTAAAAATGGCCGTTGACGAGAGATGAATGTAGTAGTGTCCGATGAAAACAGCAACATGCTTATTGTGCCAAAAATGTTCTGCTTTGATGCCAATACTAGACGCATAAAAAAATGCTAAATTGATGCCCATTAGATATTGGTGTCAATGAACTGTAAACCAGCTGCAGAACATTTAACCCTTATGCAGAGCGATCCATTTCTCATCCCCTGCGCATTACAGAGTGCAGCACACTGCGCTAGCCAAATGTCGCAGTCCATCTATACGAGCTTATTACTGCTCACTTCTTTTTAGTCCACTTTTCCATTATTAGCACCAGATGGCTGGGAGGTCAGCTGCTCCATAATAGTGTAAAATAACAAAGAGCAGATCTGTGCTGCGTGAAATTAACCAAAATCATCTGCTGGCTTCTAAAGTCACTTGGGAGGGAACTGATATTGTGCATTGCGTAGCGGCTAGGATACTGTCTTCTGGAAACTAGTTATCCAATTACTGTGTAAATCAGAAAGTAAATCAAACATCCCTTTTAGTTATGATGATATATATATATATATATATATATATATATATATATATATATGAGACGCCAAATAAACGTAGAGCGAGAAGTGCTGCCAAATTATTTAGAGGGAACTTGCCACAAGCACATGTTCTCTAAACCGTATCAGGACAGGAAGAATTAATCATTATGTTTGTGCCAAATAATAGCCCCCAAACTGACACTCAGGGGCCAAGCCATGTCCATCCGTATATTTCTGAGATGGAAAATCCATCAATGAGGAGCCTTTTTTGCAGCATCCAGATAGACAGTTTACGCTATACTGAATTATTATTAATCTTGGGGGGATTTAGGTAAAAAAAAAAAAAATAGATTTGACCAAAATGTACAAATATATGAATGGACAGTACAGAGATAGCTCTAGTGATCTTTTCATACCTAGATCAATAACCATGACAAGGGCGCTTTGTCAGTAACTATGTCAAGAGGAAAGAAGGTTTCACCATCGTCACAGACAGGATTCTTTACTGTAAGAGCAGTGAGACTATGGAACTATGAGACTATGATGCCACATGGAAAAAGGCAAGTGGTCCAGCGTCTCTTGGTGTAAATCAGGAACTCTTTATTAGATCGATAAAATCACATCACAGACAAGGAACAAATGCCGGCGCATTTCGGATCATGCAAGATCCCTAGTCATGGCATTACAACCTAGACACACAGTTTTATAGCAGTATTATTATTCAGAGTTCTGAACCGAAAATCCTTGATTTCAGATTTCAAAAGATCTGAGAAACAGTAATGAGAAAAAAATTTGAGCTGCTGGATTTTGTAACAGGGTACAGCAAGCAATTATTTGCTATCATACAGTTATTTCAGAAATATCTTCCCATCCTAGAAAACGACACGGCGTTATCAGATTTAGACAAATCTTCAGTAAGGGTCGTCTCTAGGCGGGGCCCTTCTTTGGGATCTGTTTTGTCCCCAAGTTTATTCCAGGATTCTAACTACAAAGGATCTAGTAAAATATGGTTACATTATCCAGGACCTTGGAAACGTGGACACGGGCAAAGCATCACATGTACCCATAGAGATACATCAAAAAGTTTTGTGTCTAATAGCACAGGTAGAAAAAATACCTTAATAAAAATCATGTTAATTGCAATACCTGTTCGGTTGTCTATCTGGCATCATGTGTTGAATGTCACCTACAATATGTAGGTTGCACATCTAATTCCCTAAAAACTCGCATACGCAGGCCCATTTCAGATGTCAGTAATAATCAAGTTAATGTGTCGGCGCTTTCAAGACATTTTAGAAATGTGCATAATGGGGACATGTTAACAGTATTGAAAGAGTATTTAATAATGTTAGAGGCGGTGATCTAAAACGTAAACGCTTTAATAGAGATTCTTATGGGATTTTTGTCTTAGAGACTAGAGAATCTAAAGGTTTTAATCTCAGACATGATCTAATATGCACATATTGATATCACCATATATAATTCTTAAAATAACCCTTGTGGCCTTTTCTTTTTACTGTAGTGTATACATAAGTGGGGTCTCTTTTTTGTTTCCTTGGCTTTCATTCCATCATGTCCCCTCCCCCCCCCCCCTTTTGCCAATTCTAATCCAGTCTCCAGATTTTATATGTGTCTATGTTTCTATGTGATGTCATGTGTCATGTGACCGATAATACTGCTATAAAACTGTGTGTCTAGGTCATTTGTAATGCCATGACTAAGGATCTTGCATGATCCAAAACAAGTCGGAGTTTGTTCCCTGTCTGTGATGTGATTTTCTCAATCTCATAAAGAGTTCCCGATTTACACCAAGAGACGCTGGACCACTTGCCTTTTTCTTTTCCATTGTATCCACGTGGCCAAGCGAGGTGCTGGCCGGTCCGGGCACAGGTGTGTGAAGAAGCAGAGCCGTCATTGTATCTATCTTATGTACCGGTATCTATCTTATGATGCCACATGGATGTCTTTCTTGAAAAATATAATATGGGTTTTGGATACTAGATACTGAAGATGTCCATCCAGGGATTTGGAGGGGAGGATTTGGAAGGAATTTGCCTCATATGGTTTTTAGCCTTATTATGGATTAACACAGTAGGCTATAGGTTATATTGAAGGATTCTCTTTTTTCCTCCAAATTCTTGCTGTTACAATGGTACAAAACAAAAGGACCCCTATGATAAGTGAATCCGTCATAGATTAGATCTTAAAAAGCAGCATTAACAGAAGTTACAGCTCAGATGTGAAAAGAGTCGTAAAATGTATGTAACACCAGGTTTTGTCGCAGTTACTTTAGTTTTCAAGTAGATGATTTTCTCATGGTTGTGTGGGAATGTCAAAATTAAAGTTGTTTTTCTGCAGTGGTGATGAATTTAACATGTGAACTTTAGGTGACAAATCGCACATTTAGTAGCAAATCTACACCAGTCCTTACCTGGCTTACAAAATTGGCTGTGGACAGCAGTTTTGCCGCACTTTTTGGAACAATGGATTAAAATTTTCACACAATCTGTTGCACGTATTACCACACAAAAAAAAAGTTCACCCACACCAATATTGATAAATCCACCCCCCCCCTCCGATGTGCACATAAATGAATCTTTAAAGGGGTACTCCGGTGAAAACCTTTTTTCTTTTAAATCAACTGGTGGCAGAAAGTTAAACATATTTGTAAATTACTTCTATTAAAAAATCTTAATCCTTCCTGTACTTATTAGCTGCTGAATACTACAGAGCAAATTCTTTTCTTTTTTGAATGCTCTCTGAAGACATGACGAGCACAGTTCTCTCTACTAACGTTATTATAATAATAATAATGCTTTATTTATTGTTGTCCTTAGTGGGATTTGAACCCAAGTCCCCAGCACTGCAAGGCAGCAGTGCTAACCACTGAGCCACCATGCTGCCCTTAGCATACATCTGCTATGCATGGTTGCTAAAATGGATGTCAGCACTGTGCTCGTGATGTCATCTATGTTTCAAAAAGAAAGGAATTTCCTCTGTAGCATTCAGCAGCCAATAAGTACTGGAAGGATTAAGATTTTTAATAAAAGTAATTTACAAATATGTTTAACTTTCTGCCACCAGTTGATTTAAAAGAAAAAAGGTTTTCACCGGAGTACCCCTTTAATACTGCCCTTATATACATGCACTGCTATATGGTCACACATAATCAGAAACCAATATACATCTTTTCTCCCCGGAGCAATGTCATTTTTGCAAGTTTTTTTCAGTACTCGGGTATCAGCCCTGCTGGGAGTCCTCTGTGAGTAAACAACTGGGGTTATAGGTCATATCATATAAGACTTGTGAATGCTGGTTCCTTGGCTGCTGTAGCACAGCAAGTCCCAGCAGCTGGATAGCCCCAGGATGCTTCCCCTCCGCTCTGTGTGTAAACACTGTCATCTACACGGAGAATTTGCAGGGTACAGGCCCTTTGAAGAAGCAAAACAAATGCTTCCTGTAAAATGAAAAGAATCTATTACTGTGAGAATTTAAAGGAATCTCCTTTGAAATAAATAAAAAATATATCAAATAAAATCACTGGATCCGCTTTTTTTCATTTCTATTAGCTGATTCGTAGCAATATTTGTTTCTGGAAAAAACACAAGACAGACACTGCCCCTATCTATATCGGCTCTATGGCCTAGTTGTAGCACCAGAGGACAAAAGAACCAGTGAAGAGTCGCAAATATTCAGTATGAGACCATGTTCACACAGCTGAACTTCCGAGCGGAATTTCGCATAAAAATTACGCTGGAAATACTGCAGAAATTTACTGGCCATTTGCTTCAATGGGATTCCACTGTTCGGCAGAATTCCACAATTCTGTTCACCAAGCGTTGCTAAACGGAATTTGTGTGGAATTACAGACATTTCGCCATGTGAATACAGGGATGTGGAATTTCTATCGCCCGACGCCCCGGACTAGCAGTTTTAAGCGCCGGGCAGGTGAATTTGTCCGGCCCTTAGCCCGGCTTCGGGCAAGCAGGGCCGGACCTGACAAGTGCGGCGGATCTGCAGTCTGTATGGAGCGGGCAGGAGTCGGGAGCCCGCTCCATACAGACTGCAGATCCGAAGCAGAGTAGGGAGGGGAGATGAGAAGCTGTGTATTTGTCTTCTCTCCCCTGCTCTGCAGACGTGCGGGGGGAGATGAGGGGGCGTGGCTTACTTCTCCCCGTGCAGACCTACGTCCTCTGCCTTCACTCCCCCAGCTGTAGCTTCGGAGAGGTGAGGGGAGGAGGCACGTCTGCACGGGGAGATGCTTGCGGCGCTCTGCAGTATGTATGGAGCGGGCTCCGGACTCGTGCCCGCTCCATACTCTGCAGCCCTCTGCTGTTCTCAGTAGCCGGGGGCCGCCGCTAATAGCCAGCATGCGGCGATCGCCGCGGCTGGCTATTAACCCTTTAGATCGCCGCTGTCAAAGCTGACAGCGGCGTCTAAAGCCTGGGTTCTCAACCTGGGGTACGCGAAAACGCTGACAAATACCGGCCATGCATTGGCCAGTATTTGTCAGCGCATAGCCGCGGCAGCTCACTGTACAGTAGCGCGGCCAGAGATGCGTCCGGGGCTACTGTAAGTGAGCTGCGTGGTTGCCAGGGAGACGTGTGGCCTCCCCTGACGTTGCGCGGAGTTGCTGCACAGCGCAGGGGGACGTCACACGTCAGTGCGGCCCTGTGGAACATCCCGTGAAGCAGCAGGCAACGGGACCACAGGACGCCAGGTAAACAACTCTATGGCACAGAGGGGAGGGGGACTGTATGGGACGGAGCACAAGGCATTAAGATGGAGGGGGGGGGGAGTAATAAAGCACAAGGCATTGAAATTTTATGTCTTGTGCTTTATTACTCCCCTCTCCCCTTCCATCTTAATCCCCTTGCACCATTCCCCCTTCCTCTGATCCCCCTTTTGCCATATCGGATAATAATGGCACAAGGGGATTAATATGGAGGGGGGAAAATGACAAAAGGGGATCAGAGGGAGGGGGGAATAATGACACAAGGGGATTAATATGGAGGAGGGGTGGTTGATTATCCCCCCCCCCCCCCTCCATCTTAATCCCCTTGTGCTATTATTATCCGATATGGCAAAAGGGGATCAGAGGGAGGGGGGAATTATCAAACCCCCCTCCTCCATATTAATCCCCCCGTATCATTATTCCCCCTCCTCCATCTTAATCCCCTTGTTCCATATTGGATAATAATGGCACAAGGGGATAAAGATGGAGGGGGAATAATGGTAAAAGGGAATCAGAGGGAGGTGGGAATTGTGGGACAGGGGGACTAAGACGGAGGGGGAATAATAGCACAAGGGGATTAAGATGGAGATGGGATGCATTAGTATAAAGGTAAGAACACGCCTTTTGTCTGCGGGTCACTATGGAGGTAGCCGGAGGGCTTACCTCTGCTTCCTCCTGTCCCGGCTCTGTCATTGATAGATCCTGGCTGGACCAGGCTCTATCAATGGATCACAGAGCACACGGATTAATAGAGTTCAATAGAATCTATTCATCTGTCTGAGGAATCTAATGATTCCTCATATAAGTCTAATAAAGTGTAAAAGAAAAAAAAAAGTTTTAATAAAAGTTTGAAAGACACCCAGTGGTCTTCAAACGGTGCCCCTCCAGATGTTACAAAACTACAATTCCCAGCATGCCAGGACAGCCGTTGGCTGTCCGGGCATGCTGGGAGTTGTAGTTTTGCAACATCTGGAGGGCCACAGTTTGAAGACCGCTGCATTAACCCCTTCCATGTTAAAAGTTCAAATCACCCCCTTTTCCTATATAAAAACATGCTAACATAATAAAAATAAACATATTTGGTATCGCTTCGTGTGTAATTGTGCGACCTATTAAAATATAACATTATGTATCCCGTACGGTAAATGTAAAAAAAATACCAAACCACAGATTTTCAATTTTTATAATATCCCAGAAAAAAAAAATAAAAAAGCGATTAAAAAGTCAGATCAATGCCAAAATGGTACCGATACAAAAAACTGATTATGGCACAAAACATGAGCCCTCATACAGCCTGGTATGCGGAAAAAAAAATAAAGCTACAGGGGTTAAAAAATGGCAATTAAAAAAATTTAGAAAAAGTCCAGAATTAGTAAAACATGATGTAAACGATACAAATCTGGTATTGCTGTAATCAGGCGCCTAAAGTATAAAACTAACATGTTACCTCAACCACAAGGTAAATGGCGCAGAAAAGAAAACCACCAAATCTGCAAAATTATCTTTTACTATTTCAATTTCACTTCCCTAAATATATATATATATTTTTTGGTTCGGAGAATATGTTATTGAAAAATTAAAAGGTGTCATTATATTAGGTAGTCATGGCTATTATAGGGCGAGGAGGAAAAAACGAGAGCGTAAAAGCGAAAATTGGCCGGACAAGTGGATCGTCATGAGGGACAAGTAGATTTTGCTCCATTTTAGTCCCGTGGACAAGTAGTTTTTTATAAAATTTCCACACCCCTGTGAATATAGCCTACCAGAGGCTTTTCATATCCTGATCTTTGCAGGCTGAAAAAGTTTATGAGGTCCCAAAAGAAGCACTAATATACAGTATATATGTAATTTCAGGGGTTAGAGCCCAGTTTGTCTGGTACCGAGCAGCAACAATGTGGACTTGCAACATTGATGGCAATGCAGTTGGAGCTTAATTCCATGGAAGGATTGAACATGTTCATTCTTTTGGCATGTACCGTATTTTTCCCCCTATAGGACGCACTGGCGTATAAGACGCACCCAATTTATAGGGGCAAAATCTAAAAAAATAAAGATTTTAAACCCAATAGTGGTCTTCAACCTGCGGACCTCCAGATGTTGCAAAACTACAACTCCCAGCATGCCCAGACAGCCGTTGGCTCTCCGGGCATGCTGGGAGTTATAGTTTTGCAACATCTGGAGGTCCGCAGATTGAAGACCACTGCATAGGAGGTAATACTCACGTGTCCCCGCCGCTCTGGACCCGTCACCACTGCCCTGGATGTCGCTCCATCGCTGTCGCCGTGTCCCCGTCGCTCCGGAACGTCTCTGCTGCCGGCCGGGTATCCTCGCTCTCCGTCACCGCCATCACATCGTTACGCACGCCAACGCACGTACGCAACGACGTGATGACGAGGAAGGAGAGCGCCGGCCATACAGGGGATCCCTGAACAGAGAAGACACCGAGGAGGCAGGTAAGGTCCCTCCCGGTGTCCTGTAAGCACTAACCCGGCTATTCAGTCAGGCTGTTCGGGACCGCCGCGGTGAAATCGCGGCGGTCCCGAACAGCCCGACTGAACAGCCGGGTTAGTGTCACTTTCCCTTCAGACGTGGCGGTCAGCTTTGATCGCCGCGTCTGAAGGGTCAATACAGGGCATCACCGCGATCGGTGATGTCCTGTATTAGCCACGGGTCCCGGCCGTTGATGGCTGCAGGGACCGCCGCGATAGGGGTGTATTCGCCGTATAAGACACACCAACTTTTTCCCCCCAGTTTTGGGGAAGAAAAAGTGTGTCATATACGGCGAAAAATACGGTAAATTTTTGCAGCTGAATTTTTTGCCGCTGAACAGTGACTTTACTTTCCATTGCAGCTCCATTATATATATATATATATATATATATATATATATATATATATATATATATATAGTAATTTTAATATAATAGAGATATTGTATGATAATATTAGTAAGAGGGCCCTGCACAAGCATTTTATATATTTTTATATATTAGTATATCACTATAACAGCTTGATTGGATACACACCATACATTCTTCCATAGTATTTATTTTCCATCTATTTTATTTATTCTTTTTCAAATATTTTATTAATGGATTTTTGTAAATATACAAGTCATACACAATTATAATCAAATCATACATAATTATGATCAAGTCTTTTACGACTTTCATTATCTTCATCTAACACAATCTGCAGTATATAACAGCATATGACAAGTACATCCACTGTGCTAAATTCAATGATCTGTTCCGTTAAAGAAAAACAAAGAAGAGAAAAAAAACACAAACATAAATA
Source organism: Hyla sarda (assembly GCF_029499605.1). Lineage (NCBI taxonomy): Eukaryota > Metazoa > Chordata > Amphibia > Anura > Hylidae > Hyla > Hyla sarda. The sequence continues at coordinate 70,655,506 of NC_079190.1, forward strand.
AAAAAAAATGTATATAGCAGCAACAAGAGACAAGAGAAAACTATTAAACAGAACACTAGTAAAATTCCTTAGAATTTTTAGTTACTATAGTCCACTGTAAGTTTTGTATTGTATTGTATTATATTGTATACCCAATCTGAAAACAATTTCTTAACACCTCTAGATAAGCGAGCAGGCCATTAGTTGTTTTGTCGAGAATTTTATTTTGTAATATTTCTTCCAGCTATCCCATGTCTTGTAAAAAGTCTTTGATTTTCCCTCCCCAATTGCAATTATCTCTTCTAGTTGTAAAGTATGATTCACTGTGTTGACAACCTTTAATATATCTGGTATCTTCTCTGACTTCCAATATCTTGTTATTATTATTTAACAAAAACAAGGATAAGTTAGCCAGCACTACTGACACCAAACTACTATATGGACCTGGCATACAGGTGCACGCTGCTAGGCTAAATATACAGCAACAGGAGAATACAGCAGCACACTGCTAGCACAATGATACAGCTAAAACATGAACTGCTATACAGCTATAGTGAAAAAAATGAAAAAGTGAGGTACTTAGCTCACAATTTGGCGGCCAAATAGTTTGGACCATCCCACCACGGTAAGGTGACCTCATTGGGACTGACCCTATTAATATTTAGCTATAATAAGAATCATGCATAACAGTTTTCTTATTGCAGGGGGAAAATCTTTTATCCCTATCATTAATAACGAAAGGTGAGGCATTAGGACCACTACATGCCCCAAAATCTCCGATAGGAGGTTTGCAACACTCTCCCAAAACACTGTAAGATTGGGACAAGCCCAAAGGACGTGCAATCCCCTTTCCCAACACTTCCTCCAACATTCTCCATTACCTGTTTTATAAATGCTCACTAGACGGTGTGGAGTATAAAACCAGCGCAGCTGCGTTTTTATTGCTGCTTCTAAGTGTGATATAGAGGTTAGAGAGCCCCAAATCCATCTAATAGCTATTAACCATTCTGCTTCTGAAATTTTAATCCCCAATTCGGGCTTCCACGCAAGATATGGTCCTGTACTTTTAAAACTCATGAACTTCACCATCAATGAATAGATTGCCTTTAACCCTATTGAGGGGGTTGAAGTCAGGAGGACAAGCCCCTTCGGACTAGTAGTTCAGAGTACTGCAAAATTCCCCCTCTATCTTCATAGAATTGACAGATATATCAGCTTTAGAGCAAGGCCTAATGTCCAGATCTACCAATGCATATTTCAAGATCGTTATTGGTGTTATTTGTCTGAAGGCATTCGAATTTACTCCACCTTTCCTATGAAAAAAATCGACCAACAATCTAATCCCACACTACTTAGTGGAAAAAGATTGTTAGGGAGCTTTATACCCCAGAAATGAAACATTAGTAGCAATTTTAAACCAATATTTTGGGTCCTAGGTTCCTCTATCCTGACCCAATGTTTATCTGCTAAACTTTGCCACCAGTATTTTAATTGGGTGACTTTAGTAGCTATATAGTAACTATAAATATCCGGCACCCCCAATCCTCCTACAGATCGATGTTTAATCATTATGTTGTAAGCCACTCTTGGTTTGGACCCTTTTCAAATATAATCACTCAGTATCCTCTGAGATGTATTGAAAAAGGTTGGTGGTACCATAATTGGCAAGCAACGAAACAAATATAAAAGTTTTGGTAGAAGCTTATCTTAAATGTAGCAATTCTTCTAAGCCAAGATATTTCCAACTTACTATATTCTCCCAATTCTTTTTGTAATTGGTTTAACAAGGTGGTATAATTCTCTCAGTATAGAGCATCAAATGTTGGGGTTACAGAAATCCCCAAATAGGTTATATATTTTTGTTGCCAGTCGAGACTATATCGCTGTTTCATAGAACTAAGGGGAGGTTTAGAGTCATTGCCTGGGATTTACTTGTGTGTAAACTATAATATGAGAGACGGCCAAACCTCTCCAATAATTCCAACACTGCTTCAATAGATTGGACTGGGTTCAACAGGGTCAGGATAATATCATCCGCATATAGCGAGATTATATGTTCCTCTGTCCCTACATTAATCCCTTTGATCCTCTCGTGCTCTCTTATTGTTTGCGCCAGGGGTTCCAACGAAAGAACACCATTGGCGACAGTGGACACCCTTGGCGTGTTCCGTTTTTTATCATAAAGGTTTCCTATATTGCTCCAATGGCCCGTACCTGTGCAGATGGTTATAGGGCATTAATTGCTGAAATAATCTGCCCCCTTAGACCCATCTTATGTAGTGCCCATAAGGCATTCGACCAGTTCAACCGGTCGAACGCCTTCTCGGCATCCAGGGCCAAAAAAGTAGATGGAATCTGCTCCTGCTCTACGAACCATAACAGATCTAAAATCCTCAGAAACATTGTCTGAACCCTGACGTCCTTTAACCCCTTAACAACCAAGCACATAAATGTACGTCCTGGTGCGGCGGTACTTTGATTTCTTTGCACTATGCATAGCACTGAACAGTATTAGCAATCAGCTGATTGCTATTAATAGTCCCCTATGGGGACTATTAAAATGTAAAAAAAAAGAAGTTAAAAAAAAAGTAAAAAAAAATTGAAAAATCCCCTCCCCAAATAAAAATGTAACACGTCCCTTTTTCCCATTTTGCCCCCAAAAAGTGTAAAAAATAAAATAAAATGAATAAACCTATTTGGTATCGCCACGTGCATAAATGTCTGATCTATTAAAATATAATGTACATTTTCCCGAACGGTTTGAAAATTACTGCTTTATTTGTCACATTTTATTAAAAAACAATATTAAAATTAATAAAAGTTTTATATACACAAATGTCGCATCAATAAAGAGAACAGATCACGGCACAAAAAATGAGCCCTCATACTGCCGCTTATACGTAAAAATGAAAAAGTTATAACCCGTCAAAATAGAGGGATTTTAAACGTACAGTGGTCCCTCAACATACGATGGTAATTCGTTCCAAACGAGCCATCGTTTGTCGAATCAATCGTATGTTGAGGGATTCATGCAATGTTAAGTATAGGAAGCTGTAGTCACCTGTCCTCGCCGCTCCCGATGGTGTCCCCGACGCTCCCGATGGTGACCCCAGGCCTCCGCTGGGCTCTCCTGGTCTTCTCCGGTCCTCTGCTGGGCTCTACTGGTCTTCTCCGGTCCTCCGCTATCTTCCGCAAGGCCTTACTGGGCCGGCGTAGCGACGTCATTAATGCCACTGCGTACGCCGTTCCTATGGGATGACGGGACGGCGTGCGCAACAGCGTAGTGACGTCACCGGAGAGGACCAGCGCTGGACCCAGAGGGCACCCTGGAGCATCGTGGAGGGGTAAGTAATACTTACCGCACCACACGGGGAACATTAAGCTGCTATCCGGCAGGCAGCAGCTTAAGCATTTTGCGCTGCCGGATAGCACTTAATGCGATGGCCCAGACATAAAAAAGCATCGTATGTCGATGCTGACATCGACATGCGATGGCCTCTGAGAGGCCATCGTATGTCGATTTGATAATATGTCGGGGCCATCGTAGGTTGGGGGGGTCACTGTACTAATTTGGTTAAAAAGTTTGTGATTTTTTTTTAAGCGCAACAATAGAAAAGTATGTAATCATGGGTATCATTTTAATCGTATTGACGCACAGGATAAAGAACACATATCCTTTTTACCGTAAATTGTACGGCCTGACAATGAAACCTTCCAAAATTTGCTAAATTGCAGTTTTCTTTTTTATTTCCTCACACAAATAGTATTTTTTTGGTTGTGCCTCCCATTTTATGGTAAAATAAGTGATGTCATTCCAATGGACAACTGGTCGTGCAAAGAACAAGCCCTCATACTAGTCTGTGGATGAAAATATAAAAGAATTACGATTTTTAGAAGGCGAGGAGGAAAAAAACAAGATGCTAAAACCTGTTTGATCACCCGAGATCAATGTTGGAAGGATCATTGTCACACGACTGGCCAGGACCTTGGCATATATTTTTAGATTGTTGTTTAAGAAAGAGATCGGTCGATAATTTCCTGTCTCTTTACCAGGCATTGGTATCGTTGTAATCAGTGCTTTATGGTTTTCAGCAGGGAAGGATCCCAGACTCATAGCTCGTTGGAAGAATTTTGTCATAAGGGGGACCAGGGTAGCAGAGAAATTTTTTATAATACTCATTAGTGAAACCATCTACCCCAGGTGACGTTCCTAACGGCATAGAAGCAATAGCATTTGCGACCTCTAATTGGGATACTGGTGCATTTAACTGTTCTAACTTCTCTTGTGCTATCTGAGGTAGAGTTATTGATGAGAGAAAGGATTCAATGTCCTCCAAAGTTGGCACATAAGTAAGTGTGTCTGAATTTAAGTCATACAAGGCAGCGCAGAATTCTTTAAAGTGGTTGGCAATGTCATAGGGGCTGTCAGTTTATCCTTTCAATCTTTTGTTTTCATAAATGGGATTTTAGTTTTGAGGTGTTGTGTTTTTAGTTTTTAGCCTTCTTCCTGCTATTATAGTATCTTGCTCTATTTCTCTGAAGCACCTTTTCATATGAAAAGATCCCTCTCGTAACTGATTGCGTAACCAGGTCATCTCTTTCCCATGTTCTTTATTTTGCTGGGATTTGTTAGCTGACTCTATTACTCTAATCTTTGCAAGTAATTCATCAATCATTGCCCCACGTACTTTCTTTAATCTATGTCCTAATGAGACAAAGACCCCTCTTATTGATGGCTTATGTGCATTCCACAGTGTAAAGATATTCATGTCTTCTGTATCATTTGTCATGAAGTAACTCTCCATATTATTTGTGAAAGTTTAGAATGGTTGATTAAGAAGGAATTGGCCCTCCACGGGTATGTTTAAGTACTATCATGTCTTTCCTGGATGGATAGAGACACAGGTGCTTGATCCGACCATGTATACTGCTTAATGTTTGAATCCCATATTGTCCGCAAAGTGTCCCCATCCACCAAAAACATGTGTATTCTTGAATAGCTATTATATACAGAAGTATGAAATGAGAAATCTCTCTCTGAGCTGTGTTTTACCCGCAAAGCATCATACAGATCTGCACCATGCATTATTTTTAACAAAGTTTTAGTGCGCCACTCCGATACCGTGGTAGTATCCCAATCTGGGTCCACCACGGTGTTGAAGTCCCCACATATTATCACTTTTCCCTGTCTATATTTATTTATAATTTTTTGTATTTTTTTGAGGAAGGTAAATTGTCCCTTATCAGGGGTATAGATGCTTGCTATCGTATATGTAATATTATTAAATGTGCCAACTAAAATAATATATCTCCATTCTACATCCAATATCTGTTGGGTCAATTTTATTGCTACCGTGTCTCTTATTGCCATCATCACCCCCCTTGTTTTCTTTATATTATGTGCCTGTATAATATATGGGAATGAGGGGTGCCAAATAAGATGGGCATCTTTTGCTATCATATATATGTCTTGTGCACAAAATAGGTAGGTTTTCAGCCTATTTGCTTCCTCCCACATGCAAGCCTGCTTGTAAGCACTATTAAGGCCTTACATTTAACGATACTAGCTTAAATACCATGTTTCCATACATACGTACATTTACGTCCTGTGCATAACCGCGGGCATCGGAGCGATGCCCGTGTCATGCGCGGCTGATCCCGGCTGCTGATCGCAGCCAGGGACCCGCCGGCAATGGCCGACGCCCGCGATCTCGCGGGCGTCCGCCATTAACCCCTCAGATGCCAGGATCAATACAGATCCCGGCATCTGCGGGAGTACGCGATTTCAATGAATGATCGGATCGCCCGCAGCGCTGCTGCGGGGATCCGATCATTCAGAACGCTGCACGGAGGTCCCCTCACCTGCCTCTGTCCGGCTCCCGGCGTCTTCTGCTCTGGTCTGAGATCGAGCAGACCAGAGCAGAAGATGACCGATAACACTGATCTGTTCTATGTCCTATACATAGAACAGATCAGTATTAGCAATCATGGTATTGCTATGAATAGTCCCCTATGGGGACTATTCAAGTGTAAAAAAAAAATGTAAAAAATGTACAAGTAAAAGTAAAAAAAAAGTGAAAAATCCCCTCCCCCAATAAAAAAGTAAAACGTCAGTTTTTTCCTATTTTACCCCCAAAAAGCGTAAAAAATTAATTGAATAGACATATTTGGTATCGCCGCGTGCGTAAATGTCCAAACTAATAAAATAAAATGTTAATGATCCCGTACGGTGAACGGCGTGAACGTAAAAAAAAAAAAATAGTCCAAAATTGCTACTTTTTTAATACATTTTATTAAAAAAAATTATATAAAATTTATTAAAAGCTTTTTATATGCAAATGTGGTATCAAAAAAAAGTACAGATCATGGCGCAAAAAATTAGCCCTCATACCGCCACTTATACGGAAAAATAAAAAAGTTATAGGTCATCGAAATAAAGGGATTATAAACGTACTAATTTGGTTAAAAAGTTTGTGATTTTTTTTAAGCACAACAATAATATAAAAGTATGTAATAATGGGTATCATTTTAATCATATTGACCCTCAGAATAAAGAACACACGTCATTTTTACCGTAAATTGTACGGCGTGAAAACGAAACCTTCCAAAATTAGCAAAATTGCGTTTTTCTTTTTAATTTCCCCACAAAAATAGTGTTTTTTGGTTGCTCCATACATTTTATGATATAATGAGTGATGTCATTACAAAGGACAACTGGTCGCGCAAAAAACAAGCCCTCATACTAGTCTGTGGATGAAAATATAAAAGAGTTAAGATTTTTAGAAGGCGAGGAGGAAAAAACGAAAACGCAAAAATTTTATTGTCTGAGTCCTTAAGGCCAAAATGGGCTGAGTCCTTAAGGGGTTAACAAGGGAAATTGTAACAGCCAGCAATCACCGATTAGACAAGGGTCAGAGTGAGCAGACACATCCACAACTGGTCACACCCACTGATCACACCCAGTTGTGTCATTTTTGGACTGTGTCAGTTTTTGCTGCCAGACCAAAAACCGTGGTCTACTGTGGTTTTAGTCCTGCAACAAAAAAGGATACAGATCCTTGGTCAGACCAGGACTTGGTGTCATAAAACAGATACAAGAATTCTGAAGTCTTTTCTTTTAGGGTAGTTTGGCTTATGAGTTTCTTCCATAACTGTTGGGGAATTGGATTCCCTCAATAACTGCATTCTTTCCAGATCTGAGGTCTGAACATAATGGCCCTGATTTATCAGAAATGTAGGGTTGGGTTTGTTTTTTTGGTTTCAACCCGACCATCTTTTTCCCTATCAATGTATTATTGTGTCGCACGTTTTTTCGCAATCAGGTTTTTTTTTGTCGCAGGCAAGTTTTTTTGCCTCAGCTTTCTAATTCTCGCGTTATTAGCAAATTTCATGTCAGAAGAAATAACAAATATTTTTTTTTTAGTTTAGAAAACAATGCATAATGACTATTGACATAAGAGCATGTATCGGAGAGTTTAGAAGCCTAAAAAGGGGCGTTTCCCTAACAAAACCAAGGTTTCCAACTGATTTATTAAGAAACCGACCAGACTTTTAGGGTTTCAGTGTACTTTTTTTTCCCAATGCTTGAAGCAGTGGGATAAAAAGGACACTGAAACCCTAAAAGTCTGTTGGGTTTCTTAATAAATCAGTTGGAAACCTTGGTTTTGTTTGGGAAACGCCCCTTTTTCATCTTGAAAAATCCCTGAATCGGGTTCGTAGGTAAGGCTTGTCGCAGTTTGTCGCACGATATCTGCGCCTTGTCGCAGACATCTTGCACCAAAAAAAAAACGACAAAAACTGTCGGGTTTCCAATGATAAATGAGGGCCAATGTGTTCCTTAGGTACCCTTCCTAAAGGCTGTTTGATCAGAAAAAAGAAAGAAAATAAGCAAAAAAGTGTTTTTCAGTTTTTTCTCTAAGTCACTGATTTTTTTCATGATATGTATCTAAAATCCAGACCTGAATCCATGCACAAACCACAGCATACAAGTTGCAAATACGCAAATGAAATCGGAGGGTATTTTTTGATTTTTCTGCCACAGATCTCACAGATTATTCAATGGAAAAAAAATCTTTCGTGTGTGACTAAGGGGGGGAATTTATCATTATGTTTGGAGGTTTTTTAAGTCTGTTTTTGTTGCAATGGTTTGGCGAAGTCATTTTCTGCAGCAATAGTGTGCAACTTTTCTTATGGAAAATTTCTAAAGCTGTTGACTACATGGTTGTGTTTGATGAGGAATTTTACAGTGGTAATGTATTTACTAAGTTTGACATTTCAAACAGTCGCATTTTGCTAACACAACTGGCCTCTAAACATCGCAAACCCACGCCACCTGAAATCACACTTCAAAAAAACTGCTTGTTCAGACTCTAGAAAGTGATAACAGCCAAAGTTACATATACTGTGCAACAAAAAATAACTTTGGTGCACAACAATCAAAATGCCAACCAGAAACCATACTAAACAAACCAGCAGACAACAACCTACTTCAGTAAATTTCTCCTATATCCTTACCGTCCTTTTAATGCAAAAAAAATTATTCGGAGCAGTCTTCTCATCGCTTTGTGAGTGGAAACATGCGTCCACTGAGTAGAACAGATACTGTGAGAATAGCGCTAAAACGTCTGAGGAATAACATAAATTAGCGCCTTTTACAATCCCCATCATGGGAATCCCCAAACAATGTCATCAACAACCAGGGTGGTCCTGCTGGGTTCACTTACACAAGCGACAGAAAAAGAATGTAAGAGTGTTTATCCTCTCTATATACTAGTGTTTTATGTCTGATGGTAGCCGGCTATTGGGTGCTGGCAGAACATGCTATCCATCACTGTCGCTCCGCAGCCCCTTACCAGTAACTGAGTGCATTTCAGCTCAATAAATATACAATCTGCTAAGTAGTATTTATGGGCTGTGGAGCAGTCTCTCAACCCTTAGCTGTGATGTCTGTCACAGGGTAATAAAATCCTGCAGACCTCTAGGCTGTCTACAAAAAAAAAAAACTCATGTATTTATAGGCGGCCATAGTCACTCTGTAAAGAGCTGGTTTTGACATCTTCGTGAAAGTCAACCAACATCTTCCCCTAGTTCTCTACAGACATCAGACTGAACTTGCACAGGTGGCCATCATGGTGACTGTGGTCCTGTGACAAGAAACGGTGATCATGTGGAGCTACTGTATAAGCCAATATGTAACTCTCAGTGGCTTGAAGTATAAGTGGACCTTTAAGTGCACCTGTCATATCTCACAAAAAAAACGTTATGTTACTCAGTACCTAATCCCGATCACGTTCATGTAATTTTTAGTTGTCTAGCACCTATCTTTATCCACAAATACCTTATTTCTGTTGCTCACTTGGTTTGTCATTCTGTGCATTAGAGGGGGCATGTCTGCACTCTGCATGACTCAGCTTCCTCTCTAAGTCTGCTGTGCTGAGTCTCTTCATCCAATCACTGCAGGCTGCTCTGTAACCCCTTCCTCTCTGTTTTAATGCTGCAGTCTGATAGGAGAGGAATGAGCACAGAAGAGCACTAGTCCCACCTTCATTTACTGGACTCTCTCCATGCCTGTGCTTCAGCTTGGACAAAGATGGGAGGGTGGGCCCTTAGTGGTGTTTTTAATAGGCCATGATTTCTATAAAAAAGGAAATAGAATCTTTTTATGAAGTATATTAGAAAGGTTAATGCTTTGCCAAGATGTACAACATATAAAAAATGTTTTTCAATCTGCCAGTGCCCACTTAAGACATGACACAAGATGGCATTGGTTGGGGCTGATAAGCTATGGCTGTATGTTGTCACCACTAGACGGTCAAACTACACAGACCAGCAGAGCTTGCGTCATGACCAGGTAAACATGAACAATAGCAATGCTTACTGAACTTGGGCAGCCCCTGGCAATCTAGATAAATTTGTTCCTTCATTGTAAACTTTCGGGAGGCACGGATTGTGTTGGACGAGGGTATACATACACCAAAGCCTTCCTTTAATAGCAACCAAGTGTGATAGGTGGGGAACAGAAGCATGTGCATCACACTATACAAATACTGTAGCCTTATCAAGTATCTCAAAAATTCTAAATCTATTCTGGTGCATAGCGGGAAACAAGGATTGGGCATGCTGGATCTTAACATGTCCAATTCTTTGCTGTCAGAGGAGATACGCTGCCACCAAAGAGGAATGCCCGCTCAGCCAAGCATGAATGTAAAAGGGGGCGTGAGAAGGAAGAGTTGTTGATCAAAAGTGTATGACCACCTTAGTGGGGTTGTCCCCATTTTAAAATGTATCACCTATTCGGAATATAGGTGGCTAGAATATGATTGGTGGGATCCAACTGTTGGAAGCAAAGGACCCATGTCCCCCAGTGTGAATGCAGCAGCATTTAAGAATGGACACTGCTGCTCAATTCACTCTCTCAATGGGGCCGCCAAAGATGGAAATAGCCGAAATATGAGTGAATGAATATTCAATGTGCACATTCACCCACTGCTCTTTTTACACGTGTTGTGTTTATGTGATCAGTGGAGGTCCCAGTGGCTGGATGCCTATCAATCAGATACTTATGACCTACCCCAGGGATAGGTGATAAGTCTGAAGGTCCCAATAAACCTCAGTCAAAAGTAAGCCAGACCAATAAATTCATTGCGACCAGACAAAGATCTAGAGGAAGCATTTTGACTCCCCCCATCAAATGACGTCAGACATGTTGGAATTCAACTGCCTGACCCTTTAGTCTGGCAGCGGCTTACACCATATTGTTCCCTTAAGAACATATTTTAGTTTGGCCGCCCCAAACATGCATGTGTATGGTGAGATTGGGAAGCATAGCAGTCAGCTGAACAGCCACTGAAGGTGTATGGCCATCTCTAGGAGATATACAGCATCCCACCAAGAATGTCATGTTTATGGTCGGCTCTAGAACTTACTCTAAGCTGTCTTGAAAACTATTTCCCCATTGTTCCACACATGAATATAAACAAAAAAGGTAAGTATGGAAAGCAGATTGTACCATCAAAAACTTTTGAAGCCATGTTCACACAATGGAATTTCTGAGCGGAATTGGGCAGAAAAATTCTACACACAGGCAAAACATCTGCCGTGGAAATCCAGATTCCGGGATCCACTGAATAAAGTGACATGTCAATTCTTTTGGTGGAATACACTCAGAAATGCATTGCCGTCTATGGCGGAGGCTAACTTCCGCTATTTGCAGGGATGTCCACCCATGTTTTCACAAATTTTTGGTCATGTGAACATGGCCTTAGAAAAATTTATCATAATTTCTCTGAAAGACTTGGTTTGATTACACTGACTTTTCGGCTCTTCAAGGCCACACATCACATCTTGAGCTAGAACATTGATAAACTCCATTCACCGAAACGTATCCAACTTTTACACTGCATGACCAATTGTCAGGCCCAAGGCCTGATTATTAAAATCCTATATGTGTATTATAAATTATAACTGTGTGTGATGAATTGTCCAGGACATGGGTGAGAGGTCATTCGGACGGTGTGTCCTTTTGTGTATTGCATTTTATTGGGGGTCTGGCTGTTTGTTTACATCTCCTTTGAAGTCAAAGGCTTTTTTGAAGTCATGCACTCTGGTCCCATCATATAATCAAACAGATAAGGGGCCAGGAAGAGAGAAGACCCCCTGGTGGGATCAGAGGGGAGGGGGGAATGGAGTCTCCCTCCCAAGAAAGGAGATAGGATATAAAAAAAAAACAATGCTAGACTCAGGTTGTTCAAGGCTGTGCAACAAGCTGACAAGACCATCCTAAGAACAGCTGGAACTCACTCTGACTCACAAAGGAGGGCTATACCATCATGCTGTAAGAACTTCATCTTTTGTTTTCTGAACTTGCCTTGCAAAACTCTTTTATATATTTTTGTACCTGTATGTCATTTATTTCTGTATTTTTATATAGTCAGCACTGTGATACCTTTTATCAGATTAAATGTTTAATTAATCAGCTCTGGTCTTTGATCTCTAAATATATGAGCTCACCTTTCTGAAGGAGGCTCTGGTAAACACGTTTATCTAAGGATTAATTTGGTGACTTGCTGGGACTTGTAGTGGATACCCAGAGGTCTGGCGGCTTTAACCCTTGCACCATCACACTCTCTCTAGCGTCTTGGCTGGACCGATAGGGTGTGATCGTTACAACTGGCTGTTTGTTTACATCTCCTTTGAAGTCAAAGGCTTTTTTGAAGTCATGCACTCTGGTCCCATCCTATAATCAAACAGATAAGAGGCCAGGAGAGAGAAGACCCCCTGGTGGGATCAGAGGGAGGGGGGAATGGAGTCTCCCTCCCAAGAAAGCAGATATGATATAAAAAAAACAATGCTAGACTCAGGTTGTTAAAGGCTGTGCAACAAGCTGACAAGACCATCCTAAGAACAGCTCGAACTCACTGAAGCACTGCTATATCATCATGCTGTAAGGACTTCATCTTTTGTTTTCTGAACTTGCCTTGCCAAACTCTTTTATATATTTTTGTACCTGTATGTCATTTGTTTATTTTTATATATTTAGCACTGTGATACCTTTTATCAGATTAAATGTTTAATTAATCAGCTCTAGTCTTTGATCTCTAAATATAAGAGCTCACATTTCTGAAGGCAGCTCTGGTAAAACACGTTTATCTAAGGGTTAATTTGGTGACTTGTGGGGCTAGTAGTGGATACCCAGAGGTCTGGCGGCTTTAACCCTTGCACCATCACGCTCTCTCTAGCGTCTTAGCTGGACCGATAGGGTGTGATCGTGACAACTGGTTGCAGTGTCGAGATATATTTAGAGATTTTTAGTGCTTGGTGGATTTTACCTGTAAGGAAATCTTAGCATTAAAAAGAAATTGCATACATATTCTTGTGTGTAAATTCAAAAGACAGAGCTCAGTGCTGGTTTAATAGACATACAAAAATAGTGCAAGACAGTTCTGTCCTCCCCATCTCCTGTTTTACCTCCTCTGTCTCATATCGGAAATATGAAGGCATATCGCAAGCAGTTCAAGCCTGCACTGGAGCTAATGTGCCAAGAAAAGGACATCCCTACTGCAGGAAAGAACAAGGAACAACTTATTGCTGATCTTGTGGAGTATGATGCCCGTGCAGAAGAGCTGAGTGACATGAGACAAAGTCCTACAGCTGGAACTGCCATCCAAGGACTGATATCTCCTGGGGAATACAACATTACTCCCCATCAGGACAGTACTCCACATGAGGCCTTGGACTCTTATATGCGGACTGCCTTACAACACCTTGGGAATGTGGATGCCAATATGAAACTCCAACTGCTTCTCCAGTACCAAACTGCAGAGAGAGAGGCACAGGCACGGGCTGCAGAGAGAGAGGCACAGATATGAGCTGCAGAGAGAGAGGCCCAGATACGAGCTGCAGAGAGAGAGGCCGCAGAAAGAGAGGCCCAGCGAAGGCATGAATTGGAGGTTCTGAGGCTGAGAGGGGATATTTTATCTGCACTCAGTGATGTGCAGGATCAAGGAGACCACAAACCTCGCCTGGAACATTTCCCCATGTTGGAGAAAGATGGTGATCTGGATGTGTTCCTGAGGGGATTTGAAAAGGTTTGCCGGCAGTTCCATCTACCTAAGGAACAGTGGGGACGATATCTAACCCCACAGCTGCCAGGCAAAGCTCTGGATGTCTTTGCTTCTCTTCCCTCTGAAAGTGACCAGGACTATGAGGCAATAAAATCTGCCCTGCTAAAAAGTTTTAATCGGACTCCAGAGGCTTATGGGAAAAGATTTAGGACTTTGCAACAAAGCACCACAGAAAGCTGCACTGAACATGCAGGTCAGCTAAGGACTGCATTCAGGCAATGGACTGGGGGCCTACAAGTCACTACCTATGAGGCCCTGGAGGACTTGATGGTCCTGGATCAGTTTCTCCAAACACGGAGCTTTGAAGCCAGAGAGTGGATTTTGGACCGCAAGCCCAAGACAGCCATGGAAGCAGAAGAACTAGGAGATGACTTTGCCAACAACCGCCAGCAGCAAAGCGTGGATCTGCACAAGCTGGAGCAAGTACCTGGAGGGGAGCCACACAACCACAAAGCACCACCATGTCAGCGGGGAAATTCTTGCCATCATTCCCAAAAGTAACAGGAGCCACATTGGGTCAGGGGGACACCCGCCGATGCTACAGATGCAACAATATTGGGCACCTGAGTGCCACTTGCCCCAACAAAAAGAATTCTCCACCAGTAGCTGGAGGACACACAGCTGTTCTTCTGGTGTCTGGAGCGGTGGAGAAAGGAGCGGATAACCTGCAGAGTGTAACTGTGGGTGACTGGGTGACAGTGGGTTTGCGAGATTCTGGAGCCTCCTTTACCTTGGTGCGGCCTGAAGTGGTGGATACAGAGGACATCATCCCTGGAAGAACCATGGCTTTAAAAGGAATTGGAGGTGTGCGGCCTGCTGTGCCCATGGCCCGTGTGTACCTGGATTGGGGTACAGGCAAGGGTTTGCGGGAGGTGGGGGTCTCTGAGGACGTCCCTGTTAATGTTCTGCTGGGGAATGATTTGGGTCGGATGCTCTGTCATTATGCTCCAGAGGACACTACCTGCACACCAGAAGGGCTAGGAGAGAGCCCTGTTCATTCTGAGGTACTGTGCGAGACTTTGGGAGACACTGCGAAATGTGGTAACCGGGAGGGGGTGCAGGGGATTGATAATTGTTTACCTGTGACTGAACCAGTAATGTTTTCCAAAAGTGGAATGGGATGTATAGTAAAATGTGGTGACAATGCATTGCCAATGCCAAAACCTAGTGGAGATGGGCTAGGGGGAGGGGTTGGTGTGCCCCTGGTGACATGTAAGGATGAGGGACCAGCAGTGAGTGATATATCCCAATCCTGTGAGCCTAAGGAGGAGGAGGGAAGGCGTGATAGCCCTGTGTATGATGCCTGTATTGTTATGTCTGGAACTGAGAGAGAGGAAGGTAAACCCCAGGGAGGCATACCAATGGTGGCAGTGGTAACACGTCAGCAGCGTGCCAGGGCTGCAGCTTTAAAAGGAAGGGAGGATGGTGATGCAAGGGGCAAGCTGTGTGACTTGTAAGCCCCAGCAGAGGAAGGTGGAGATGCTAGTTCACCTGGGGGAAATGTGCTCCCTGATACCACGAGATGGGGGGAGGGAAATGAGCATTTCCGGGAAGCTCTGAGACAACGTGCTGAACATACAGGTGTTGACACAGATGGGCTCGGGTATATTGGGAAAATGATATCTTGTACTGGGAGTCCCTTTCCAAAGGCATGCTAGGGGCCCAGGAGAGAGAAAGGCAGTTGATAGTTCCTAGGCAGTACAGGAAAGAGCTGCTGAGGTTGGCCCATGAGACTCCCCTGGCAGGACATTTGGGAGTAGCCTATGTGGTCATTTTTTGAAGTCATGCACTCTGGTCCCATCATATAATCAAACAGATAAGGGGCCAGGAAGAGAGAAGACCCCCTGGTGGGGATCAGAGGGGAGGGGGGAATGGAGTCTCCCTCCCAAGAAAGCAGATATGATATAAAAAAAACAATGCTAGACTCAGGTTGTTAAAGGCTGTCCAACAAGCTGGAACTCACTGAAGGACTGCTATATCATCATGCTGTAAGGACTTCATCTTTTGTTTTATGAACTTGCCTTGCCAAACTCTTTTATATATTTTTGTACCTGTATGTCATTTGTTTATTTTTATATATTTAGCACTGTGATACCTTTTATCAGATTAAATGTTTAATTAATCAGCTCTGGTCTTTGATCTCTAAATATATGAGCTCACCTTTCTGAAGGCAGCTCTGGTAAAACACGTTTATCTAAGGGTTAATTTGGTGACTTGCTGGGACTAGTAGTGGATACCCTGAGGTCTGGCGGCTTTAACCTTTGCACCATCACACTCTCTCTAGCGTCTTAGCTGGACCGATAGGGTGTGATCGTGACACCAATATCAAAGCTGTGCAACCTGTGGCTTTCCGTCTGGGGGTTGTAGTTCCAGTATTTGGGAAAACACAAGTTTCTTCAGTGGGAGACCCTGTCATGACCAGCAGACAGGGTGTTAGCAAAGCTTTACAAAGTGTCACTATATACCAGTGTCTCCCAACCACTATACCTCCAGGTGGTGAAAAAGTACAACTCCCAGCATGCTAGGATTTGTAGTTTTGCATCCTGGAAACATCCTGGTTGGAAAGCACTGATATATACTAGTGAACACCAAATTTAACCCCTTAAAGACCGAGGGTTTTTCAGTTTTTGCATTTTCGTTTTTTCCTCCTTGCCTTTAAAAAATCATAACTCTTTCAATTTTGCACCTAAAAATCCATATGATGGCTTATTTTTTTGCGCTACCAATTCTACTTTGTAATGACGTCAGTCATTTTGCCCAAAAATCTACAGCGAAACGGAAAAAAAAATCATTGTGAGACAAAATAGAAAAAAACGCTGTTTTTTAACTTTTGGGGGCTTCCGTTTCTACGTAGTAAATATTTCTGTAAAAATGACACTTTATCTTTATTCTGTAGGTCCATACGATTAAAATGATACCCTACTTATATAGGTTTGATTTTGTCGGACTTGTGGAAAAAATCATAACGTCATGCAGGAAAATTAATATGTTTAAAATTGTCATCTTCTGACCCCTATAACTTTTTTATTTTTCCGCGTATGGGGCGGTATGAGGGCTCATTTTTTGCGCCGTGATCTGAAGTTTTTATCGGTACCATTTTTGCATTGACAGGACTTATTGATCGCTATTTATTCATTTTTTCATGCTATAAAAAGTAGGGATCGACCGCTTATCGGTATGGCCGATAATCATGATTTTGGGCATTATCGGTATCGGCAATTACCTTGCTGATAAGCCGATAATGCCCCGCCCCCACCGCACCGTGAACGCCCCCCCCGCCGCGACCGCCCCCCCCCCCGACCCACCGCGTCGCACCCCCACCGTAGTGCTGGGCGGTATACCGGTATGGATTTTTGCCCATACCGCTAAACCGGTCGGGCCCCTCCCCCACCCTCCGAGTCAATAAAAAATAAAAATAAACTTACCCGTAATGGGGGTGGTCCGGGCCATCCATCCTTCCTTCCTGTAGTGTCCGGCGCCATTCCGGGTGGAGGGTGAACCGGTCCGGGCTGTCCTTCTCCGGGGGTCCTCTTCTCCACTCCGGGCAGGCTCCGGCCTAGTACGCTGCATAGACGCCGCTACGCCGTGACGTCAGGTGCCTGCGCCCGGGCGTCACTGTGCAGCGGCGTCTATGCAGCATACTAGGCCGGAGCCTGCCCGGAGTGGAGAAGAGGACCCCCGGAGAAGAAGGACAGCCCGGACCGGTTCACCCTCCACCCGGAATCGCGCCGGACACTACAGGAAGGAAGGATGGATGGCCCGGACCACCCTGACAGGTAGGAGAGAGAAGCAGGTGGTGGCGGCGGCGGCCTATGGCCCCGCAAAAGCCACTGCAGTGCATTGATTTAAAGCGCCCGCTTTAAATCAATGACCTGCAGCGGTGTCGAGGGGGGATAAATAGCCGATAACTTATACCAGAATATCGGTATAAGTTATCGGCTATCGGCCCTAACCTCCACCAATTATCGGTATCGGCCCTAAAAAAAACGATATCGGTCGATCCCTAATAAAAAGTGACCAAAAATGCACTATTTTGGACTTTGGAATTTTTTTTTTACGCCATTGACCGTGCGGTTTAATTAATGATATATTTTTATTCGGACATTTCCGCACGCGGCGATACCATATATGTTTATTTTTATTTACACTGTGGTTTTTTTTTATGGGAAAAGGGGGGTGATTCAAACTTCTAATAGGGAAGTGGTTAAATGAAGTTTATTAAAAAAAAATTTCCCTTTTTTTTGCAGTGTTATAGCTCCCATAGGGACCTATAACACTGCACACACTGATCTTTATTATTGATCACTGGTTTCTCATAGGACACCAGTGATCAATGATTCTCCCCGCTTGACTGCTCATGCCTGGATCTCAGGCACTGAGCAGTCATTCGGTGATCGGACAGCGAGGAGGCAGGTAGGGATCCTCCAGCTGTCCTGTAAGCTGTTCGGGATGCCGCGATTTCGCTTTCAATTTCACTTTAGACGCGGCGTTCAATTTTGAACGCCGCGTCTAAAGGGTTAATAGCGCGCGCACCGCGATCAATGCCGCGTGCTATTAGCCACGGGTCCCGGCCGTTGTTAGAGGTTGGGCCCGACGCGCTATGATGCGGGGCCACGCCATGGCCCCGGGTTATAGATCGGGAGCGGACGTTCCAGTACGTCATGTGTCCTTAAGGAGTTAAAGGGGTATTCCAGGAAAAAACTTTTTTATATATATCAACTGGCTCCAGAAAGTTAAACAGATTTGTAAATTACTTCTATTAAAAAATCTTAATCCTTTCAGTACTTCTGAAGTTAAGGTTGTTCTTTTCTGTCTAAGTGTTCTCTGATGACACCTGTCTCGGGAAACGCTCAGTTTAGAAGAGGTTTGTTATGGGGATTTGCTTCTAAACAACCTTAACTTCAGAAGCTCATAAGTACTGAAAGGATTAAGATTTTTTAATAGAAGTAACTTAGAAATCTGTTTAACTTTCTGGAGCCAGTTGATATATAAAAAAAAAAGTTTTTTCCTGGAATACCCCTTTAAGGGGTACTCTGGTGGAAAACATTTTGGGGGAGATTTATCAAAACCTGTCCAGATGAAAAGTTGCTCAGTTGCCCATAGCAACCAATCAGATCACTTCTTTAATTTTGCAGAGGCCTTGTTAAAAATGAAAGTAGTGAGCTGCAGGTTTTGATAAATCTCCCCCTTTGTTTTTAATCAACTGGTGCCAGACAGATGATTAAACAGATAAACAGATTTGTAAATGACTTCTACTTCGAAATCTCAATCCTTCCAGTACTTATCAGCTGCTGTATGCTCCCCATGAAGTTGTATTTCTTTCCAGTCTGACCACAGTGCTCTCTGCTGACACCTCTGTCCATGTCAGGAACAGTCCAGAGTAGAAGCAAATGCCCATAGCAAACCTCTCCTGCTCTGGACAGTTCCTGATATGGACAGAGGTGTCAGCAGAGAGCACTGTGATCAGACAGAAAAGAACTCCAGAAAGAAATACAACTTCCTCTGTAGTATACAGCATCTGATAAGTACTGGAGGGATTAAGATTTTTTAAATAGAAGTAATTTACAAATCTTTCTAGCACCAGTTGATTTAAAAAAAAAAAAGTTGTTTTCCACTGGATTACCCCTTTAACCTGTTAAGGACCAAGGGCGTAAACTTACGCCCCTAGTCCTGCTCCCGTGATATAACGCGGGGTTACACGGTAACCCCGCATCATATCGCGGCGGGCCCAGCGTCATAGTGACGCCTGGACCCGCCTCTAATAGAGCGCGGCACTGATCGCGGTGCCGCGCGCTATTAACCCTTTAGGCGCGCACTCAAAGCTGAAAACGAAAGTAAAAATGCCCGGCTAGCTCAGGGAGCTGTTCGGGATCGCAGCGGTATAATCGCGGCATCCCAAACAGCTGTAGCACAGGAGGAAGTCTTCTTACCTTCTCCTGTGCTGTCCGATCGCCGAATGAATGCTTCAAGCCTGAGATCCAGGCTTGAGCATTCAATCGCCGAAAACACTGATTGATCCATTCCTATGGAGATGCATCAATCAGTCTAAAAGGTCAGTAAATGTAATGTTGTAGCCCCCCCCTATAGGAGCTATAATATGGCATAAGAAAAGTGTAAAAAAAATCATTAACCCTTTCAATGATCCCTCCCCCTAATAAAAGTTTGAATCACCCGGCATTTCCAAGAAAAAAAAACAAACAGTGTAAATAAAAATAAACATATGTGGTATCGCCGCGTGCAGAAATGTCCGAATTATAAAAATATACCGCTTTTTAAACCGCATGTTCAATGGTGTATGCGCAAATAAATTCAAAAGTCCAAAATAGCGTATTTTTGGTCCCTTTTTATATCATGAAAAGATGAATAAAAGGCGATCAAAAAGTCCGATCAATGCAAAAATGGTACCGACAAAAACTTCAGATCACGGCGCAAAAAATGAGCCCTCATAGGCCCTGAACATGGAAAAATAAAAAAGTTATAGGGCTCAGAAAATGACAATTTTAAACGTATACATTTTCCTGCATGTATTTATGATTTTTTTTCAGTAGTAATACAATATCAAACCTATATAAGTAGGGTATCATTTTAACCGTATGGACCTACAGAATAAAGAAAAGGTGTTATTTGTAACGAAAAATGTACTACGTAGAAACGGAAGCCCCCAAAAGTTACAAAATGGCATTTTTTTTTTCAATTTTGTCGCACAATGATTTTTTTTTTCCGTTTCGCTGTAGATTTTTGGGTACAATGACTGATGTCATTACAAAGTAGAATTGGTGGCGCAAAAAATACGCCATAATACAGATTTTTAGGTGCAAAATTTAAAGAGTTATGATTTTTTTAAAGGTAAGGAGGAAATAACGAAAGTGCAAAAAACGAAAAACGCCTGGTCCTTAAGGGGTTAAAGATCTATCCAAGGCAGTGATCTCAACCTGAGGGTCTCCAACTGTTGCAAAATTACAACTCCCAGCATGCCCAGACAGCCTTCGGCTGTCAGGGCATGTTGGGAATTGTAATTTTGCAACAGCTGGAGTCCCACAGGTTGGAGATTGCTTGTTTCAGGTAGTACAGCAGCCCAGACTTAGCATTCACACCTTCAGTACTGTACCGCCATTAGGGAATATTACCGCAGCGAGCTCAAGGCTTTGCGGTTTCCCTAGTGATGCTGCACACTACAGGTGGAGAGGGATTAACATTGCTGAATTACATTAATCCGGAAAAATACATCACTCATCATAAACAATACAAGAGCCGATAGCAATACACACCATATAGTATGAAACCCTCCCCCTGGCGCCACTACATCACATTCATCCGGAGATAGACAACGGGGTCCTATCCTATCACTCAGGAGCGGGAATCAGGGTGGGGGCAACTTTCTGACCCTCACCCAGTGGCGTTGCGACCGGGGTGCGGGGGGTGCGGCCCGCACCGGGTGACACCATCCTGATGGGGTGACACCAGGTACGCCGCCGGTCCTCAGTTGCGCTGCCTGTCTCCATACTAGCAGCCCCCCATTTGCGCTGCCTCTGTAAGAGCATCCCCCCCCCCCGTCCTCACTTGTTGCGTCTCCGTACTAGCACACCCCCCCCCCCCCCGTCACCTGCACAGTGAACCGGCCTGCGCCCCCACGTCTTCTGTTGCGCCAGTCCGACGTCCCTCCGCAGGGCCGGCGCAGGAGGACGTGACGTCACTCGCAGAGCGACCGGAGAGAAGGAGCGCTGCGCTGGATGGGTGAGTGAGTGTCTGTCTCTCTCTGTTTGTGTGTCTCTGTCTGTGTGTCTCTCTGTGTGTGTGACTGTGAGTGTGTGTCTCTGTGTGTGTGTGACTGTGAGTGTCTGTGTGTGTGACTGTGTGTGGCTCTCTGTCTGTGTGTGACTTTCTGTCTTTGTGTGACTGTGTGTGTGTGACTGTGTGTGTGTGTCTCTCTATCTGTGTGTGTGTGTGTGTGTGTGTCTCTGTGTTGTGTGTGTGTGTGGTTTTTTTTTTTTGTGCGTGGGGGGGGGGGGGAACCAGTGATCTAATGTGGGGAGACTTTGACCTATTGTGGGGAACATGCAAGGGAACCTGCGGCCTAATGGGGGGGAAACTACTACCAAATGTGGGGAATCTATGCTACCTAATGTGGGGAAACTGCTACCTAATGTTGGAAAATTGCTACCTAATGTGTGAAGGCTGCTACATAATGTGGGAAAACTGCTACCTAATGTGGGGATTCTGTGCTACCTAATGTGGGGAAACTTCTACCTAATGTGTGGAATCTGTGCTACCTAATGTGTGGAATTTGTGCTACCTTATGTGTGGAATTTGTGCTACTTAATGTGGGGAAATTACTACCTAATGTGGGGTAACTGGTACCAAATGTGGGGAATCTATGCTACCTAATGTGGGGAACTGCTACCTACCTAATGTGGAGAACTGCTACCTACCTAATGTGGGGGAACTGCTACCTACCTTAAGTGGGGGAACTGCTGCCTACCTAATGCTCCCCCCCCCCCCCCTGGCAGTAGCACCCTCATCATCCACCAGCAACCCCCCCCCCCCCCAGCAGCAGCACCTACATCAGCAGATCCTGATGGTGGATGATGGGGGTGCTCCTGCCAGGAGGATGATCCTGCCGATGGACGATGGGGGTGATACTGCCAGGGGGGATGGCCAGTAGCACCCTCATCATCCTCCAGCAACACCTCCCCAGTACTAGCACCCCCATCATCAACTAGCAACACCACCAGATTTATATTCAGAGGGTACAGTATGTGGCAGATTTATATTCAGAGGGCACAGTGTGTGGCGGTATATTCAGAGGGTACAGTATGTGGCAGATTTATATTAAGAGGGTACAGTGTGTGGCGGTATATTCAGAGGGTACAGTGTGTGGCGGTATATTCAGAGGGTACCGTATGTGGCAGATTTATATTCAGAGTGTACAGTATGTGTTGGTATTCAGAATGTACAGTGTGTGGTAGTATTATATTCAGTGGGTATGGTGTATGGAAGGTTTATAATCAAAGAGTATAGTGTATAGTAATATTATATTTAGAGGATACAGTGTCTGGCAGGTTTCTAATAATTATTGTTTTCATATAGAGGATGAGTATGCGCTGACATAGTGAGGAGACGTCTGGGCGTCAAATTCTACAGACAGAAGTTTTAGCTGGACCAGGCGGTATGTACCATCTGAATTAGATAAGGGAAGACTATAGAGAAGACGTCACCTGTAGTCACTGATGTCATTGTACATTCTCCTCTCTATGTCCTATCAGAGCTGTAGTCACTTGTCAGTTCTACAGTTATGATGAGTGAAACTACAACTCCCAGCATAACCTCACCACTGCATAAAGGGGTACTCTACTGGAAAAAACATTTTTTTATCAACTGGTGCTACAAAGTTAAACAGATTTATAAATTACTTCTATTTAAAAATCTTAATCCTTCCAGTACTTATTAGCTGCTGTATAAGTGATTCACAGGAAGTTCTTTTCCTTTTTAATTTATTTTCTGTCTGACCACAGTGCTCTGTGCTGACACCTCTGTCCATGTCAAGAACTGTCCATAGTAGGAGAAAATCCCCATTGCAAACCTCTCCTGCTCTGGACAGTTCCTAACATGGACAGACAGAGCACTGTGGACAGACTGGAAAGAACTACACAACTTCCTGTGGAGAATACAGCAGCTTATATAAGTACTGTAAGGATTAAGATTTTAAATAGAACTAATTTAAAAATCTGTTTAACTTTCTGGCACCAGTTGATATAAAAGTAAATGTTTTCCAGTGGAGTACCCCTTTAAGTAATTCTGGGAGCTGTATATTTAAATGGTGAAAACTTCTTTAACACTTTCCTATTCTGTGGCAACTGGTATATCTGATTATTATACTGGAATTTCTCACAATGCGCTACAACAGTGGTGTCTGTCACAACAGGCTAAAAACTTACTGAGGGGGGGGTAGGTATGGGGGGTGACACCATTTTCTACCGCACCAGGTGACACCAACCCTAGCAACGCCACTGCCCTCACCCAGTCCTGATTCTGCCTCCACAAAAGGATCCAGCAGGACAGTGCCTTTCCGGGAGAATACAGTGCCACATTCTTTTCGGCTGGCACATGTAAGGGGCAGCACATGTCTATGAGCCTGACCCAACGTGACAGCGACACAAGTCTAACCTCAATGGTGGAGGATGCTATCCAGATATCTATCCCACATCCATCTAGACCAGTGTTTCCCAACCAACCGAAGGCTGTCCGGGCATGCTGGGTGTTGTAGTTTTGCAACAGCTGTAGGGACACTGGTTGGAAAACACTTATGTATATTATATCAGTATCAATATATCCATCTCATATCCATCCAGCTATCTACAATCTATCTATCTATCTAATATTCATATAGATTATATCAGTATCTAGTATATCTTTTTATTTATATCATCTCCATCTATCAGTATCCATCTCACACCCATCTAGATTTTATCTATCTATCCATCTATCTTTCTCATATCTTTCTATCTATCTGATATCTATCTCTTTCTCTCTCATATATCTCTCTCTCTCTCTCTCTTTCTCTCTCTCTCTCTCCCTCTCCCTCTCCCCCTCCCTCCCTCCATCCATCTCGTATCTATCTATCTATCTCATATCTATATCTTCTATCTATCTCATATCTATATATCTATCTATCTCATATATATCTGTCTCATATATATCTTCTATCTATCTCATATCTATCTATCTCATATATATCTTCTATCTATCTCATATCTATCTATCTATCTCATATATATCTTCTATCTATCTCATATCTATCTATCTCATATCTATCTATCTATCTATCTCTATCTATCTATCCATCTATCTCATATCTATCTCATATCTATCTATCCATCTATCTCATATCTATCTCATATCTATCTATCTTCTATCTCATATCTATCTATCTATCTCATATATATCTTCTATCTATCTCATATCTATCTATCTCATATCTATCTATCTATCTATCTCTATCTATCTATCCATCTATCTCATATCTATCTCTATCTATCTATCCATCTATCTCATATCTATCTCATATCTATCTATCCATCTATCTCATATCTATCTCATATCTATCTATCTTCTATCTCATATCTATCTATCTATCTATCTCATATGTATCTATCTATCTATTTCATATCTATCTATCTATCTATCTCATATCTATCTTTCTATCTATCTTTCTTATACATAGCCAATTTATCCATGTAGCTATTATTTGCTCAGATATATCCACAACTATCCATTTATCTTCAGCAGACCCTCATAGATAAGTGTCACTCAGACCTTCTAGAACCGTCACATTCTTATACTCCATGTCACTGTCCCCCTGAGGGGGGTTTCTATAACCAGTGTAGGGGTGCTCTGATTCTGGTCATGTTGTCTTGTTTCTTATCTTCTATATGGAACAAAACAAACAACCTTGTATGTGTCCCTTGTACATACATTATTTTTTTCGGCATATACAATAGCACGGTTGACATTTTTGCACACAGCAAAATTAAAGGGACTGTATAGGCTATGATGAAACCGAGCCAAAAGCGGAGTGTGAACGCACCCTAAGGGTTCATTCACACCACATTATTGCTGTTTTTTTTAACGTATACGTTCTATAGGAAAAAATGTTACGTTAACAGATGCTAAATACACATGCCATACAGCATAATCTGTTTCCCATTGACTTGTATATTATAATAATTGTATTCTAAAACTTTTTTTTTTTTTGTTTTTTTTTTTTTTTATAGGACAGTAACATACTTTTTTTTGATCCACACAATAGCGTAGTTGACTACTCTAAATAAACATAACTGTAGCAATAATGGTGAAAGGGAGACAATAATGTGAACTCAGCCTAACCAAAGCAGATATCCGTGGACCCGGACTCATCCATAACAATCCAATCTGCCACTAAGCTGCTTTTACACTATAAATGAATCCGTTTTAAAGATCCGTTATAATGATCCGTTAACAAAACCATTAAAAACGGATGTTATACGGCCTCTACAAAATCCCATCCGGCCATTACAAAATCCCATTATAGTCTATGGGATTTTTACATTACCCGTTTTAACCCTTCATAGCCCGTTATTAATAATGGAAGTTATTTTGTGATGGGAGAAGGTAACGGAAGTAATAGTGCATGCGCTATTGCTTCCGTTACCTTCTGCCGTCACAAAATAACATCCGTTACTAATAACGGGCTATGAAGGGTTAAAACGGGTAATGTAAAAATCCCATAGACTATAATGGGATTTTATAGAGGCCGTTTAACATCCGTTTTTAATGGTTTTGTTAACGGATCTTTAATTCTATAGTTTGAAAGCAGCCTAATAAGTAATATAGATACATACAAGAAGTTCAGACTTCAGGTGATACAATGTAATGTTTTATGTATGTATATATATATATATACACACACACACATATAGTCATGACAGATACAATATAACGTATTATATATATATATATATATATATACACACATATAGTCATGACAGATACAATATAATGTACACATATAGTCATTACAGATACAATATAATGTACACATATAGTCAT
Organism: Hyla sarda; assembly: GCF_029499605.1. NCBI lineage: Eukaryota > Metazoa > Chordata > Amphibia > Anura > Hylidae > Hyla > Hyla sarda. The sequence goes on from NC_079190.1 coordinate 70,681,692, forward strand.
GACAGATACAATATAATGTACACATATAGTCATGACAGATACAATATAATGTACACATATAGTCATGACAGATACAATATAATGTACACATATAGTCATGACAGATACAATGTAACCATATAGATGTAATGAGATCTAATATATATGTGATGTTACATGTAATAATCTTACATGTAGTGATGTCTGACAGTGTTTCCCAACCTGGGTACCTCCAGCTGTTGCTAAACTACAACTCCCAGCATGCCAGGACAGCCTTTGGCTGTCCGGGCATGCTGGGAGTTGTAGTTTTGCAACAGCTGGAGGCGCCCTGGTTGGGAAACACAGTCTACATGTATGATCTGTCAGAGTTTGATACATGTGTAATTTACAGTCATGTCTGATATATGTGAAGTGACTTGTCATATGTATTACAGATATGATAAAGTCTGGCACACGTGACTAGTATATATATATGATAAGGGATGTCTATAGGACACAGGGCTGACACCTGACCCCACACATGCGCTCTCTCCCCGCTGTCCCGTACACTTACCCCCCGGTCTCGGCTCCCGAGTCCTCGCAGTCATCCTCCGCGGTCTTCTCCATGATCAGGGAGCCATAGCTCTCCGTGCTGTACCGCTGCAGTATGACCGCTGTCCCCCTCCCGCCCCCGGCTGAGCCCCTGGAGGTCCCGGCCTCTCCTCCTCTCCTGCCCGGGTGTCTCCGCCTTCTGACCTGCCCTCCTTTCTTCTCCCTCTCGGTGTCCCCCTTCTCCTGGATGAAGCAGCCTCTAACAGCCCATAGCCCCGCCTCCCCCCATCCTTTGTATCGGCCGGTGAATGAGCTCGCCCGTCTCCATCCTCCGTCATCAGCAGCAACTACCACTGTGTCCTTCGCAGGGAGGTTTTCGGGGCGTGACAGGGTAGTGACCCTGTGAACTTGTGTGATAGTTCTGGAGACTCTCTGCTTCCGCAGGACCAGACATGGAGACCCTGATAAAGTATCTCAGACATACTACCTGTATAAATACTGACTACTGCCTGAGGGAGCCTATATACATCCACTGGAGCATAGATATATATATATATATATATATATATATATATTCAGAGATACTACCTGTATAAATACTGACTACTGCCTGAGGGAGCCTATATACATCCACTGGAGCATAGATATATATATATATATATATATATATATATATATATATATATATATTCAGAGATACTACCTGTATAAATACTGACTACTGCCTGAGGGAGCCTATATACACCCACTGGAGCATATATATATATATATATATATATATATTCAGAGATACTACCTGTATAAATACTGACTACTGCCTGAGGGAGCCTATATACATCCACTGGAGCATAGATATATATATATATATATATATATATATATATTCAGAGATACTACCTGTATAAATACTGACTACTGCCTGAGGGAGCCTATATACATCCACTGGAGCATAGATATATATATATATATATATATATATATATATATATATTCAGAGATACTACCTGTATAAATACTGACTACTGCCTGAGGGAGCCTATATACACCCACTGGAGCATATATATATATATATATATATATATATATATATATATATATATTCAGAGATACTACCTGTATAAATACTGACTACTGCCTGAGGGAGCCTATATACATCCACTGGAGCATAGATATATATATTCAGAGATACTACCTGTATAAATACTGACTACTGCCTGAGGGAGCCTATATACACCCACTATATATATATATATATATATATATTCAGAGATACTACCTGTATAAATACTGACTACTGCCTGAGGGAGCCTATATACACCCACTGGAGCATATATATATATATATATATATATATATATATATATATTCAGAGATACTACCTGTATAAATACTGACTACTGCCTGAGGGAGCCTATATACATCCACTGGAGCATAGATATATATATATATATATATATATATATATATATATCAGAGATACTACCTGTATAAATACTGACTACTGCCTGAGGGAGCCTATATACACCCACTGGAGCATAGATATATATATATATATATATATATATATATATATATATATATATATATTCAGAGATACTACCTGTATAAATACTGACTACTGCCTGAGGGAGCCTATATACACCCACTGGAGCATATATATATATATATATATATATATATATATATATTCAGAGATACTACCTGTATAAATACTGACTACTGCCTGAGGGAGCCTATATACATCCACTGGAGCATAGATATATATATATATATATATATATATATATATATATATTCAGAGATACTACCTGTATAAATACTGACTACTGCCTGAGGGAGCCTATATACATCCACTGGAGCATAGATATATATATATATATATATATATATATATATATATATATATATATATTCAGAGATACTACCTGTATAAATACTGACTACTGCCTGAGGGAGCCTATATACACCCACTGGAGCATATATATATATATATATATATATATATATATATATATATTCAGAGATACTACCTGTATAAATACTGACTACTGCCTGAGGGAGCCTATATACATCCACTGGAGCATAGATATATATATTCAGAGATACTACCTGTATAAATACTGACTACTGCCTGAGGGAGCCTATATACACCCACTATATATATATATATATATATATATATTCAGAGATACTACCTGTATAAATACTGACTACTGCCTGAGGGAGCCTATATACACCCACTGGAGCATATATATATATATATATATATATATATATATATATATATATTCAGAGATACTACCTGTATAAATACTGACTACTGCCTGAGGGAGCCTATATACATCCACTGGAGCATAGATATATATATATATATATATATATATATATATATATATATATATATATTCAGAGATACTACCTGTATAAATACTGACTACTGCCTGAGGGAGCCTATATACACCCACTGGAGCATAGATATATATATATATATATATATATATATATATATATATATATATATTCAGAGATACTACCTGTATAAATACTGACTACTGCCTGAGGGAGCCTATATACACCCACTGGAGCATATATATATATATATATATATATATATATTCAGAGATACTACCTGTATAAATACTGACTACTGCCTGAGGGAGCCTATATACATCCACTGGAGCATAGATATATATATATATATATATATATATATATATATATATATATCAGAGATACTACCTGTATAAATACTGACTACTGCCTGAGGGAGCCTATATACATCCACTGGAGCATAGATATATATATATATATATATATATATATATATATATATATATATTCAGAGATACTACCTGTATAAATACTGACTACTGCCTGAGGGAGCCTATATACACCCACTGGAGCATATATATATATATATATATATATATATATATATATATTCAGAGATACTACCTGTATAAATACTGACTACTGCCTGAGGGAGCCTATATACATCCACTGGAGCATAGATATATATATTCAGAGATACTACCTGTATAAATACTGACTACTGCCTGAGGGAGCCTATATACACCCACTATATATATATATATATATATATATATTCAGAGATACTACCTGTATAAATACTGACTACTGCCTGAGGGAGCCTATATACACCCACTGGAGCATATATATATATATATATATATATATATATATATATATATTCAGAGATACTACCTGTATAAATACTGACTACTGCCTGAGGGAGCCTATATACATCCACTGGAGCATAGATATATATATATATATATATATATATATATATATATATATTCAGAGATACTACCTGTATAAATACTGACTACTGCCTGAGGGAGCCTATATACACCCACTGGAGCATATATATATATATATATATATATATATATATATATGTATATATTCAGAGATACTACCTGCCTGAGGGAGCCTATATACATCCACTGGAGCATATATATATATATATATATATATATATATATATATATATATTCAGAGATACTACCTGTATAAATACTGACTACTTCCTGAGGGAGCCTATATACAGCCACTGGAGCATAGATATATATATTTAAAAAAAATAAAAAAAAATATATATATATAACACACATACATATGCATACACACACAAATATATATGCATATACAGTGTTCCCTCAAGTTACAATATTAATTGGTTCTGGGACGACCATTGTATGTTGAAACCATTGTATGTTGAGACCATAACTCTATGGAAACCTGGTAGTTGGTTCTGAAGCCACCAAAATGTCATCCAAAAATAGGAAAAAGTGAGAATTAAAGAAAAATAAGTAGATAACTAATATAGATAAAGCAAATCCTTACATATAAAAGTAAGAAAGATCTGCTGGGAGCTGTAATCACTGTCTATGTCAGTGTTTCCCAAGCAGGGAGCCTCCAGCTGTTGCAAAACTACAATTCCCAGCATGCCCGGACAGCCAAAGGCTGTCCGAGCATGCTGGGAGTTGTAGTTTTGCAACAGCTGGGGGCACCCTGCTTGGGAAGCACTGGTCTATGTAGAGGACAGGAGCTTCTTCGGGGGCCTGTAAGGAACATGCAATGTCCTAAAAAAAGTAACATGAAGCTGCCCTCACCTGGTGTCCTAAGGAGCAGGTAACCCTGGCACAGGTAAAGAGAAGTACAAAACATGTAGTACCTCCCTGTACTGTAGGGGGCGCTGCCAGACACCAGTCAGTGCATACACTTCAGTAATACAGGAGTTTTAACAGTGAATGCCCTTTCTGATTGGTCAGTTCATTGACACGTTTCACAGATCTGGAGTGTCTGTAGCATTGTATGTTGAGTCTGGTTTCAACTTACAATGGTCCAGAAAAGACCATTGTATGTTGTAACCATTGTAAGTTGAGGGATCACTGCATATTAGAAATGTTTTTATTTACCATAAGGAGTGCAATAGCAAAAATGTATTTAAGGACTAAAAACTATCTTTGTTTTTTCCTCCTCACCTTCCAAAAATCATAACGCGTTAAATTTTGTACCTACAGACCCATATAAGGGCTTGTTTTTTGCATCACCAATTGTACTTTGTAATGAAATAACTTATTTTATAACATAATCTGCGGCGAAACAAAGAAAAATTATATGTGGGGTGAACTGAAAATGAACGCCATTTTGCTTACAGGGATACCAAAAATATGTAGGTTTTATTTATTGATTTTACTTATTAAAAAAATAACTACATGCACCAAAATTTGTATGTTTAAAATAGTTATCTTCTGACCTCTATAACTTTTTTATTTTTCAGTGTATGGGGCGGTATGAGGGCTCATTTTTGCGCCATGTTCTTTAGTTTTCATCGGTACCATTTTTGTTTTGATGGGACTTTTTGATCACTTTTCATTAATATTTTTATGATAAATGAAGTGACCAAAAATCCACAATTTTGGACTTTGGTATTAACTAACCTAATATTTTAATAGTTCGGACATTAATGCATGTGGCGATACCACATATGATTATTTTTTTAAATATTACATTATTTTATTTGAAAAATAGGAAAAGGGGGGTGATTCAAACTTTTATTAGGGGGGGCTTATTCACATTTATTCTCTTATTTTTTATTTTTTTTTACCACTTTTTTTTTAGCCCCCACAGGGAGCTATACCATGCAATCTTTTGATTGCATACACTGATTAATGCTATGCCATAGCATAGCATTGATCAGTGTTATCAGTGCCCTGCTGCTCCAGCCTGCGGAGCAGGCATGGAGCAGTAGATTGCCGATCGGATGACAAGGAGGCAGGTGAAGACCCTCCCGTCATCCAGTAAGCTGATCGGGACTTAAGGACTCGGGAACAGGGGCGTGCCTGTACGCCTTGTGTCCTTAAGTGGTTAAAGGGGTACTCCACTACCCCAGCATTTGGAACATTTTGTTCCAAATGCTGGCTGAGGGTGCGTTCACACAGGCGTATTTGTCAGCGGATCCGCAGCTGCGGATCCACTGACAAAGGCCCCTAAAGTGCTGCCCTCTTTGTGCCTGCCAATAGCGGCAATCCGCCTCTACCAGCAGACACACTGTGAAGTGCGGGTCGCAGTGTATCCGCACATCCCGCACATCGCGGCCTCTCCCCCGGCTCCCTGAGCTACACAGAGAGAGGCCGCGATGTGTGCGAGTACAGTCACACATCGCAGTGTGTGTCTGCTGGTAGCGGCGGATTGCCGCTATTAGCAGGCACAAAGAGGGCAGCACTTTAGGGGCCTTTGTAAGCGGATCCGCAGCTGCAGATCTGCTGACAAATACGCCCGTGTGAATGCACCCTGAGGAGGTCCTGACGTCACGGCCATGCCCCCTCAATGCAAGTCTATGGGAAGGGGCATGGCATCTGCCACGCCCCCTCCCATAGACTTGCATTGAGGGGGCATGACGTGACATCCCGAAAGGCCTGGCCGTGACGTTACGACCCCCGCAGCCAACACCCAGCATTCAGAACAAAATGTTCGGAATGCTGGGGCAGTGGAGTACTCCTATAATGTCAGAGACTGCTGCTGTTTTTATTGCTGCTGTTTTCCAAACAATAAAAGTTCTCAGCAATGGGAATATCTGTGGACAGGCAAGTATGCTTTTCTATTTTTCCCTGGCCCTAGCAGCTGGCTGGAATACCCCTTTAAATGGCATCTGTCGCATCTTTTAGCCTTGTTAAAGGGGTACTCCACTGGAAAACTTTTTTTCTTCTTAAGCAACTGGTGCCAGAAAGTTAAACAGATTTGTAAATTACTTCTATTTAAAAATATTAACCCTTCCAGTACTTAAAAGCTGCTGTATGCTCCAGAGGAAGTTATTTTCTTTTTGAATTTCCTTTCTGTCTGACCACAGTTCTCTCTGTTGACACATCTATCCATTTTAGGAACTGTCCAGAGCGGGAGAAATTCTCTATAGCAAACCTCTCCTGCTCTGGACAGTTCCTGACATGGACAGAGGTGTCAGCAGAGAGCACTGTGGTCGGACAGAAAGGAAATTCAAATAGAAAATAACTTCCTGCGGAGCATATAGTAGCTGATAAAAGTATTATTTTTTAATAAAAGTAATTTACAAATCTTTTTAACTTTCTGGCACCAGTTGGTTTAAAAAAAAATTGTTTTCCAGGGGAGTACCACTTTAAACTAGTGACACATTTCAGAAGTACTTACAACCTTATCTCAATACCTTTTTAAGTGATTTTGTTGCTTTATATCCATAAAACTAATTCAATACCGCAACCGAGTGTCAAAGAAGCATGGCTTGGACCCACTATGCCCCAGGGCAGCAACACCTCTCTCTGCTGATGCCACACCCATTCCTGCTGTTGATTGACAAACAGGGCTTGTCTACCCGCTGCGGCCCTGTGTAGTTAGCCTGTGCATGCTACTTCAGTGTGTATTATATTGCATACGCTTGGAGTATGCCAGTCATTCTGAATCTCTTTCATTTCAGAATCACTGACAGTCTTAAAGTTCACTTTGACAATACATGCGCTGACTACACAGGCCCCCCGCTGGCAGGTAAGCCCTGTGTGTCAATGAACAGGAGGAGTGGGTGTGACATCATTAAAATGTTTTATCTCATTTTTATTAAAATCATGGCCTATAAAAAAAGACCACTAGGGGTCCCCATACCATCCAGAACATAATCTTTGCAGCATGATCTTTGTACAAGCGGAAGCTCAGGCAGGGCCTGAGTCCAGTTAGTGAGGGTGGGACAAGAACTCCTCTGTGCTCTCTCCTGTTGTATCAGATTGCAGCATTAAAACAGAGAGGATAAGGTACCAGAGAAAAGCCTGTAGTGATTGGATGAAGAGACCCAGCACAGCACAGCAGACTCAGGGAGGAAGTGAATGTATTGTGAGCGAGGGCAGGCTCAGTGCTTGCATTGGACACACCCCTTCCTGAGCAGTGGATGTCAAAATGAGTGAGCAGCAGAACAGAGGGATTTGTGAGTAAAATACAGAAGCCAGACACATAAAAAAGATATGTAAAGAATCTGCATGACCTAGTGAGTAACATATAGAAGCATATGTTTCCTGTAATATGACAGGTATGCTTTAAGCATACTTATTTGCTTTAAAAAAAAAAAAGTTAAAATGTTTTAAAAGTAGTAAGTAAAACAAAACCTATATAAATTGGGTATTGTTGTAAATATATGGACCTACAGAATAAATATTTTTACCATAAGTGCACTGCGCAGAAACAAATGGAACCAAATGGAAATTTGTAAAGCTGGTACAGTGATCCCTCAATTTACAATGGCCTCAACATACAATAGTTTCAACATACAATGGTCTTTTCTGGACCATTGTAACCTGAAACCAGACTCAACATACAATGTTACAGACAGTCCAGATCTGTGAAATGTGTCACAACTGGAAGAACTGACCAATCAGAATGGTCTTTTTACTGGTAAATCACCTTTATTACTGAAGCGTATGCACTGACTGGTGTCTGGTAGCGCCCCCTACAGTACAGGGAGGTATTACATGTTCTGTACTACTCCTTACCTGTACCAGGGTTAGCTGCTCCTTTGGACACCAGGTAAGGGCGGCTCCATTTGGGACACTGTGTGTACTCTATAGGACCCTGAAGAAGCTCCTGTCCTCTAAATAAACCATTGAAATAGACAGTGATTACAGCTCCCAGCAGATCTTTCTTACTTTTATATGGAAGGATTTGCTTTATCTGTATTAGTTATCTCCTTATTTTTCTTAAATCCTCACTTTTTCCTATTTTTGGGTGACATTTTGGGGCTTCAGAACCAAATACCAGGTTTCCATAGAGTTATGGTCTCAACATACAATGGTTTCAACATACAATGGTCGTCCTGGAACCAATTAATATTGTAACTTGAGGGACCACTGTACTTTGTTTAAAAAAATGAAGTTTTCTATGTTTTATTTGCGCTTAAAAAAGCTCAAGATCACATTTTCCCCCATCTTATACACAGACTTAGGACCGAGGTCCAAATACAGGAAGTGCAGCCTGGAGTGCTGAGGGGTGTGTGTCCAGCCTCATCCAATCATAGCTCCTCTAACACTTAACTGCCATAAGCTGTTGGTTGGACACCCCCCCCCCCCCCTCAGCACTCCAGGCTGCACTTCCTGTCTTTGGGCTTCGGTCCTAAGTCTCTGTATAAGATGGGAGAAATGTGCTCTTGAGCTTTGTTAGCACAAATTAAACATAGAAAACTTCATTTTTTTTTAACCAAAGTATATTAGAAATATATATATAATTTTTTTACCATAAGGAGTGCAATAGCAAAAATTTGTTTTAATGAGAGTGTCCATTTAAGGTGAAAATGGGGTGAGTCCTTAAGGGGTTAAAATGTTATTATTATTATTATTATTATTAATAATAATAATACAGAATAGGTTTTAATAATATTATTATTAATTAGTTATACATATGTTATATTTTAGACAAGTATTTTTCCTTGTGGTTTGCAAATTCTGAATCTTAAAAACAGCCTTTGTATACAGCAGTTCCCGTGCTAAATGTTGGAAATTGGATTGTAACTGAAAGCTAGGCCACTTGGATTGTCTCTAGCTTAAGACACTTTATTCAATCAGCTTTATCGTGACACATGGACATTCACATGAGCGCCATGTAATCCAAAGCTTCCATCAGAGATCAGCCTGCTGTACAGCGCTTGCTGGAATGAAAAGTGAGACATTATACAAGATGCATTCATTTTCCCAGTTTACCAAAAATGAAGCTGTAAAGGGGTACTCCGGAGGGAAAAAAATGTTTCAAAGCAACTGATGCCATAAAGTTATACAGAATTGTAAATTATGTCTTTTTAAAAATCTTAAGTTCTCCAGTGCTAAAACATTACTAAACAGTACTAAAAAAACATTTTCCTTCCCCAGACAACCCTGTTAAGGCTATGTTCACACCATGTTCGGTGAGCACATTCAGTGCATGCATCATGTTTACCTATGGGGTATAATAAGATGGGATGTATGCCACAAAAGTGTGTTTTTAGCATATGTTTGGTATACATCTGCATGCCATTATAGTTCTTTTTTGTATTGTAAATTGTAGTTGACTATGCTTTTTATTACAGAGGTAATCCATAAACATAGAATGTATATACATCTGTATGACATACATCAAGGCTATATGTTCAGCTTATATGTCAACATTTTCCCAGTGCATTACCTAATATAAAGATAAAACATAATGTGAACAGAGCCTACGTGAAATATAGTCTGCGTTTATAAATGAGCAGGGTGCATGATACTCTCATAGTGCAACCATTTCCCACTTTAGGTAATGGCTGTCTGCCTTCTACATTAGCCATCTGTTACTCCTATGCATCTTGAAGTAAAAACCCAAATGCTGTCTCATACTGTAGTATGCAAAGAGGAGGATATAATGCATTATTTACGGAGTAAGCTCTTGCAGAAAATGTCCTTCATTCTTTCTCCTAAATTTTCAGTAAAATTTTTGTCGTTTTTGTCTGGTCTGTCAGTAATATAAAAAAATCTTCCAGCTTAAAGGAGGACTCCAGAATACAAAAATTGTGTTCCATACTGCCGGCAGTAAAAAAATAAATAGATACATACCTTCCTTCGCTCCCCCGGTGCCTCCAGTAACCCACTCCGGTCTCCGCCGCAATCCTCTTCCTGGTTGCTGGTGGTTGGCGAGTCATACTACACTCAGCCTATCGCCGGCCGAGTCGGGACTTCGCTGTGGCCAGTGATTGGCTGAATGCAGTATGACTCGTTGACCACCGGCAACAAGGAAGAGGATCGCGGCAGAGACCGGAGTGGGTTACCGGAGGCACCGGGGGAGCGAAGGAAGGTATGTATCTATTTTTTTTTTTTTTACTGCCGGCAGTATGGAGGACAATTTTTGTATTCTGGAGTTCTCCTTTAATTTACAAATATAGAGACACCAACATATTTGTTACATAAAATGCCAGAAAAGCTAAATCATAATGAACACATTCCTCATAGTCTGACCTGCAAGGTACTTGCTCATAGTGTGAACAACACTTGGTATAACAGCCAGCGCATTATAAAAAAAGCAGTGTATAGTTAGCCAGGACATGCATCATCAAAGTATAATACACACAGTGATGTCACAGTACAGGGTTAATACACACAGTGATGTCACAGTACATGGGGCAATACACATGGGGAGTTTGTAACAAGGTGTGTGTCACGATTCGGCTGGCTGGAGGTGGATCCTCTGTGCCAGAGAGGGATTGGCGTGGACCGTGCTGGTGGACCGGTTCTAAGTTGCTACTGGTATTCACCAGAGCCCGCCGCAAAGCGGGATGGTCTTGCAGCGGCGGTAGCAACCAGGTCGTATCCACCAGCAACGGCTCAACCTCTCTGACTGCTGAAGATAGGCGCGGTACAAGGGAGTAGACAAGAGCAAGGTCGGACGTAGCAGAAGGTCAGGGCAGGCAGCAAGGATCGTAGTCAGGGGCAACGGCAGGAGGTCTGGAACACAGGCTAGGAACACACAAGGAAACGCTTTCACTGGCACAATGGCAACAAGATCCGGCGAGGGAGTGCAGGGGAAGTGAGGTATAAATAGGGAGTGCACAGGTGAACACACTAATTAAGCCAGCTGCGCCAATCAGTGGCGCAGTGGCCCTTTAAATTGCAGAGACCCGGCGCGCGCGCGCCCTAAGGAGCGGGGCCGCGCGCGCCGGGACAAGACCGACGGAGAGCGAGTCAGGTACGGGAGCCGGGATGCGCATCGCGAGCGGGCGCCTCCCGCATCCCGGCTGAGAGAGGTATTGCAGCGCACCCGGTCAGCAGGTCTGACCGGGGCGCTGGAAATGCGAGGATGTTGCGAGCGCTCCGGGGAGGAGCGGGGACCCGGAGCGCTCGGCGTAACAGTACCCCCCCCCTTGGGTCTCCCCCTCTTCTTGGAGCCTGAGAACCTGAGGACAAGACTTTTGTCTAGGATGTTGTCCTCAGGTTCCCAGGATCTCTCTTCTGGGCCACAGCCTTCCCAATCCACCAAGAAATTTTTTTTCCCTCTGACCGTCTTGGAGGCCAGAATCTCCTTCACGGAGAAGACGTCAGAAGAACCGGAAACGAGTGGGAGAAACAAGTTTGGGAGAGAAGCGGTTAATGATGAGTGGTTTGTGATGAGGAGAGAGACATGGAAGGCATTGGGAATACGAAGAGAAGGAGGAAGAAGGAGTTTGTAAGAGACAGGGTTAATCTGGCACAAGACTTTGAAAGGACCAAGATAGCGTGGTCCCAGTTTGTAACTGGGGACACGAAAGCGGGCATATTTAGCGGAGAGCCATACCTTGTCTCCGGGAGCAAAAATGGGGGGAGTTCTTCTTTTCTTATCGGCAAACCTTTTCATGCGGGATGAAGCCTGTAAAAGAGAATTTTGGGTCTCTTTCCATATGGTGGAAAGATCACGAGTCACTTCATCCACAGCGGGCAAACCAGAGGGCAAGGGAGTAGGGAGGGGGGGAAGAGGGTGACGGCCGTACACCACGAAAAATGGGGACTTAGCAGAAGATTCTGAGACTCTGAAGTTGTATGAGAATTCGGCCCATGGTAGAAGATCTGCCCAGTCATCCTGGCGGGAGGAAACAAAATGCCGTAAATAGTCACCCAGGACCTGGTTAATTCTTTCTACTTGCCCATTGGATTGGGGATGATAAGAAGAAGAGAAGTTTAATTTAATCTTGAGCTGTTTACAGAGGACCCTCCAGAATTTAGACATGAATTGGACGCCTCTATCCGAGACGATCTGCGTGGGCAAACCGTGAAGACGAAAAATGTGTACAAAAAATTGTTTTGCCAACTGAGGCGCTGAAGGAAGACCAGGAAGAGGAATAAAATGTGCCATCTTGGAAAATCGATCAACGACCACCCAAACAACAGTGTTGCCACGGGATGGGGGTAAGTCTGTAATAAAGTCCATACCAATCAGTGACCAAGGCTGTTCGGGGACAGGCAGAGGATGAAGGAGACCAGCAGGCTTCTGGCGAGGAGTCTTATCCCGGGCACAGACAGTACAGGCCCGCACAAAATCAACAACATCCGTCTCCAGAGTCGGCCACCAATAGAAACGAGAGATGAGTTGCAAGGATTTTTTGATGCCCGCATGGCCTGCGAGGTGGGAGGAGTGTCCCCATTTGAGAATCCCGAGACGTTGGCGTGGAGAAACGAAGGTCTTCCCTGGAGGAGTTTGCCTGATGGAGGCTGGAGAAGTGGAGATCAGACAGTCAGGAGGAATGATGTGTTGCGGAGAGAGCTCTACTTCCGAGGCATCCGAGGAACGAGAGAGGGCATCGGCCCTAATGTTCTTGTCGGCAGGGCGAAAATTAATTTCAAAGTTGAAACGGGCAAAGAACAACGACCACCTGGCCTGGCGAGGGTTCAGCCGTTGGGCAGACTGGAGATAGGAGAGATTCTTGTGATCGGTGTATATGATAACTGGAAATTTTGATCCCTCCAGCAGATGCCTCCATTCCACAAGCGCCAATTTAATGGCCAGTAGTTCTCGATCCCCGATGGAGTAGTTTCTCTCCGCCGGAGAGAAGGTCCTAGAAAAAAACCCACAAGTAACAGCATGCCCGGAAGAATTTTTTTGTAGAAGGACAGCTCCAGCTCCCACTGAGGAGGCATCTACCTCCAATAGGAAGGGTTTAGATGGGTCAGGTCTGGAGAGCACGGGAGCAGAAGAAAAGGCAGACTTGAGACGTTTAAATGCGTCTTCCGCTTGGGGAGACCAGGACTTGGGATTGGCATTTTTCTTGGTTAAAGCCACGATAGGAGCCACAATAGTGGAAAAGTGTGGAATAAATTGTCTGTAATAATTGGCGAACCCCAAAAAACGTTGGATAGCACGGAGTCCGGAGGGGCGTGGCCAATCTAAGATGGCAGAGAGTTTATCTGGGTCCATTTGTAATCCCTGGCCAGAGACCAAGTATCCTAGGAAAGGAAGAGATTGACATTCAAACAGACATTTCTCCATTTTGGCATAAAGTTGATTGTCTCGAAGTCTCTGAAGAACCATGTGGACATGCTGGCGGTGTTCTTCTAAGTTGGCAGAAAAAATCAGAATATCGTCCAGATAAACCACAACACAGGAATATAAGAGATCACGAAAAATTTCATTAACAAAGTCTTGGAAGACGGCAGGGGCGTTGCACAGGCCAAAGGGCATGACCAGATACTCAAAGTGTCCATCTCTGGTGTTAAATGCAGTCTTCCATTCGTCCCCCTCCCTGATGCGGATGAGATTTTAAGCACCTCTTAAGTCCAGTTTGGTAAAGATGTGGGCACCTTATAGGCGATCAAAGAGTTCCGAGATAAGAGGTAGGGGGTAGCGGTTCTTTACCGTGATTTTATTAAGTCCGCGGTAATCAATGCAAGGACGTAGGGAGCCATCTTTTTTGGACACAAAAAAAAATCCAGCTCCGGCAGGAGAGGAGGACTTGCGGATAAACCCCTTTTTTAAATTTTCCTGGATGTACTCTGACATGGCAAGAGTCTCTGGAGCAGACAGAGGATAAATTCTGCCCCGGGGTGGAGTAGTACCCGGGAGGAGGTCAATAGGACAGTCATAAGGCCTGTGAGGAGGTAAAGTCTCAGCTTGCTTTTTGCAAAACACGTCAGCATAGTCCATATAAGCCTTAGCAAGACCGGTTACAGGGGGAACCACAGGGTCACGGCAGGGAGTATTGGGAACCGGTTTAAGACAGTCCTTGAAATAAGAAGTACCCCAGCTCTTGATTTCTCCTGTGGACCAATCAAGGGTTGGGGAATGGCGTTGAAGCCACGGTAATCCAAGAAGAATTTCGGAAGTGCAGTTGGAGAGGACCAAAAATTCAATTTTTTCGTGATGAGGTCCGATGCACATTAGGAGAGGTTCCGTGCGGTAACGCACGGTAAAGTCCAATCTTTCATTGTTAACAGAATTGATGTAGAGGGGTCTGGCGAGACTGGTCACCGGGATGTTGAACCTGTTGATGAGGGAGGCCAAAATAAAATTTCCTGCAGATCCGGAATCCAAGAAGGCCATAGTAGAGAAGGAGAAGGTAGAGGAAGATATCCGCACAGGCACAGTAAGGCGTGGAGAAGCAGAGTTGACATCAAGAACTGTCTCACCTTTGTGCGGAGTCAGCGTACGTCTTTCCAGGCGGGGAGGACGGATAGGACAATCCTTCAAGAAGTGTTCGGTACCGGCACAGTACAGGCACAGATTCTCCATGCGGCGTCGTGTCCTCTCTTGAGGTGTCAAGCGAGACCGGTCAACTTGCATAGCCTCCACGGCGGGAGGCACAGGAACGGATTGCAGAGGACCAGAGGAGAGAGGAGCCGGGGAGAAAAAACGCCTCGTGCGAACAAAGTCCATATCCTGGCGGAGCTCCTGACGCCTTTCGGAAAAACGCATGTCAATGCGGGTGGCCAGATGAATAAGTTCATGCAGGTTAGCAGGAATTTCTCGTGCGGCCAGCACATCTTTAATGTTGCTGGATAGGCCTTTTTTAAAGGTCGCGCAGAGGGCCTCATTATTCCAGGATAATTCGGAGGCAAGAGTACGGAATTGGATGGCGTACTCGCCAACAGAAGAATTACCCTGGACCAGGTTCAGCAGGGCAGTCTCAGCAGAAGAGGCTCGGGCAGGTTCCTCAAAGACACTTCGAATCTCCGTGAAGAAGGAGTGTACAGAGGCAGTGACGGGGTCATTGCGGGGCCGGATCTACTGTCACGATTCGGCTGGCTGGAGGTGGATCCTCTGTGCCAGAGAGGGATTGGCGTGGACCGTGCTGGTGGACCGGTTCTAAGTTGCTACTGGTATTCACCAGAGCCCGCCGCAAAGCGGGATGGTCTTGCAGCGGCGGTAGCAACCAGGTCGTATCCACCAGCAACGGCTCAACCTCTCTGACTGCTGAAGATAGGCGCGGTACAAGGGAGTAGACAAGAGCAAGGTCGGACGTAGCAGAAGGTCAGGGCAGGCAGCAAGGATCGTAGTCAGGGGCAACGGCAGGAGGTCTGGAACACAGGCTAGGAACACACAAGGAAACGCTTTCACTGGCACAATGGCAACAAGATCCGGCGAGGGAGTGCAGGGGAAGTGAGGTATAAATAGGGAGTGCACAGGTGAACACACTAATTAAGCCTGCTGCGCCAATCAGTGGCGCAGTGGCCCTTTAAATTGCAGAGACCCGGCGCGCGCACGCGCCCTAAGGAGCGGGGCCGCGCGCGCCGGGACAAGACCGACGGAGAGCGAGTCAGGTACGGGAGCCGGGATGCGCATCGCGAGCGGGCGCCTCCCGCATCGCGAATCGCATCCCGGCTGAGAGAGGTATTGCAGCGCACCCGGTCAGCAGGTCTGACCGGGGCGCTGCAAATGCGAGGATGTTGCGAGCGCTTCGGGGAGGAGCGGGGACCCGGAGCGCTCGGCGTAACAGTGTGGATGGTGCTATAGAGAGGAACCTAAAATATTTGGCAGATTCTGCAGACAAGTCTTGGCCAGGAAAAATCATCATGGCGATCTGAGCTGAATAGAGAGAAAAAAGGAGAAGTGAATGACTCCAATCAGAGAAGACATCACCTATTGGTCTGAGTACACAGGATTTGGTCAGTAACAGTATAATGGGAATATGTATGCTGATAACATTCCTCCTTGCATACTGGTATTATTGGTGATTGTGGTCTCAGTACAGTGACCCCCTGACCTACGATGGCCCCGACATATGATGAAATCGACATACGATGCTTTTTTATGTCGGGGCAATCGCATTAAGTGCTATCCGGCAGCGCCAAATGCTTAAGCTGCTGCCGGATAGCAGCTTAATGTTCCCCGTGTGGTGCGATAAGTATTACTTACCCCTCCACGATGCACTGGGGTGCCCTCCGGGTCCAGCGCTGGTCTTCCGGTGTCTTCTTGGCCCTCTCCGATGACGTCAATACGCTGCTGCGCACATCATCCAAGAGGACCGGAGAAGACAGCGGAGAGCCCAGCGGAGGCCAGGGTCACCATCGGGAGCAGCGGGGACACCATCTCGAGCGGCGGGGACAGGTGAGTACGGCTTCCTATACATTACATTGCACGAATCCCTCAACATACGATGGATTCGACAAATGATGTCTCGTTTGGAACGAATTACCATCGTATGTTGAGGGACCACTGTATAGAGGATTTGGTTAGTAACAGTATGATGGTAATATGTATAGTGATAATATTCATCCTTGTATACTGGTATTATTGGTGATTGTGGTCTTGATGTACTAGACAGAATTTGCCATGGGACCCACAGGACACTAGTTACCCCCCTGATCTAATATCTGCCCCGCCTCCACTTGAGATTGGTGCTGCGACAACAGCGCAACTATCTCAAAGCCGATCGGATCACTATGTGAAGTCTGCAGAAAATGATGCAGGGGCCTCATGTTCGAGTTTAACCTAAGGCCTCACAAATTCGTGAGTCGCCTCTGAATAAAACGGCATTGTATAGTTTGCCAGCGCATGCATCATCAAAGTATATTATCGCTTCTCGGCCTTTTGGTTAAGATAGAGTGTAGTATCTGCTCTTATCAGTACTTACTGGTGGACTAGAAACACTGGTGTGGGACTGGTGGGGATGGGTGCTGCATGGAGGGGGCAGGTTTACTGGGGAGTTCCGGGGCTGGTTTAGGCAGAATCAGGTCAACGGCTGCCCTGATGTGACCTGTTCCCTCCAGGTCTCGCCATGAGCCTGGGAGAGCCTAGGGCCAAGTTATTTTTGTTCCTCGGGGAGTGGTGACCCTGAGGTGCCGAAGCTCACTGGGAGGATTGGCTCGCTGAGTTGATGCACTGGCACCTACCTCTACACTTTTGGCACTAACCTCTTAATTCCCAGCCTTCTGGCTAGGATCGGAGACATTTTTTATAGATCCGTCCAGATGTCCGGGCAGTATACCTGCACTCATCCACTTTTTTTTGTTTGTTTGTCACTGTGCCACTAAATGTGTTTGTGTGTGCTCACAGGATTTGTCAGGGTGCGGTAACTATTCTGGGTGTCCCTCCTGGCGGTCTAGGGGAGGTGTGTGTGGCCATCAGATTCCTCACTTCCCTGCAACCCCAGGGTACCTTTGCTTCGGCCGAGATGCCATCAGTATAAGGCTCCTTGGCTGACACCTTGGTTAACGCCTAGGTTGATGCCAGGTGGATTTGTGGTTCCTTACTTACTTTGGCGAAAAGGGACATTGCAGGTACCTTTTGTCCTGTAGGTGAAAGGTAGGTTTGTTGGGGGGCCTTTTTCCTGTTAGAGAAGGGCAATGCAATAGACCGCATCCTTTGTGCACGTTTTTTAGTGTGACACGTTTGCACTTTTTCTTGTACTTTGGGTGATAGAGAGAACGTGCCTCGACTGCATAAAGAATGAGCATAGCCATCTATGAGATGGCACATTCCTGTGTGGCCCTAGCGCCGGCATGTAATCCAGTTTGCAAAGAGACTCTCCGTGCGAACATTCTACAAACTGCCAGCGAACATTTCACAATTTGCCGGCACCCTGCAGTTTCTGGAATGTTCGCACAGAGATTCTCGTTGCGTACATTCCGACGTGTGAACATAGCCTAAGACTGCCAGTCATTCTGAATCACTGACATACTCACAGTGGGGGAGTTTTATCAAAACCTGTGGAGAGAAGTAGTGGTGCAGTTGCCAATAGCAACCAATCAGATTGCTTCTTTAATTTTTCAAAGGCCCTTTTATTATTATTATTATTATTATTATTATGTTTTTTGTCTCTAACCTGATGCAAATCATGTACCATCTTTAAAAACAGGATCTTCTGATCTCTGATGTTCTACAGTGAAAGAATTCAAGAAAAGCTGTAGAAATATCTCAAAATATATCTATGTTAAAGTTTCACTTGCAGTAAATTACTAAATATTCGCTCACATAAGCCAACACAGAAATATATAATTATATAAATTGCATTCAATGGTTAAAGATTTTGAGTTATTTAGAAATGAACGATAGTGACTTTTCCAGAGACAAAGAATTTCAGGAATCCATAAAATTGGAATCTAGGGACACTATAAGTGTATTGCAAACCAAATGTATGGCAATCCATTCAGGGGAAGGAATACTACATGAAAATCTGGGCTACTAGAGGAAATACCTGCATGTTCATTCAGCATAACTACACAATAGGGATTACTTTGTAGTAGGTTGTGGGCAGAGGGATTGGATAAGCTAAAAACAGTTTTGTTTAGTTTTTTGTTCGTTTTTTTGCACTAAACTGCACAAATTTAGAAAAAGTTTAAACTGTATAACTAGAATACCCATAAGATTGATAGACCTGTATAAAAATATCAAGTACAGTAATATGTGTATAGATCCATTTATACCCAGGATTGTGACTATAACAAGTAGGTTTTTACATCAACACAGAAGGGGATTCTTTAGTGTAAATCTGTCCACACACCTAAAGTCAACTAATCCTGATGATTAATCAGGATTGGCCAACCATCTAAATGTTTACCAGTGGTCCACCAGCATCTAGTGTTAAAGGAAAGTTGGGTCAGCTTTGTGTATTATCAACATCTCAGGGGCATAAGTCTCAGCTTTCTCCCCTCTCCCAAATCAGAATACATGCATGCTTGGCTGACCTGAGCATGCATATGTATGTGGGGAGAGATATCTATCAACAGCTTAAAGGGGTATTCCAGGCAAAAACCTTTTATCCCCTATCCAAAGGATAGGGGATAAGATGTCTGATTACGGGGGGCCCGCTGCTGAGACCCCCACGATCTCCCTGCAGCACCCGCATTCTATGCGGGGACTTCGTCTCTAGTTTTGGAAACCTCCGGGTTTCCGGGACTGGGGACGTGACATTACGCCCCCTCCATTCATGTCTATGGGAGGGGGTGTGACGGCCATCACGCCCCCTCCCATAGACATGAATGGAGAGGGCATGGCTTGACGTCACGTCCCCAGTCCCGGAAACCTGGAGGTTTCCGAAACTAGAGATTCAGCACCCGCATAAAATGCGGGTACTGCAGGGAGATTGTGGGGGGTCTCAGCAGCGGGGCCCCCCTCCTTTGGATAGGGGATAAAATATTTTTGCCCAGAATACCCCTATAAGGGTGGTTTCACACAAACCACCCCAGGATCAATGACCCATTTCCAATAATCTGGTAATTATAATTTTAGATAAATCTCCCCAGTGTATTTCCCCTGGTTATCCAGTTATAACTGTATCTTGTCTCACATTTGGAGCACTTTCCTTTCTAGTTCTCATAATGGCTTGTCTCCTGTGATGACAACAGGTAGAATTATTTAAGCAATGAGCAAATCTAGATAATAAATAAACATTTCTTGTTAACATCTGTTTAAACCTTGCGGCATAGTAAGGTGTTGAAAGTTATAAGAATGTATACAGTGCACATGTACCGTGAACTAATCCAAATCCTATTAATTAAATAATAAGATTGAATTTAAAAGGGATTAAAAAGAATTAGAAAAAGACACGTTCTCCAGAATATGGTAAACAGGCCAGTTTGTATCCTTGAAATCACAGGTCAGCAACTTCTTCTTTATTTACTAACATGTATTGTGACTATCAATGCTTCCTAATATGTCATTTATTTAAAGAAAAGTTAATGAGGTTTTATTATTTCCAGTGATTATTTTAAGTGCGACTCGACTTTGTAATTTTGCACTTGTCAAAATTTGGGCCAGTTTCTGTCTTATACATGCAGGGCCACTATAAGAAATTTTGGGGTTCCATACTGCCAAACCATCTGGACACACAGACAGTGTAGGGAAAGGGGGCAGAGCCAGCGGCAGGGCCTCTTTTTATGTTTAATTTGGCCCAGGCCCCTGACGGCGGTACCGCCAACAATGTATTTATGACAGCCCTGCCTACATGTCTGGATAACAGTGTACAGTAAACACAGTAGGCACAAGCGCTCACGTGACCAGTGACCATAAATATTTGAATCCAGCTGGCAGGCCCACCTCCAGTGCACAATTCAGTGAAGATAGAAGCTGATCTTTAGAGGGACCGGGCCCCGGACTGAAGGTAGGTATCTTAGTCAGAGAAATCGCATCGGTCTCCTGTTCACCCGCACTATAACACGGTGTATTGGGTTTATTGTGGATGAACAGGATGACTGTTTTCCTTTCAAGGAAAACTGTCAGCCTTCTCCCCTCGCAGAGAGAGGACGAATATTGATGAGCTGAGCGGCACTGACGTCAGAGTGCCAGTTAGCCCGGCCGGTGCCAGTTAGCACCTCATTAGC
Organism: Hyla sarda; assembly: GCF_029499605.1. Classification (NCBI taxonomy): domain Eukaryota; kingdom Metazoa; phylum Chordata; class Amphibia; order Anura; family Hylidae; genus Hyla; species Hyla sarda. The sequence goes on from NC_079190.1 coordinate 70,702,967, forward strand.
ATATACAGAAAATAGAATGTTACGGCAGAACGGCGCGGCGGATCGGGGCACAGCACAGTACTGCTGGTTAGTACGGGGGGGGGGGGGGGGGGGAAAGCTGACAGTTTTCCTTTAACTTTAAGCTACAAAATCACTGCTGGAGACCTGAATGCACATAAATCCACTCATTAATAAACATATTTTTTCAGTTATTTATTTATTTATTTTTTAAATAAAATATTGGTACAACTTACAAATAGAGAAAATTCAGAATGTTTCTACTCTGCAGGGTATCAAACTGCAGAAACTTCTAATCATGTGTCCATGTTTCTTTATGCGCTCCGCACACGCTGGCTGTGAGTGCATGATCCCGTTATCTGCTGCTGCCGGCGGGGCTGTGACTTGCAACGCGGGACGCGTCTGCATGCGAGCCGCAGTCCATCGCTCACCTGGTGCTTCTCCTGCCCCAGCCTCTGCATCTCTGCTCCAGCCTGCGTGTCCCGTCCCCTAGGGCATGTGCGCCAGAGCTTTAAGATTTAAAGGTCCAGTGCACTCATTAGTGTAATTCACCTGTGGCTCATTGATAAATTCCTCCACCCTCCTCACTTCCCTGCCGGATCTTGGTTGCCTTGTGCCTGAGAGAAAGCATTCCTGAGAGTTGCCTTACCGTGTATCTGATCCTTTGCTCTGTGACTTGATCTTGCTCCTCTGCCACCTGCCTACTGACCTCCTGCTATGTCCTGACTATGCTACTTTGCTGCCTGCCTTGACCTTCTGCTATCCTGACTACGAGCTGCCTTATCCCTCATGTTCCTCGCATCTCCTCAGCCGCCTGTGTGGTCAAGCCGTGCTAGGAGTAGCAACCTGGGTGCCAGTGGCACCTTAGACTCTGCTCCCTGGTACGGTCCGAGTCATCTGCTACACAGGTCCAGCGGATCCACATCCACCGGAGTTCCTGTCTTCTGAAACGTGAGTGCTACAGTCCGCTATTATAAAAACACTAAACAAGAATGCTGTTTATGGAAGGACACCAAAAAAGAAACCACTGTTATCTAAAAAAGCCATTGCGGTCTGTCTCGGATTTGCGGAAGGCCACGTAAATGTTCCAAGAACCATGCACACTTAAAACTTTATCTTCATGTTGTGCATCCCTATACTATGCTATACTGAAATATCTAAACTATATTTAGATACTTACTATATTTACAGCACAATTTAATTTGAGGTCTAAAGCTCTGCTCATTGTTTTTTTGTATTTTTTTCATGGCCCTTATTAGCCCTTATTGACAATGGATGACCGTGCAGCCTCTAGAAAAAGCCAACAGGAGATGAAGTGCCATGGTGCTTTCCTAGATCTGCTGTCACACTGATCCTCACCAAATGGACATTGAAGAATAAAATAATCCTTTTAAAGCTTTCACCTAAAGCTGCTTCCCTAAGGGTCACAATTTACAGGGAAGGGTCCATTCTTCTTTAAATCAAAATGGTAAGGACTGATACAAGCCACACAAAGATGTATATTATATTATTCTATCGGACCAGTGTGTACAATTCTCTGGGATGAATAGAATGCACATGTTGTGTATTGTGAGACAAAGCATTGTTCCTTATTTGTTGCAGCAATGATGTAAAATGTTATCATGATGTAACTATACTAAAGTGAATTCATCAAACACAAAGTTACATTGTATCAATATACAAGCCTGTGCCTCATGTAGTGTCAACAACAAGACCCATGAAGAACAATACACTGGATTCCTTACTCCAAATTCCTCATTGTACCATTTCATCAGATACTAAATAAACCAATAAACCAGTTCACGATTCCTAAAAGAACTGCACACTCCACCCTTCCCACACATCCTACTTTATCCATAAATGCTATTTTCTATATATGCTGCAAAATACATCTTTCATGTTCATATTTTAACTTTTGTTTGAAATAACCATGCAACAGATCCATCAATAAAAGAATACAGCTGGTATACATTGTGTATATGTTCTGATGCAGTCAATGGTTTCCATTACAGTATTAATGTTATTAAGAAAGAAGTAAAGTTTGTATTTGCTTATTTTCTGCCATTTGCTCATCATTGATTTGACATAGAGGCCAAGTTGGGCTAAAAAAAGTAAAAAAAAAAAAAAAAAAAAAAGCAGTAGTCACCTGTTTTAATAGCTCGCTGCAGCTTACCACTTCTTGGTGACATCTCAAGATGAAGACATGCCTGCTCAGCCAATCACTGCTGCAACAACTACCCACTTCTGGCAGTGGCTAGAAGGTTATACTATTCCAATGGGTGCATTACTGAATATTGTATATTTGCATATTTTTTGGGGGTACAAAAGTATAGTAATGCCTGATGTCCACCAGCTTATCAGAGGGCAAAAGAGCCTTGAGGAGCGGGGGCAGAGGAGTCAGGGAGGACAGAGAAGCCTGAAGGAGGGGTACAGAGGAGCCTGGGGGAGGAGGACAGAGGAGCCTGGAGGGAGGGGAACAGAGGAGACTGGGGGAGGAGGACAGAGGAGCCTGGAGGGAGGGGAACAGAGGAGCCTGGGGGAGGAGGACAGAGGAGCCTGGAGGGAGGGGAACAGAGGAGCCTGGGGGAGGAGGACAGAGGAGCCTGGGGGAGGAGGACAGAGGAGCCTGGAGGTAGGGGAACAGAGGAGCCTGGGGGAGGAGGACAGAGGAGCCTGGGGGAGGAGGACAGAGGAGCCTGGAGGGAGGAGAACGGAGAAGTTTGGGGGACAGACGAGCCTTGAGGAGAGAGATAGAGGACACTGGAAGAGGGGTACAGAGAAATATGGGGGGGGCAGAGGAGCCTGTAGGAAGGCACAGAGGAGTCTGGGGGGACAAAGGAGCCTGGAGAAGATGGACAGAGGCGAGGAGCCAAAGATGGCCGGGCATCAAACTCTGCAGAGGAAACATGTAGTTGGAAGAAGTCCTGGTGTGTGGATCAGATGAAGAAGCAAAAAAAGACATAGTATAAGGAAGACGTTGCATGGCATGCATGCGCCCCTCCCCCGGTGAGCAGTGATGTATACACTGTATACATTGGCATTCTCTTACACTCACTGGCCTGCAAGGAGTGTTTGTGGGTGTGGGTGTTTGTGTGTCTGTGTGTGTGTGTGGGGGGTCTGGGTCACAGTACCCAGTGCCTACAATTTCTTAGTCCAGCTCTGGGGGCCATCAGAAATGACACAACAATGTGTACTGAAATGTTGTTTAAGGCTTATGGCTACAAAACAGAAGATATTAATATTGCTCTGGTTTTCTTTTTGGATCTTCACTATAAGAGCTGACTATTTAGAATGGACTGTTGCATCATATTTCTATTTGTGACAAGAAGGCAGCTCTGATCTCCACTACCCCTGATCTACAGAAAGTATTGTCATCAGGTCTATACGTAGCAGAAATGGTAGTGCTGAATATTGTTTTCCAACTTTTGTAGGCAATACTTGCAACTACCCATTGACAATGGCAAATCGGATTATAAAGACTGCTACTGTTCAGTTTTATCAGACCACACACATGTAATATCATAAATTCACAATGTATGGATGTATGGAGAAAGGCCATGAGACAATTCTGCATGAACTATGCCCGCAGGGTCCCATTCGTTTGGGTTCAGTGAAAGTCTTCATTCTCATTTAATTGGCTGCCTTGACCTGTGCTGATTAATGGTGTTTGTGCTGATAAATGTCTTCTTGTAAAATGATGACCAAGTCGTGTTGCTTAGTTTATGGAGGAATAAACAGGACAGACGTAAGGAATGTTACAGCATAAGGAATTTATTGTATGAGGGAGAAGAATTTAAATGAGGGGAATTGATGGGCTGGATGGGTCTCCCCTGTGTTCTGCCATGTTGAGCTCTCTGCGTGTTCTTTTCCTGCTACAGCCACATTCCCCAGCATCAATTATGAGTTCTCCTGACAGGGACCATTGGAAAGCAGCAGTAGGCAGCGATTTTATAGGGCTACCAGAAGCTCGTCCATAAATGAATGATGAGCAGGGTGTCAGCCATCTTTATGTCTACACTTTCCAAGTTTTTCTAAATCTTAACAACTTTCTCCTGTTTCAATGTATTTGTTATTCCTTTACTTTGGAACCCTGAAAATTCACAATTATAAGAGGCTTAGTACTAATCAATTTAATATAGAAGCTTTTTTTTTTTTTTTAAACTTTGTTTATTGAGTTTTCACATTATATAAATAAAGAGAACCAAGTAATGCGAAAAAGTAACGGTATACGAACAGGCATAAGCGGGTAGCGCAGTACCCTGAATGCCACAACAAATATGTAATATACAGAAAAGCAAGCATTAGTATTCAGCCTACCAGGCCAAAATGTTCCTTCCGACCGCTCACACCGAAACATTCACAAGCATTCCTGGACAGACAACAACATTAAACTGTAACAGAGGACCAAGGCACATAAAACGGGAAACATCAAGGAAGGGCATGACATAAAGGAAAGTGAGGGGAAAGAAAGAGAAGAAGAGAAGAAGAAAAGAAATGTCAATGAGACCAGGTGAGGGGAAGGTATAAAAGCAGATAGCCACCCTAAGCTCGCCTGACAACCCAGATTCCTTAGCCCACTCCATCTTGAAGGCGAAGCGGTCCCAGAGTACCACTGAGTGAGGCCCTACAATACCATTCCGTATGGCGGAAAGGCATGACAAATGCCTCAATTTGCGATCTATCCAAATGAGCTACCATAAATGTGCGCCATTTGGCAAAAAATTTCTTAGCATTCCGTTCCCTATGTCTCTCCGTATCCAATCTGTCAAACTCCAGAAAGGCTGTTAACTCCGCCAGCACGTCTGACAATGCCGGCATTCGCGAGTGGATCCACTCCCTGAGAATAACTCGTTTAGCCACCAGTAGGATCACATGAACAAAACGCGGCACAGTACGCATTCCAGCCGCCTCAGCTATCTCCGGGCCGACAGATTGGAAAAGGAGAGCTTGAGGGGTCATAGGGACCCTAATTTTCCAGTAACGAGCAATGTAGTGCACTACATCTGTCCAAAAGGTCCGTGAGAAGGAGCAGCTCCATATCCCATGATAAAAATCAGTACCAGGGCTAGAGCACTTAGGACAAGACACAATCCTGTCTGGGCACGAGGGGGTGGCCGGGAGATTGAAGCCCAGGTAGCCATGATGCATCAATTTAAAATAAGTCTCCCTCCAACGCTCACTTATGACATTAGCTCTGACTTTGTTCCAACCCTCCAATATTTTTTGGCGTAAGTCCTCATCTGGCACAATGGACTCCCATTTGTGAAACACTGCAGTTCGAGAAATTTTTAAGAAATAAGTATTGAGGCTCATATATAAGTGTGAGAGAGACAACTTACGGGCTTGAGAGCCCACCAAATCCTCAAAGGATGAGGGGCACACTTCAGAAGCAGGGTAGCGAAGGCAAGATTGGCAAAAAGAGAGAAGTTGGGAGACCTGAAGGAAATGAGTCGAGGGTAAGGAGAAATCAGACAAGATTTCCTGGGGGCGTAACCATCGCTTTTCCTCCACATGCATGAGCTGCCTAGCTACTCTGAGCCCTTTCTGTCGCCAAGCCGAGAATAAACTACTTTCCACCCCCTGCGGAAACTCAGGATGTCCCCACAGGTCCAGGCGCCCAGACAGCAGAAAAGGCAAATTAAATGCCTTACGAACCGCCTTCCAGGTCACAATGGTGTCCCTCACCGCTAGGGAATATATAGAAGCTTTTTAAGGTTTCGTGTAGAAATTTGTGCTTGCAATGATAAAAGTAGCTATAAGGTTTGCAGAGATAGCAATGAGGCTCAGGCCCAAAGGCACATGGTAGGTATCCTGTTCAGTTTTTACATTGGGGCACAAAAGCATCAGCTTACACTTCTATAGGCAGTAGTAGTTGTAGTAGCAGCCTCCCCTTTAGGTAGTAGTAGCAGCAGCCTCCCCTTTAGGTAGTGGTAGCAGCAGCCTCCCCTTAAGGTAGTAGTAGCAGCTGCAGCAGCATCCCTTTTAGGCATTAGTAGCAGCCCCCTTTAGATAGTAAAAGCAGCAGCCCCATTTAGGTTGTAGTAGTAGAAGTAGCAGCAGTTCCCTTTAGGTAATAGTAGTAGAAGGCCACTTTAGTTAATAATAGCATCCCCCTTTAGTTAGTATAAGCAGCAGCCCCCTTTAGGTGGTAGAAGTAGTAGTAGCTTTCAGAGCATGCTGGGACTTGTAATTTTGCAGCAGCTGGAGGCACACTGGTTATAAAACACTCTTTATGTGATATGTTACTAATTTCTATCAAGATATAATCTCTTTAATGGAGCAGTATTATATAATGTCACTTCTGGCAGGAGCAGTATTATATAATGTCACTTCTGGCAGGAGCAGTATTATACTAAAACCGTGGTCATGAATGTTGTTATTTTTGTAGCTCATTCTGTATTTTCTTTGCTACAACAGCATTCACTTTTTGTCTACTGTACACTTAACACTTTTCTTAGTTTCCACTTTCACAAAATGTCAGGCTATATTTAAAATTTTCAGCTATCCCAATACTAGTGGGTAGAGACTAGCTGCTATGATGTCTTCCATAAACTGCATACATACAGAAGAGGATCCTGCTCTCCTACATCTCTATAGCACACGCTCAGAAGCAGCAGCAGTATGAAAGACATTATAAAGCAGTACTCAGCAGGTAAGCTATTAGTTCTGCACTGGGTTAAGATAAAACACCTATGAGCTTGTCCTTCTCTCTTCAGTCACTTCTCCTCCTTTCATCTCCCTTTGCCATTGATTTGTGAACTGTAACCTGGTATTTCAGTGAGCCAAGTCATCTTGTAGACTTGAGCAGTTTTTCGTGATTGTTGAGATTGAAAGTAGGGGGTGAACAGGAAAGGTACCTGATTCTTGGTGATAGAGACATTTTTCTTTGATAAATATATTACAAATGTTATTATATTTATGTGTACTATTGAATAATGCAAAGTTTGTTATAACAACAGAGATCATTCCCCCGCCAGCCTCAAAGGTACCAGGTTTACAAGCTGGTCCAGAAGTCAATGCATAGAGAGTGGACTCCCATTACAGCAAGGACAGATTGATCATAAATCAGAAATAAGCACAAGATCATCAGGTAAAGAGCATCAGAGAGACTGAAGATCTTTTCTAAGATCTAAGATCTTTAGATTAGTGACCCATAGGATTTGTATAAGGCTACTTAGGATTCATTCAGCTTTGACTAAAATACCTTCCAGGAAATTGTGGGAAGTTTTGCATCTAAATACTTGTGTAAATGGAGTTTCTTTTTGTAGACATCTCTCAATGTTGTACAGCGGGATGTTTGCTGCCGGATCCATTGTACTTGTAGACCATTATTGTGGATGAACTATGTCTTTACAGCGCGATCTATAAGGACTGCCTGTGGTGACTGCTAAGACGGCTTGTTATTTATATCGCAATGGCGGTTTATACATTGACTCCTAGTAACATGAAGGATTAAGGATGACCTCATATGTTTGTATACTTCATGCTCTGCTTCCCAAAGGTTCTGTATTCTCTGAGATTACACAGCAAGAATGAGTTCAGCTCTGGAATGACAACTCTGTATCAGTGTGTGAAATGGGCCAGATCTCCCATACAGTACATTCCATTTAGCATTTTTTTAACTGACAACATAATGATGTAACTTATCAAGTAAATCAGGAGGCCCTTGGAGTGTGGGAGCCAACCCTGTGCCAGGTGCAGGACACCCCTATATCTACAGCAACTGGAGGTGGGAAAATGGCCTTAGGGTCATGGAAAGAGTTTGGAGAAGAGAGGAAAACACCATACCAACAGTAGAACATAGTGGCGATAGTGTGATAATGTGTAGATGCTTTGCTATCTCAGAACCTCAATAACTTATGTAAACAGACCCTGTTTCACACAAGCGTATTGAAATATATCCGTAAATATGAATCCAAAATATGGACATAATATGAATGAAATGGCATCAGAATTTCATCCATATTGCATCTTTATTTCTGTACAGTGAATGCTGGTAGACTTCTTATTTAATTTGCAGCTTGCTGCATGCAAACCCTAGAATTCTGCATATCAGTGTCATGGAAAATAAAAATAATCGAACCTCAGATTATAGACATATTACTGGACAGCTTCTCCTGCCCGGGGCCCCAGTGTTCTGAACATTTTTGATCAGAACTCTGGCTCTCCTTGCTTTCGGAGCGGCCGTGGTCTACCGGAGAGCCGAAGACACAGCGTTCATGTATTTCCACATCTCCCATGGAGCTACATGGAGTGGCGTGTTGACCACAGATTCGTGCTGCGGAAGACGAAGAGAACAACAAGTCCCAGTGAGTCCAGATTACCTCTCATTTAAAACATTTCTTAAAGGGGTATTCCAGGAATCACAAAACAGGCCTTTCTTTTCTTAAAAAGACCTCTTCCTGTTTGTCTCCTGTTCGGGTGTGGTTCTGCAGCTTAGTTCTGCAGCACTCACGTTTCAGAAGACAGGAATTCCGGTGGATGTGCATCCGCTGGACCTGTGTGGCAGATGACTCGGACCGTACCAGGGAGCGGAGTCTAAGGTGTTGTTGGTTTTCACCAGAGCCCGCCACAAAGCGGGATGGACTTGCTGCAGAAGGCGGCACCCAGGTCACTACCCCTGGCACGACCACACAGGTGGCTGAGGAGATGCGAGGCACAGGAGGGATAAGACAGCTGGTAGTCAGGATAGCAGAAGGTCAGGGCAGGCGGTACGGTTGCATAGTCAGGATGTAGCAGGAGGTCAATAGGCAGGCGGCAGAGAAGTAAGCTTGGGTCACAAAGCGAAGGATCAGATCACTTACAGACACACACTACAGACATACACTACAGACATACACTTACAGACACACAGACATACACTTAAAGACATACACTACAGACATACACTTACAGACATACACTACAGACATACACTTACAGACACACAGACATACACTTAAAGACATACACTACAGACATACACTTACAGACACACACTACAGACACACACATACAGACACACACTACAGACATACACTTACAGACACACACTACAGACACACACATACAGACACACACTACAGACATACACTTACAGACACACACTACAGACATACACTTACAGACACACTACAGACACACACTACAGACATACACTTACAGACACACACTACAGACATACACTACAGACATACACTTAAAGACATACACTACAGACATACACTTACAGACACACACTACAGACACACACATACAGACACACACTACAGACATACACTTACAGACACACACTACAGACAGATACACTTACAGACACACTCACCTGGACATCCATGGTTTCTTCTTTCCTGCGGCGGCCAGGACTGACGTGTGATGTCGCTGACGTCCTCCTGCGTGGGTCTGCGGAGGAACTTCACTTACGCGACGTCCCCTGTCAGTCCCTGTCGCAGGCTTACTGTTTTAAAGGCCACGGCGCCGCTATAGAAAAGTGAACTTGCTCAGCCTTCCTCGCTTATTTGTTCATCTCCCTTTACTTGCTCAGCTCCCCCTTAACTTACTTGCTCATTCCCCCTTGTTAGCTCAGCCCCCCTTAAGTTATTTTGTTAGACCCCCCTTATTTGCTCAGCCCCCCCCCCCTTACTTGCTCTTCATAACTGCTCCTAACTGTAGTAACTGCTCTTGGCTCTTCTCACTCTACTCCCCTTTCCTTGCTCAGTTCTCCTTACTTTACTTACTGCCCTTGCTGTGTCTTGCTCTTCAGGTTCTAACTTCTTCTCACTGCTTACACTCTGTCTCTTCGCCGTCCGCAATGTGCGCTCCCGCTCCTCTTCCTCTCTTTCTGTCCACTGAGTCCGACTGCCAGAAAGCAAGGGTTGCGGGCACGTGACCCTGGCGCTGCTCAGCCACATCAAAATAATCAGCCGTGAGGTGAGAGGGAGGGGGAAATGAAACAGTGCTCCCTTGCGGCGCTGGTGCAGCTGCAAATGCCGCCAGAGTAGCGCCGGCTGGGAGTTGTAGTTTAGCAACAGCTGGAGACACTCTGGTTGGGAAACACTGATGGAATGAGACTGGTTGATAGGTACTTGCATATTTATAAAGGATTTGTGGTCCTTTAAGATGCCCTAGAACTGAATTTTTATCTAACTGCTTTTTCATAAAACAAGATAGCTATAAAACTATCTAAAACAGGCTCCGCTGTGACCAGAATTGAAATGCACTTCAAAATCAGCCTATAATTTGCTCTTCGACTGCCAATTTTTCCACATGAATTGAAACCTGGGACCAATTTCTGTGAATCGACAACAAAGTGATATTTCAAAGGTGATATTTCATCTCTCATCATTTTGCTTGGATTGTGAGAACTTGTTTAAGTTGAGCGTATATTATATAGATTTTATCACCATCTAGTGGATATCCATGCGAATTTCAGGGATAGTATTTGTAAAGAAGCTGTAATTTCTATCTATCTATATATCTATCTGTGTATATATGTATATAGTTAAATTCATTCCTGGAATGGCAAAAAAAAAAAAAAAACATTCAAAACTACATTAAAAACTACATTAAAACTGCATGAATGATTTCAGCCTTATAAGTGTACCCATACTTTCAGGTAACTATTCAGGATATGCAATCATGTGTGTGTGTGTGTGTGTGTAACTGAGGAGTAAAACTATTTCTGGCCACTATATAACTTGTATGTGACTTTTTACATTTATTTCCCTCAGTTTTCTACTCTGCAGGCTTTATGTCCCTGAGCTAGTGAGTGGAGCCTAGCCTCTATGATGGCTTCCATACATGGCACGCTAACAGAAGATGATTCTTTGTCCTGCTCCCATCTGTATGTATAGCACACCCTAAGCAGCAGCATGGATGACATTACAAAGCGGTACTGAGCAGTGTAAGCCACTGTCTTCAGAAACTCCTCACCTTCCTCTCTCCATAGACTTCTAGTAATCCTTTAGTAAACCTAGAACGCCATGAATATTAGCATTGGCTATTTAGCCAACCAGGTCTGAATCCTGGAGCCGACCATCTTAAGAATAAGAAATAATAAGAATGCATTGAAAAATGGTTCTCTCCACACATAGGCCTGATTGAAAGCCTGCCTGCAGTTATTCACTATATGTTACAATGTACATAGAGATTAACCATAGGATTTAAAGGGGTACTCTGGTGGAAAACTATTTTTTTTATCAACTGATGCCAGAAAGTTAAACAGATTTGGAAATTACTTATATATAAAAATCTTAATCCTTCCAGTTATATAAAAATCTTAATCCTTCCAGTACTTAACAGCTGCTGTATGCTGCAGAGGAAGATCTTTTCTTTTTGAATTTATTTTCTGTCTGACCACAGTGCTCTCTACTGACACCTCTGTCCATGTCAGGAACTGTCCAGAGCAGGATAGGTTTGCTATGGGGATTTGCTCCTACTCTGGACAGTTCCTGACATGGACAGAGGTGTCATCAGAGAGCACTGTGGTCAGACTAGAAAGAAATTCAAAAATAAAATAACTTCCTCTGTAGTATACAGCAGCTGATAAGTACTGGAACTATTAATTTTTTTTAAATAGAAGTAATTTACAAATCTGCTTTACTTTCTGGCACCAGATGATTTAAAAAAAAAATTGTCCACTGGAGTACCCCTTTAAGCTGCATTTACAATGTATGTCTACCTAATTGGCTTCCCTTCAAAAATGCACAGTGTATATGTCTATTATATACAATATGTTTGAACACTTTATGTTTTACCCTACAATATGTGCTGAGAGACATACTGGTGCATACTCAGAACATATCCATAGAGCCCCAGAGGATTGACATTTACTAAAAGACAGAGGACCTACCCCAGGCTGAAATACATTAGAATACTTTTTTTTTTACAGTTTGGATTGGTGTCGTAGACCAGGCATAGGCATCCAGTAAAATACATAGAGAGGTGAACATGACATAAACATTGATTTGAATCTTCAGTTTCTAGACGCCTCAGGCTATAAATATATAACAAATTAGTCTTGTGCTTTTAGTGAACTAAACATCAAATGTACCCTATTTTTTGCCCTATAGGACGCACCGGCATATAAGACGCACCCAATTTTAAAGGTGCAAAATCTGGAAAAAAAAAGATTCTGAACCCAACAGTGATCTTCAACCTGCAGACCTCCAGATGTTGCAAAACTACAACTCCCAGCATGCCCGGACAGCCGTTGGCTGTCCGAGCATGCTGGGAGTTATAGTTTTGCAACATCTGGAGGTCCGCAGGTTGACGACCACTGGATAGGAGGTAATACTCACGTGTCCCTGCCGCTCCGGACCCGTCACCGCTGCCCTGGATGTCGCTCCATCGCTGTCGCCGCGTCCCCGGGGTGTCCCCGACGCTCCGGACGTCTTCTTCCCTGGGATCCACGCTGTCCGTCGCCATCATCCGTCGCTACGCACGCCGCTCCTATTGGATGACGGGACGGCGTGCGCGACGACATGATGACGTCGAAGGAGAGCGCCGGTCATGCAGGGGATCCCGGCACAGAGCAGACACCGAGGAGGCAGGTAAGGTCCCTCCCGGTGCAGCCGGGTTAGTGTCACTTTAGCTTCAGACACGGCGGTCAGCTTTGATCGCCGCGTCTGAGGGGTTAATACAGGGCATCACCGCGATCAGTGATGTCCTGTATAAGCCGTGGGTCCCGGCCATGGATGGCCGCAGGGACCGCCGCGATAGGTTTGTATTCGCCATATAAGACGCACCAACTTTTCCCCCCCAGTTTTGGGGAAGAAAAAGTGCGTCTTATACGGCGAAAAATACGGTAAATAACTTTCCTCTACACAATTGTAACTTGAAGACTGTTTCGATACATTTCTTACAAGTGATCTCAATATTTGTGCATAACAAATGAACGGTTGCAGGCCCTTTCCTGTCCAGACCCCTTCATACAGTATGCATTGCATCTGGTTATCTGACTCTTCCACCTTTCTCACAATAAACAGACACCAGATACCCATGTGCTTTTCTGTTACCATGGAGAAAACACATGAGATCCCTGGTAAAGACTGTATCAGTGATGAGGCTTTGTGTCTGGATTGGAAGACCGTGCACCTGGGTTGAGGAATGAAGAAACCTTGTTGTAAAACACTGTTACATTGAAACATTTACAAGGTTTTAAGGAAAATTCTACGGGAACAAAAACGGGATAAAAAAAAAAAAACAGTTTACGAAGTTTGTATCTACAAGGCCCTTTGGTCTTCCTCCAAACTGGGTCACCTAGAAGACAAAAGATTCACATGTATATTGAAATTGTTCCACATACTTGTGCAACCGAGAAAATCATGCTGAGGAAAATTCATTCGGCTCTTCACCCGAACTCCTGCAGTCGTGACCTTACAGAAGGTGGCACCGCTTACGATGGCACGCTGTGTCCAGTTCGCCTGGTCCGCAGCACCTCTATGTATGTAGTTGGAGGAGGGAACCACACTTTAAGGGAGTCTTTAAAAAAGTATAAAAGCACCACAAATATTGAGGCATCTGGATGCGGCAACTACAAAGATGAGGACTCTGCGTGGATGTTTGCCAAGACACAGGATTTCCTCCAATATCTTCAGGATCTGTTGGCGCTCAGAAAAAAATATCTGGCCAGTATTCATAATTTGAGGTGTATGACAGGAACATCTGAATATTCCCCAATATCAACCAAATCATCCAAAGCTGGAAAAAAGTCTTCGCCACAAGAGACGGGCAATGTAAAGGTAAGGGGAAACGGAATTCCTGAGAAGCCAAATTCTGTCGAGCTGTTAATTCTTTTTAGACTTTCTTAGTTATTTGTTTTTCTAGAATAAATGGGTGAACAATATTATCGCTATACTAGGATTCCATTAAAATCTCTTACAATGGTCACTTATTGTTCCTAGACTTCGGAATGGTGAATCTACGTTAGACAAGGCTATTACAGTTTAACCATCATCGTTTTCATAAACCAGTAGAACGTGTAACGACATGAAACCTTGTCATATAGGTCACTATCTACAGACCCTGTAAATGTTCAGAAACCTCCTCAGTTACAGAAAATGTATATAATTGTATTAGTTAATAAGGGGAGGAGGGAGAAGCATCTGTAGTTTGTTTTTCTATGTCTGTGTCTTGAAGCATCCTGTCTTTCATGGTAATTGTATCATGGTAATTTATGGTATTTGTTTAAATTGTATCCCTAAAAGGCCATTACCCAGTTGTCATCCATCAGAGTATGGGGGCCTTTAGAAGGCTTCAATGGCTGTCATTATTCTACAGCCATAGGCAGGGTTTAATAGGAGACATTAGAACTGCAATGGACTGTAAAAGTAACCAAATGGTGATAACTGAAAAAGAAAAAAGTTTTCAAAAATATTTGAAATCTGAATTAGCTCATTTTCCATTTTTCAAATAACATAAATCTAAACTACTAAATAGGTTGGAATAACACAGCTCTATAGACAGAAAAATAAAATGGTTTAGCTGGTTAGCTGGATGAATTAATATACAGTGATCCCTCAACATACAATGTTAATCAGTTCCAAATGGACCATTGTTTGTTGAAACCATCGTTTGTTGAGGGATCCGTGCAATGGAAAGTATAGGACAGTGGTCTACAACCTGTGGACCTCCAAATGTTGCAAAACTACAACACCCAGCATGCCCGGACAGCCAACGGCTGTCCGGGCATGCTGGGAGTTGTAGTTTTGCAACATCTGGAGGTCCGCAGGTCCGCAGGTTGAAGGCCACTGGTATTAAAGGTTGTACTCACGTGTCCCCGCCGCTCCGGACCGCCACCGCTACCCTGGATGTCGTCTTCCATCGCTGTCGCCGCATCCCCGTGGTGTCCCCGACGCTCCAGCAAGGCCTCTGCTTCTCCGGCATCCTCGCTCTCCGTCGCCGCCATCACGTCGCTATGCACGCCACTCCTATTGGATGATGGGACGGCGCGCACAGCGACTTGATGACGACGATGGAGAGCGCCGACGATGCAGGAGATCCCGAAGAGGACGCGCCGGAGCCCCGAGGACAGGTAAGTGATCATCACCGGAGCTCACGCGGCCCCTTTAACGGCTATCCGGCGAAAGCTGAAGCAGTCTTTGCTGCCGGATAGCCATTTATGCGATGGCCCCGACCTACAAAAGCATTGTATAAATGCATTGTTGAAATGATCGTATGTCGGGGCCATCGTAGGTCGGGGGGGGGGGGGGGCACTGTATATATCAGGTGAAATAAGTATTGAACACCTCACCATTTTTCTCACAAAATATATCTCCAAAGGTGCTATTGACATGAACATTTCACAAGATGTTGGTAACAATCCAAGTAATCCATAAATACAAAACAGTATTGAATATATGGAGATAGGAAGGTGCAAGAAGACATGGAAAGGCAAGACAGCAGCTATAATCAGTAAAAAAATAAATAAATAAAACAATCCAGCTCCTTGTCAGTGCAAATTATTATCAGCTGATTCAGTTCCAACTGGTGAATACAAAACGGTATCATTGCCAAGGTGTTATACAAGACACATCTCGTGATGGGTAAAAGCAAAGAGCCGTCTCAAGAACTTCACAACCTAAGTGTTGTAAAACATAACAATGGCGTTGGTTACAGGTGTTTTTCGTAGGTTCTGAATGTTCCAGTGATCACTGTTGGACCCATAATACATTGGTGGAAAGAAAATCATTTCACCGTCACTTTTCTTTGACCAGGTGCTCCTCGCGAGATTTCTGACAGAGGAGTGAAAAGAATAACCAGAAGAGTTGTCCACGAGCCAAAGACACTTGACACTTGAAGAGCTTCAAATAGACCTGGAATAAGCAGGCTCTGTTGTCTCAAAGAAACATTAAAGGGGTATTCCAGGAATAAATAAAAAAAAACAGGCCTTTTCTTCTTACAAAGACAGCACCCTCCTTGTCTCCACCTTGGGTGTGGTAGTAGAACTTGGCTCCATTCACTTCAATAGAACTGAGCTGCAGAACCACACCCAAACTGGAGACAGGGAGAGGTCTTTCGATAAAAAAAAGGCCTGTTTTATTTTTATTTTTGGAATTCCTCTTTAAAGTAATGCACTCTGCCGCCATGGCCTGTATGAACGCTCACCTCATAGGACTCCAATGAAGAAGTTGGTTTAAAGTTTGCTGCATTTGGAAAAGCAAGTGAAATTCTGGGAGAATATAGTGTGGACAGATGACAGTAAAATAGAGCTGTTTGGATGCCATAATACCCACCATGTTTGGAGGAGAAATGGCCCTGCACATCACCCTACAAACACCATACCAACAGGGAAGTATGAAGGTGGAGACATCATGATGGCGGGGGGGGGGGGCGACTTTTGAAGAAATGGTACTGGCAAACTTCACATAATTGAAGGAAGAATGAATGGGCAAATTTACCAAGACATTTTTGACAAAAATCTGCTGCCATCTTCCAGGATGATGAAGATGGAATGAAGGTGGACATTTCAGCAAGACAATGATCCCAAACACACGGCCAAGGAAGCTAACAAATTGTTTCAAAGAAAGAAAATAAAGCTGCTAGAATGTCCCAGCCAATCACATGACCTAATCCCATTGAAAATCCATAGAAATAACTGAAGATCATGATCCATAAAAGAGGCCCACGGAACTGAGGAGACTGTTAGTGTGGACAAATTGGTCAAAATCCCACCGAGCAATTCATGTGACACGTTTCTACATAAAAACTCCAGGAGGCATCATGAAGCCGTCTCTACCAACAAAGGCTTTTGTATAAAACATGGAATAAATGCCAATAAGTGTGTTCAATACTCTTCTCTGTGTCATTTCACATTTTACACATAACTCTATTATTTGTTTTGCTTATTTGTTTTGGTTTCTTTGTATGTATGGAACATTTTGGTTGTTATCAACATCTGGTGAAAATGGCACAAACTTGTCCACTGCTGGCCCCAAGGTGTTTAAGTCCATACAGCTCAGATTGGCACTGAGGAGATGCAGTGTGAACTTAGGGAAGCTTATCGGCTTGCTGGGACTTGTAGTTACAATTGTATTGACTGATGCAGCCAAGCTGGAATTTAGTACTTGACAGACTGACTTGACTGACTACTTGGACTGGACTTCAGAAAAATACCCAATGTGTTTAGGTCCTACCGTAAGGCTTTGACTTTCACCCACAGTGCAGGGGTTAACTTGCAGTAGAAGCATAGTGGCTGGACTAGGCCTCAGGCCTCCTTCAGGATCACTCCACAGACTCCTCAGACTTCTCTTCACTGTGTCTTAGCAAAGACTCAAGAGCGAGAGCTGAACCCTGACCTCACTATATAAGGGGGGCAGTTTAGAGAGATCCCTTTGGCCAGACAAGTCACCTGTTCACCTTGCATACTCCCCTGACAACAAAGGTCCTTAACAACAATACTTTTCTTAAGGCAACAGTGCATAGAAAACACAATATATGAACTCTTCTATAACATAACATTAGTAAGTGCAATAAAGAGAGTTCTAAGGAGTGGGGACCCATGGCGGACATCGAGCAGGATCTGCCCGACAGGATGGGCAGAAGTACAGAGGAGCACGTGACTCTGTACTGGTTACCCACAGTCTTATGTATTGACCTTTTTCAAACATGTTTTTTCAATGTGGATATTTGTATTCTCACCTGTACATCCCTTGGGGGAAAAAAAACTACTGTCTACAGCTGAAACATAGGCTAAATAAAATGCACATTCTGTATTTTGAGACTCTGATTCAAGGTATCTCACCAGTTACAGTAACTTCTGGTCTTCTGGGCCGCGGTTTCTACCTGGAAAACTCATTTAGAAGTATTTCTGACTGCGTGTTCATTGTGTTTATACAGGTTTCAAAGGATAACGAAAAGCAGAATCCAAACTCGGATATCATAGATGCTATAGCTTACTTTGATTCAGTTATTGCAGAACTGGACACAGAGAGGAGAATAAGGACGGCGCCAAGTGATTTCAAGCATGCCGATGTCGACTTTGATGGTTTGTGTTTGAATAATATTATTACTAATTAGTTTATAGTAAAATACTTTTAAGTTACGTCTTAATAGGAATGGTCTCACTCCTCTAGGTTTAGGAAGGTGGTCTTCTAAGATAAAAAATAATTAATGAATTCATTAAATTGATTATTATCAATGCAGCCTGAAATGGGAAATGTCACATTTTGACAGGGCTTCAAGAACAGTGTGCAGTCTTTGTGGCAGATTTCATTCAAGTAGGAGGGATCAAGTAGGAGGGAAACGTATAAGTGCTTCCTTTATATCTCCCGCTTTTTTTTTTTTTTTAATCAACTTCTGGCTATGTCTCAAAAAATTAAATTAAAAACTGGCACAAAAAGCTGTGTGTGAAAATCCATTATATAGGTTTCTTTCTCCTTTACCAAGTATAGGAACATTCCACATATAAGAGACTAGTTTCTAAGGACAAATTGCTACAGCCTGTTTACAGCTATGGTCAGGTACCAGGTCACTGAGAAACAGTAAGGCCGGGTTCACATCCCGGAATTTCCGATTTGACAAAATCCGTCCGGAGATTAAGAGTACACTAGGACCACGCAGACATTGGCCCTCATTTACTATTGCAAACGCGACATGTTTTGTCGAGTTGTGTGCCAGATTTTGTCACATTGCCCCAGAAATTCTGTCTGCGCCAGATTTTGCGCCAGAATTTGGGCCAGAATTGCAAAAACCCACGACTAACTCTCCATTTTGCTAAGAAAACCCCCAAAAAGAGGTGTGGCTGCCAGGGGAAATGGGGCGTGGTCTCCGAAAAGGGGCGTGTGCCCGACATTTTCACAAAAACCCAACATATTTACTAAGGTTTCCACATAAAATGTGGTTTTGGATTTGAGCTGAGGAAACCCCCACAGATCAGAGCATGTGTAAAAAAAGCAAAGTGTAGGGAAAAGTGGAAAATGTAGGAAAACCTTAGTAAATATCATGGAAAATAAATTGTAGGGAATAAAAACCCACAAATAAACCTACACAACACTCTTAGTAAATGAGGGCCAATGTTTTCCCTCCAGACATAGTAGGAGAGATTTCTCAAAACCAGTGCAGAGGAAAAGTTGCTGAGTTGCCCATAGCAATCAATCAGATCGGTTCTTTCATTTTGCAGAGGCCTTGTTAAAAATGAAAGAAGCGATCTGATTGGTTGCTATGGGCAACTGGTCAACTTTTCCTGTGGACAGGTTTTGATAAATCTCTCCCTGTGTGCACTTTGCAGCAGAATCACATGGCCAGGAATTGGACAGAATCACTGCTCCACCAGAATTTCTGAGTGGAATTTCAAAATGGAATTTTGCATGGAGATTCCATAGTATGAAGCCTTAGGTTATGTTCACACCACAGAATTTCCTCACTGAATTCCCGCTACTTCTCCATTCAAAAACCATGGCAGACAAGTAATTTGAAGCAGATTCCAAGCAGAATTTTCATGCTGAAAATTTTGCCTGGAATTCAAGCCCCATTGACGTCAATTCCGAAATCAGAAAATACTCCTTGTCAGGGTATGTTCACACGAGGGAATATCTGTGCTTTCACTCAAATTCTGTTCTGCCAAGCTGGCAGCAGATTTTTGGCAGTTTTGCTGATTCATTTGTGCTGAATTTAATGTGGGATTTCTTGCATTCAACTGAAAGATTTCGGGGGCAAAAACAAATTAATACGTTCATTATTTTTGCAGTGGAAAGTCTGCCGTGTGAATGGGACAGCGGAAATTCCATTCACTACAATGTTAACTTTATATGGCAAAATTTCATTCATTAAAGGAAAACCGTAGCGAAAAATTTTCCTTTAGCTCTGTGCCCGGGCTGCAAAAACTAAAAAAACAAACTTTAACTCCCCTTCCAACATTCCCCTGTTGTGCCAATATTGGTGTCACGCTTCTCCGGTGATGTCTCCCTCCTGCTTCCTGGGGACAGTGAGTCATACTGCGCTCAGCGTATTGCCGGCGGCAGCGATGTCCTGTACATTGTCATGTAAGGAGCCTGGGCTCCCTTCTCCCTGCTGCCTGGGCTCCTTACATGACAGTGTGCTCAGCCTATCACCAGCCAAGGCGGGACATCACTGCGGCCGGCGATACGCTGAGTGCAGTATGACTTACCGTCCCCATGAAGCAGGAAGAAGACCAGCACCGGAGGACCGGGACACCGATATGGGCATGACGGGGGAGCGTCGGAAGGTAAAATAAATTTTTTTTCTTTTTCCAGCCTGGGCACAGAGCTAAAGGAAAATTTTTCACTACAGTTTTCCTTAAATGGCTAAATTGTGTACATCTTAGCAAGTTTCAAAGTGTGGTCAATCCTGGAGTGAGATTGCACAAAAATTTGCAACAATTTAAAATTGTCTCATTTGATTAATCATCTACCACTGCAACAGTGAAGTATACAAAACAGTTTAGTGGACAACGCGTTTCAAAGGACTCTTCCTTCTTCCTAAGGTTCGTGTTGAACATGGACCTGAAGAAGGAAGAGTCCTTTGAAATGCATTGTCCACTAAATTGTCTTGTATACTTACCTAATAAATGACACATTGCTCTCACTATTACTGTGTCCACGGGTGATTCGCCATAAGTTGAATTTTTTATGGAAAAAGGGGAACCCTGCCAGGTCATCCCTGTCCAGATTGTCTACCTATATCCCACATATCCCGCACTGTTGTGACAACGGTATCGACGGCCGGCGGCCTCCCGACATCTATATATATTCAAAAGCTATGCACAGTGTTGTGCCTGATAGCGCAAAACTTCAAGGTGAGCAGATTCATCATTTTACTGTATTTATGGTTACCCATCGGAAATATTTGCACTATAGCGTGCAATATCCTTATTTCCTATTCACACTGCAAAAGTGAAAGCACATTTGATTTCATCCTAAGGAGTTTTGCTAAAATAATTTAAGCAAAAAAGTAGCAATATTTTTGCGCAAATGATCACTTGCCCAATAATTTGTGACACACTTTACTTGAAAAGCCATGTAAAAGGGATGATAAATTCCCCCCAATGTGACAATACTTTCATGACTATCATTTTAAAGCAAGAATTGCTATTGGACTTTTTGGGTCAGATAAAAAAGAATTTTCTCATAATATTTTAACTTATTATTTAACTTATTAGAGTTTAGCAAGTAATTTAATCATTGCTTCCCTCTATGTTCTCCTTGTTCTCCTTCTCTACAGTGGCCACAAGTAGCAGAGAACATAGTTTACATTCAAATTGGATTCTACGGGCACCAAGGAGAAGCGCAGAGGAAGTTTTAAGAACCTCCATATACAGCCAGTCTTGGAGAAGCAGCATGGGGAACACGAGTATTAAGAGGATAGAGAGATATCCGATCTACCTACCAAAAGCTGTAGAAGGAGCATTTAACACATTGAAATTTAAACCTCGGCCAAAAGTAAAGTAAAGGAGGTTCACCAATCGCTGAGGACAATGTATCTTGGTGCTAATAATTCAAATACAATGGGACCTCTCATAGAGCCTATTGGTTCGAAAAATGATGATCACTTAAAGCAAAAAGCAATTGTAAGAATAAAAGGAGGTTTCAGACGCATTATATGGGTGCAAGGCTCTACAGAATATTTGAGAATATTCTAAATGATCCTCTAAGAGCCAAAATTCTGAAGTGGAACGTAAAAGTCCTCGTAGACCAATATTCACTGATCAGTGGGATACAGTGAGACTACATCAAGCTTTTGACATAATGCAATTTCTGTAAACTTTAAAGCGGTACTATCTTTTTGGCCGGCAGCAGGATACGGGTAAAATTAAAAGCACTATACCATCGCCCGAGACCAGCACCAATGCTCACATCATCCGATGGACTGCCTGATATTCCATCCTGGAAGTCCCATAGACTTGAATGATTGTAAAACTTTTACTTCACAAAACCAATTATATATGGATTCTATGCCAAGCTTGATTGTGACTATTTATAGGAGTCTATGATGGTCATAAAATAGTACGTACTCCCATTACTCGTTGTATTGTATCAGATGCAGGCGTAGACTGAGGGTGATGTAGGTGCCTAGGGGACCCATACCAATGACTATAGCAATGACACCAGGGGTCAAGTCCTGGGAAAAAAAAGTGTGGGAACTCACCCAAGATTTCCACTCAAGGGCTAGTCCGGCATGACTCCTGCTAATGGGAACAGAGATCTTGCTGTGGAAAAAGTTGCCACACGTTCCTGCACGACTTGAGCCCTGAATGACACCCTTGGTTTGGGTCCATAAATTGGATCTGATAAGCACTTAACACTTTGATTTTTTTTGCCTCAAAATCAAAGGGGTTTTTCATCCTATCCTCACGATAGGTCATCCATAACAGATTGGTGGGGATCTGACTCCTGGTACCCCATCAGCTTTTTGAAAGGGCTGTTACGGTGCAAAGTACTAAAGCAACGTTGCAGTACCTTTCCCCAACAAGGAGATGCAAGTATGAGTGCTGGTAAACACTGAAGAGGCTGGGGCAATCACACAAACAATTGGTGGAGGTGCCCGAAAGTCGGACCACCACCAATCCATTATTGATTGTCTCTACTGACAATAGGCCGTCATTTTTTTTGAATGTTGTAAGGTGAAGTTGGCCACAAACCCTTGTGTAATGCTGTAATCTGGAATAGTCAGTCCACCCCTGTATAGATGTTTTATGTATATTTTGGAACACCAAACTTCAATGTGCCATGTTAATGTATGGACGTAATTGATAACAACATTTATACATTACATTTATTTAGTTTATTACTTTAAAGTAATATACTGTATGCTAGTAAAGCAGAGAAGGACATAAAACTGTATATGATGTTCATCATGATGTATTCTTCAAAGCTTGCTTGGTCTTCCAAAAAGCCGAACATAAACTAATAAAATAAGATCTTTTTTTAAGTGAAAGTATAGTTTCTGGGTTATGTCTATTTTATACCATACCTCCTTATATGTCTTTCAAGCTTTGCTATGTGGATGTATTCACAACGTTACAGACATATCCAGGTTTTTATAGTGTTGGAGGAAACCAGTAAAGCCATAAGAAACTTGCATTTAGAGGACATACAAAGTTTACATAGATCAGTGTTTACATAGATCAGTGTTTTGCAACCTGGTGTTGCAAAACTACAACTCCCAGCATGCCCAGACAGCCAACGGCTGTCTGGGCATGCTGTGAGTTGTAGTTTTGCAACATCTGGAGGCACCCTGGTTGGGAAACACTGACATAGATGTTGCTTTTGGGTAAAGGGGTACTCCAGTGGAAAACATTTTTTTTTTAAATGAACTGGTGCCATAAAATTAAACAGATTTGCAAAATACTTCTATAAAAAAAAATCTTTACCCTTCCAGTACTTTTTAACAGCTGTATGTTACAGAGGAAATTCTTTTCTTTTTGAATTTATTTTTTGTCTTGTCCACAGTGCTCTCTGCTGACACCTGATGCCCGTATCAGGAACTGTCCAGAGCAGGAGAAAATCCCCATTGCAAACCTATTCTGCTCTGGACAGTTCCTGACACGGACAAAGGTGTCAGCAGAGAGCACTGTGGTCAAGACAAAAAAAATTAATTAAAAATGAAAAGAATTTCCTCTGTAGTATACAGCTGCTAATAAATACTGAAAGGATTAAGATTTCTAAATAGAAGTAATTTACAAATCTGTTTAACTTTCTGGCACCAGTTCATTTAAAAAAAAAAAAAAAGTTTTCCACCAGAGTACCCCTTTAACGACGCAGGACGTATATTTACGTCCTGCGCCGGCTCCCGCGATATGAATCGGGATCGCGCCGCGATCCTGCATCATATCGCGTCGGTCCCGGCGCTCATCGACGGCCGGGACCCGCGGCTAATACCACACATCGCCGATCGCGGCGATGTGCGGTATTAACCCTTTAGAAGCGGCGGTCAAAGTTGACCGCCGCTTCTAAAGTGAAACTGAAAGTGACCCGGCTGCTCAGTCGGGCTGTTCGGGACCGCCGCGGTGAAATCACGGCGTCCCAAACAGCTGACCGGACACTGGGAGGGCCCTTACCTGCCTCCTCGGTGTCCGATCGACGAATGACTGCTCCGTGCCTGAGATCCAGGCAGGAGCAGTCAAGCGCCGATAATGCTGATCACAGGCGTGTTAATACACGCCAGTGATCAGCATAGGAGATCAGTATGTGCAGTGTTATAAAAACACTTATAAAAAAAAGTGTTAATAAAGGTCATTTAACCCCTTCCCTAATAAAAGTTTGAATCACCCCCCTTTTCCCATAAAAAAAATAAAACAGTGTAAAAAAAAAAAAAAAAACATATGTGGTATCGCCGCGTGCGTAAATGTCCGAACTATAAAAATATATAATTAATTAAACCGCACGGTCAATGGCGTACGCGCAAAAAAATTCCAAAGTCCAAAAAAGCGTATTTTGGTCACTTTTTATACCATTAAAAAATGAATAAAAAGTGATCAAAAAGTCCGATCAAAACAAAAATCATACCAATAAAAACTTCAGATCACGGCGCAAAGAGTCCTCAAAACGCCCTGTATGTGGAAAAATAAAAAAGTTATAGGAGTCAGAAGATTACATTTTTAAACGTATACATTTTCCTGCATGTAGTTATGATTTTTTCCAGAAGTGCGACAAAATCAAACCTATATAAGTAGGGGATCATTTTAACCGTATGGACCTACAGAATAATGATAAGGTGTAATTTTTACCGAAATATGCACTGCGTAGAAACGGAAGCCCCCAAAAGTTACAAAATGGCGTTTTTTTTTCGATTTTGTCGCACAATGATTTTTTTTCCGTTTCGCCGTGCATTTTTGGGTAAAATGACTAATGTCACTGCAAAGTAGAATTGGCGACGCAAAAAATAAGCCATAATATGGATTTTTAGGTGGAGAATTGAAAGGGTTATGATTTTTAAAAGGTAAGGAGGAAAAAACGAAAGTGCAAAAACGGAAAAACCCTGAGTCCTTAAGGGGTTAAGTTTGAACCCAGGACTCCAGTGCAACAAGGCAAC
This sequence comes from Hyla sarda, assembly GCF_029499605.1. Lineage (NCBI taxonomy): Eukaryota > Metazoa > Chordata > Amphibia > Anura > Hylidae > Hyla > Hyla sarda. The sequence goes on from NC_079190.1 coordinate 70,727,933, forward strand.
AGTGCTCACCACTATGTGCATAATTTCTTAAAAAGAATTCCGGGAAAAAAGCCCACTAAATTTAAAAATCTGTAATAAAAAAAATACCCTAAAGTCCTGTTCAAATTTGCTGTAGAGTTGAACACCGCAATAAACTGCATAGTTTAATCTAAAGAAGCATCTCCCATTTAAAACCTGCCTGAAAGGCCACATGAATTACCACATCATCGGCACCAAAAACCAGACAACACATTCCCCACTAATTTAATTTTTTTTTGCACATGTGAACATTAGTGTTGAGCGGCATAGGCCATATTCGAATTTGCGATATTTTGCGAATATATGGACAAATATTCGTCATATATTCGCTAAATTCGCATATTCGTAATATTCGCGTAAAATTTTCGCATATGCAAAAATTTACATACACGAAAATTCGCATGTGCGGAAATTAGCATATGCTAATTTTCACATATGCGAAAATTCGTATGCCAGTCTCACACAGGAGTATTAGAGCCTTCTTTACACCACACAAGCTGGAAGCAGAGAGGGGTGATCACTGTGATGTGTACTGTGAAAAAAAATCCCCCCCCAAAAAAACGAACATTCGTAATTACGAATATATAGAGCTATATTCGCGAATAAAATTCGCATTGCGAATATTCGCGAGCAACACTAGTGAACATACCCTAAAATGGATTTGCCTAGTATAAAAAGAAAGCATGTGAGGGGAGGATACCTAAAGTCCAGCAGATGTCAGTATAACTACACAAGTCTTCAAGTTGGTTCATCAGGCAACAATATAGGATATATAAAATAGAGAACATAATAAATAGAGAAGCTAGGGCCCCATAGAAATCTTGTATGGTCTTCTCATACCAAAGTATATGTGCATTCGGAAAGCTTCCAGACCCTTTCACTTTTTTCCCATTTTGGTATATTGTGGCCTTGTGCTTCAATAAAAAAAAATGTACTTTTCCCCATCATTCTGCCCTTAACCCCTTAACGACGCAGGACGTATATTTACATCCTGCACAGTCTCCCGCGATATGAAGCGGGATCGCGCCGCGATCCCGCATCATATCGCGTGGGTCCCGGCGCTCATCAACGGCCGGGACCCGTGGCTAATACCACACATCGCCGATCGCGGCGATGTGCGGTATTAACCCTTTAGAAGCGGCGGTCAAAGCTGACCGCCGCTTCTAAAGTGAAACTGAAAGTATCCCGGCTGCTCAGTCAGGCTGTTCGGGACCGCCGCGGTGAGCTGATCGGACACCGGGAGGGCTCTTACCTGCCTCCTCGGTGTCCGATCGACGAATGACTGCTCCGTGCCTGAGATCCAGGCAGGAGCAGTCAAGCGTCGATAATGCTGATCACAGGCGTGTTAATACACGCCTGTGATCAGGATGAGAGATCAGTGTGTGCAGTGTTATAGGTCCCTATGGGACCTATAACACTGCAAAAAAAAAGTAAAAAAAAAGTGTTAATAATGGTCATTTACCCCTTCCCTAATAAAAGTTTGAATCACCCCCCTTTTCCCATAAGAAAAATAAAACAGTGTAAAAAAAATAAAAATAAACATATGTGGTATCGCCGCGTGCGTAAATGTCCGAACTATAAAAATATATCATTAATTAAGCCATACGGTCAATGGCGTACGCGCAAAAAAATTCCAAAGTACAAAAAAGCGTATTTTGGTAACTTTTTATAACATTAAAAAATGAATAAAAAGTGATCAAAAAGTCAGATCAAAACAAAAATCATACCAATAAAAACTTCAGATCACGGCGCAAAAAATGAGTCCTCATACCGCCCCGTACGTGGAAAAATAAAAAAAGTTATAGTGGTCAGAAGATGACATTTTTAAACGTATAAATTTTCCTGCATGTAGTTATGATTTTTTCCAGAAGTGCGACAAAATCAAACCTATATAAGTAGGGTATCATTTTAACCGTATGGACATACAGAATAATGATAAGGTGTAATTTTTACCGAAATATGCACTGCGTAGAAACGGAAGCCCCCAAAAGTTACAAAATGGCGTTTTTTTTCCCCGATTTTGTCGCACAATGATTTTTTTTTCCGTTTCGCCGTGCATTTTTGGGTAAAATGACTAATGTCACTGCAAAGTAGAATTGGCGACGCAAAAAATAAGCCATAATATGGATTTTTAGGTGGAGAATTGAAAGGGTTATGATTTTTAAAAAGGTAAGGAGGAAAAAACGAAAGTGCAAAAACAGAAAAACCCTGAGTCCTTAAGGGGTTAAGTTTGAACCCAGGACTCCAGTGCAACAAGGCAACAGTGCTCACCACTATGTGCATAATTTCTTAAAAAGAATTCCGGGAAAAAAGCCCACTAAATTTAAAAATCTGTAATAAAAAAAATACCCTAAAGTCCTGTTCAAATTTGCTGTAGAGTTGAACACCGCAATAAACTGCATAGTTGAATCTAAAGAAGCATCTCCCATTTAAAACCTGCCTGAAAGGCCACATGAATTACCACATCATCGGCACCAAAAACCAGACAACACATTCCCCACTAATTGAATTTTTTATTGCACATGTGAACATTAGTGTTGAGCGGCATAGGCCATATTCGAATTCGCGATATTTTGCGAATATATGGACAAATATTCATCATATATTCGCTAAATTCGCATATTCGTAATATTCTCGTAAAATTTTCGCATATGCAAAAATTTGCATATGCAAAAATTAACATAAACGAAAATTCGCATGTGCGGAAATTAGCATATGCTAATTTTCACATATGTGAAAATTCTTATGCCAGTCTCACACAGGAGTATTAGAGCCTTCTTTACACCACACAAGCTGGAAGGAGAGAGGGGTGATCACTGTGATGTGTACTGTGAAAAAAAAAAAAAAAACAACATTCGTAATTACGAATATATAGAGCTATATTCGCGAAAAAAATTTGCATTGCGAATATTCGCGAGCAACACTAGTGAACATACCCTAAAATGGATTTGCCTAGTATAAAAAGAAAGCATGTGAGGGGAGGATACCTAAAGTCCAGCAGATGTCAGTATAACTACACAAGTCTTCAAGTTGGTTCACCAGGCAACAATATAGGATATATAAAATAGAGAACATAATAAATAGAGAAGCTAGGGCCCCATAGAAATCTTGTATGGTCTTCTCATACCAAAGTATATGTGCATTCGGAAAGCTTCCAGACCCTTTCACTTTTTTCCCATTTTGGTATATTGTGGCCTTGTGCTTCAATAAAAAAAAATGTACTTTTCCCCATCATTCTGCCCTTAACCCCTTAACGACGCAGGACGTATATTTACGTCCTGCGCCGTCTCCCGCGATATGAAGCGGGATCGCGCCGCGATCCCGCATCATATCGCGTGGGTCCCGGCGCTCATCAACGGCCGGGACCCGCGGCTAATACCACACATCGCCGATCGCGGCGATGTGCGGTATTAACCCTTTAGAAGCGGCGGTCAAAGCTGACCGCCGCTTCTAAAGTGAAACTGAAAGTATCCCGGCTGCTCAGTCGGGCTGTTCGGGACCGCCGCGGTGAAATCGCGGCGTCCCGAACAGCTGATCGGACACCGGGAGGGCTCTTACCTGCCTCCTCGGTGTCCGATCGACGAATGACTGCTCCGTGCCTGAGATCCAGGCAGGAGCAGTCAAGCGTCGATAATGCTGATCACAGGCGTGTTAATACACGCCTGTGATCAGGATAAGAGATCAGTGTGTGCAGTGTTATAGGTCCCTATGGGACCTATAACACTGCAAAAAAAAAGTAAAAAAAAAGTGTTAATAATGGTCATTTAACCCCTTCCCTAATAAAAGTTTGAATCACCCCCCTTTTCCCATAAGAAAAATAAAACAGTGTAAAAAAAAATAAAAATAAACATATGTGGTATCGCCGCGTGGGTAAATGTCCGAACTATAAAAATATATCATTAATTAAGCCATACGGTCAATGGCGTACGCGCAAAAAAATTCCAAAGTCCAAAAAAGCGGATTTTGGTAACTTTTTATAACATTAAAAAATGAATAAAAAGTGATCAAAAAGTCAGATCAAAACAAAAATCATACCAATAAAAACTTCAGATCACGGCGCAAAAAATGAGCCCTCATACCGCCCTGTACGTGGAAAAATAAAAAAGTTATAGGGGTCAGAAGATTACATTTTTAAACGTATAAATTTTCCTGCATGTAGTTATGATTTTTTCCAGAAGTGCGACAAAATCAAACCTATATAAGTAGGGTATCATTTTAACCGTATGGACCTACAGAATAATGATAAGGTGTAATTTTTACCGAAATATGCACTGCGTAGAAACGGAAGCCCCCAAAAGTTACAAAATGGCGTTTTTTTTTCGATTTTGTCGCACAATGATTTTTTTTTCCGTTTCGCCGTGCATTTTTGGGTAAAATTACTAATGTCCCTGCAAAGTAGAATTGGCGACGCAAAAAATAAGCCATAATATGGATTTTTAGGTGGAAAATTGAAAGGGTTATGATTTTTTAAAGGTAAGGAGGAAAAAACGAAAGTGCAAAAACGGAAAAACCCTGAGTCCTTAAGGGGTTAAAGGGGTACTCCGGTGGAGAACTTTTTTTTTCTTTAAATCAACTGGTGCCAGAAAGTTAAACAGATTTGTAAATGACTTCTACTAAAACATTTTTAATCCTTCCAGTACTTATTAGCTGCTGAATACTACAGAGGAAATGGTTTTCTTTTTGGAACACAGAGCTCTCTGCTGACATCACGAGCACAGTGCTCTCTGCTTACATCACGAGCACAGTGCTCTCTGCTGACATTATGACCACAGTGCTCTCTGCTGACATCTCTGTCCATTTTAAGAACTGTCCAGAGTAGGAGAAAATCCCCATAGCAAACATATGCTGCTCTGGACAGTTCCTAAAGAGCACTGTGGTCATGATGTCAGCAGAGAGCACTGTGTTCCAAAAAACATTTCCTCTGTAGTATACAGACCCTAAAAAGTACTGGATGGATTAACATTTTTTTAATAGAAGTAATTTACAAATCTATTTAACTTTCTGGAGCCAGTTGCCCATAGAGACAAAGTGAAAACAGAATGTTAAAAATATTTGCTGATTTATTACAAAAGGAAAAACTGAAAAATTGCAGTGACATAAGTATTCAGACCCTTTACTCAGGACTTAGTTGAATCCCCTTTGACAGAGATTACAGCCTCCAGTCTTCTTGGGGATGATATACTGTACATACCTGGATTTGGGGATTTTCTGTAGTATATTGCAGCTGATAAGCACTGGAAGGATTGGGATTTTTTTAATAGAAGTAATTTACAAATCTGTTTAGCTTTCTGGCACCAGTGGATTTAAAAGGAAATGTTTTCCAGTGGAGTACCCCTTTAAATCAGGGCTCTGGTTGGGTCACTCAAGGACATTCACAGAGTTGTCCCTTAGCCATTCCTGTGTTGTCTTGACTTATATGGACAGTGCATCTGATCTATGTGGTGCACCAAAAAGGGATATATGTCAATCAATATGCATATATACCAACATTGGACTTGCATCAATAACTATACAGTAATGTCATGCAGTCTGATCAATTTAAAGAGACCACCTTAGATCAGACCCTGATGGCATCCCAAGCACCACAGGATAAGCCATTGGTCACTCCACTGGACTAATCACCCTAGCTTTTAGGACTAGGAGTTTTAGGAGATGCTCCACTTTTCCATTTGGGTTCATCTGATTATTGGGAGATACATGGACACACAGTGTGAATTCAGGTAGAAGACAGACATGGTCGCACATCTACAATCTTGTATAATGATCTAATTGCTTCTCAGCATAATTTTAAAAACTAACAGGTTGTTAGTATATACGTTTTGATCAAAAAGTACAAAGCCCACTCGCCACGTCAAGGCCACCTATTTAGAGTGGGTCCCTAACGTCCCTAGCATAAAATGGCGTAGCACTGGGCGGCGACCACCACCGCCGCGACACCAGTGCCCACTGGGGGAACGACCCACTGGCAGAGCGGCCCCAATGCCACTCAAACCAGTCCAAGGGACACACAGTGTTAGTAACAGGGTGTGCTCATATGCCCACAGCTCATTACATAATACATATTCCTAATTACGGGTATATAGATACGCTTTTACTTTATTGCCTATATAATTTTTTTTTTTATATAATGGGGTGTTTAAAAAATTTTTACAATGGGTTCCGGCGTGTCTATTATTTCTAGGATGTGTATACCCGCTGTAGGTGAGTGGCCTCATTAGATCTTATACTAGTATTTTTGGGACTAATTAGTATTTGATTCATAGCCAACAGGATTTAGATGTCACATTTTATCAGAAACGTACACCTTTTTAGTAGACTTGTTTATCTGTGCTCTCTTAGGGGGAGATTTATCAAAACCTGTCCAGAGGAAAAGTTGCTGAGTTGCCCATAGCAACCAATCAGATTGCTTCTTTCATTTTTCAGAGGCCTTCCTAAAAATGAAAGAAGCGATCTGATTGGTTGCTATGGGCAACTCAGCAACTTTTCCTCTGGGCAGGTTTTGATAAATCTCCCCCTTAGTCTTTTACATATGAGCAAGGAATCCTGACTTGAGGGGTCGTCCAGTGAAGTGTGGCTTATCTACTAATATTTGGGAGTGCCAGCAGGTCATGTCGCAGGGGGTCCGACTGCTGGGACCTTCGCGATCTCCCAAACATTGACTGACTCTTTTGGCTTAATGGAGCAGTGAGGCAAGCATGCAGACTGCTGCTCTATTCACTCTCTGGAGCCGTTGGAAATACGTTTTAGGCACTAAAATACCCCGTTTACTCAGAAAGTAAGTAGGGGTAAACATTGGCCCTCATTTACTATTCTAAACCCGACTTGTTTTGTCGGGTTTTTTTGGCGCATCTTTGTCTGCGACATGTCGCAGACATCGTGCGCCAGTCTGCGACACAATGCAACGTTTTTTCCCGACGGACCCGATGTGGATTCTCCCAAACCCGAAAAAGGGGCGTAACCCGACATTTCTGAGCTTTCCCACGTATTTATAAAGGTTTCCAAGCCGAATTTGTTGAATTGTTGTGGATTTTTTCCCGACAGCTCAGAGGAGTTGGAAACCAAAACCTACAAAACCCACGTGCGACAAACAGGATGCAACATAATAATAAATACCAGGGGGAAAAAGCAGTCGGGTAAGAAAGCAAGATAGACTTACAACCCGATTTTCTAAGTACCGTAAATGAGGGCCATTATGTATATCAGATATTCTACAGGGACTTGCCAGTGTACCAACTTCATGTCTTAGCTCATAGGTTTACTCCACAGATGCCTTCCTGAAATAAATCTGCCAGACTCACATGCTGCCAAACAGATTTAAAAATATACCAGGTGACCTTTCATACCATCACCATGGCCTATAGCAGTGTTTCCCAACCATGGTGCCCCCAGCTGTTGCAAAACTACAAGTTCCAGCATGCCCGGACAGCCAAAGGCTGTCCGGGCATGCTGAGACTTGTAGTTTTACAACACCTGGAGGCACCCTGGTTGGGAAACACTGCCCGATAGTAATAACTTGTACGTGTTGATTGGAATACACAGGATTGTATAAAAAAAAAAAACTTGGATGGTTAGCGCCGTCCTCATAAAATTCCTCAAACTGGTTAGTTAAGAGGTAGTTTATTGATGCAACATAAGTTTCGAACCCGACCCGAATCAGAATTTCCTTCCGATTCAAACATTACACAACTTAAAAATTTTATGTTAATAAAACACACACAAAAAGAAAAAAGAAAAAAAAAAGGGGGGGGGGGGGGTTATGCGGGAACCATCGGGAAAATAAGGGAGATGGAATTAAACATATAGCTTATTGCTATGACATGTGTATACAGTAAAGTACAAGAGGATGATTTTAAAACTCAAATGCAATTCCACATTTATTTAGTTAGAGTGTATTTTGCGCATGCGTGTTTCTACTGGATTAAAAGCTTCAAAACTTTTCTTGATCATGCGTAGTGGACGGTATAGGTCCTGTTAGGATTATACGCATGCGTACACTTGATTGATTGAGTCTCACTCCTCTTTAAAAAAAAAAAAGAGAAGTATTCTGGATATATAAATTTCTACCATCATGCTGAGAGGTTTAAATGAGATCACAGAAACCATAATATAATCCTAAACTACAGCGTAAAAGGTCTGAAGACATATCATCAGTCAGTATCTACATCGTCTAAAAAATACCTTTCAGACGGAAGCCATATTATAAATATCATCCGTACGATCCAAGTGCAAGACTCCGGCAACAACAAGACCTTCAGAGGAGTGAGACTCCATCAATCAAGTGTACGCATGCGTATAATCCTAACAGGACCTATACCGTCCACTACGCATGATCAAGAAAAGTTTTGAAGCTTTTGATCCACTAGAAACACGCATGCGCAAAATACACTCTAACTAAATAAATGGGGAATTTTATATGAGTTTTAAAATTAACCTCTTGTACTTTACTGTATACACATGTCATAGCAATAAGCTATATGTTTTATTCCATCTCCCTTATTTTCCGATGGTTCCCGCATTCCCCCCCCTTTTTTGTGTGTGTGAAACACTGATTATATATATATATAAATATATATATATGTGTGTATGGATACACATACCCATAGATGTATTCTCCTCACAAAAGTTGAAAGTTAATTCATTAACCCCTTAATGGTGCAGCGTTTTCCAATTTCTGCATTTTAGTTTTTTACTCCTTGCCTTCTAATAGCCATCAATAGCCTTTTAATCCCCCCCCCCCCCCCCACACCATGCTTTTTTTTTTTTTTTTTACTTATGTGGGGGAGGGAACAGCATAGGACAGAGGCAATGGGAGGACAGGGACTTCTCCCAGGCCATGCCAACTGAGGGTTGTGTCTGACGAATCCCCTGACTGTTGACTGGGGGTGTCAGATGTCTCTTGTGATGAAGTGGATGAGCGTGTTAACCAATTGATGACACCTGCAACACTTTATGGCCCAGACTAGCATCAGCCGATGCGAAAGTATGAACTCGGTAAAAAACCTGGAGAAGTATGCAAAGGCAACCAGATAGCCGCCTTGCAATCTGCAAAGCCGAGGCTCTATTCTGGAGAGCCCAGGATGCCCCAACAGAAAGTATGGAATGAGCCACAATCCTGAAAGGAGGAACCTTCCCCTTACAGCGAAGGCTTCCGAAACGGCAGACCGGATCCACCGAGAAATGGTAGCCTTGGAAGCAGGTGGTCTCTTGCCACAACCTTCCGTAAGGACGAAACGAAAAAGTGATGGAGAGATAAGACCGAACAGCTCGAACTACGTCCAGCTTGCGTAGTAAGCGCTCCCTAGAATAAGAAGAAACCAGACAAAAGGACGGGAGGACAATGTCCACATTGAGATGAAAGGCCGAGCCCATCTTAGGTAAAAAGGAAGGATCTGGCCGGAAAACGACCTTGTCCAGTTGGATCACCAGAAACGGAGAACGGCAGGAAAAAGCTTCCAATTCAGACACCCTCCGGATGGAGGTGATAGCCACAAGAAACGCCTCTTTCCAAGAAAGGAGGCGGAGAGACACCTCTCTAAGGGGCTCAAAGGGTGCACCCTGGAGGGCACTCAGAACCAAATTCAAATCCCAAGAGGGGGAAGGTGACCGATAAGGAGAACAGCGCGCGCCACTCCTTGCAGGAAGGACCGGACATGAGGATTAGAAGCCAGGGGCCGCTGGAAAAGAACAGTAAGGGCCAAAACCTGACCTTTAAGAGAACTGAGAGACAGCCTCTGCCGGCGAAATGAAGTACAACTGAGCCGGCGCTGAAGCGCCCGGCTCATAACAGCGCCGTGGCTGCAGCCGCGTATAAGGCGCTGTGAAGAGGGAAATAAGCCGGCGCTGAAAGCGCTCGAGCAGAAAAAAGCGCCGCGGCTGACAGCCGCATATGAGGCGCTCAGTAGTGTCCAAAAACACACAACACACACACACACACAATAAAGGAATTTTTGGAATAATATATGCCCCCTTAGTAAAACTGCTCCCCCAGCAAATGCAGCCCCTGTTAAAAAAAATGCCCCAAAAACTGAGGTGGGCCAAAACAGGGGGTCTCCAGAGGTTGCGAGGCTGTACCTGTGGGAAAAGGTACTTACCTCAATCAGAAGAACTTACCTAATGGAGTCTTCAGTGAAGTCTTCAGCCAGCTTATGGTCCCTGCATCACGCCTGGCTGCTATGCGCGAGCGAGGTGAGCAGAGACATAGGGGGACCCGGACCAATGAGCTACCACCCAGGCGCTGACCGTTGGCGAGGGGGAGTTAACAGTGCATATACGCAATGTCTGTGCCCCCTCACTCGCAATGGGGGAAACAGGGAACCACAGTACCTGAGTCCCCACCTGAAAACAGAAAAGAAAAGGAATTAAAAAAACGAACACATCCCTAACTAGGAAAACAAAAAATCAGAAGACCTGGTCTGGAGCAACCCAGACCACGTCCACCTCCTCAGACACTAAGCTTAAACTGACTAGCTCAGAGCCTGAAGGCGGGGATATCCTGCTGGGAGGAGTATATCCTGCTGGGAGGAGTATATCCTGCTGGGAGGAGTATATCCTGCTGGGAGGAGTATATCCTGCTGGGAGGAGCTGACTTTTTATCACCATAGTGTCACACCTCCTAGAGACAGCAAGATACACCCGGGGTCTGTGTCCCCCAATGGAGCCGATAGAGAAAAGAAGGCTTAGGGGGCGACATAGTAACTTTGTATAAGTATATCAGGGGGCCGTACAGAGATCTCTCCCATGATCTATTTATACCCAGGACTGTATCTATAACAAGGGGGCATCCTCTACGTCTAGAGGAAAGAAGGTTTCTACACCAGCACAGACGGGGGTTCTTTACTGTAAGAGCAGTGAGACTATGGAACTCTCTGCCAGAGGAAGTGATCATGGTGAACTCAATAAAAGAGATCAGGAGGGGCCTGGATGCATTTCTGGAGAATAATAATAGCACAGGATATAGACTCTTGACTAATAGGGACAGAATGTTGATTCAGAGATTTATTGTGATGCCATAGAGAAGGAATTGGTATCAGCCTCATAAGAGTATATCGGTTGAAGTTGATGGACTCTTGTCTTTTTTCTTATTTTATCCGTTCCGGGCTGAAAAATAAAAGAAAACAATTTTTCTCTTACCTGCCTAGGCTCTCCGGTGCTTCGGTACAGGTGTTTGGTCCCCGGGCTGTATTCTTCTTACTTACTGTTAGCCCGGCACGTCACACGGAGCTTCAACCTATCACCGGCCGCAGCGATGTCCCGCCTCGGCCAGTGATAGGCTGAAGCTCCGTGTGACGTGCCAGGCTAACAGGAAGTAAGAAGAATACATCCTGGGGACCGAACACCTGTAACGGAGCTCCGGGGGAGCGTAGGAAGGCAAGAGAAAGCTTATTTTCTTTTTTTTTTTGCAGCCCGGAACGGATACAATAAGAAAAGTGAGCACCGGACATGTCCTTTAAATGTCCGTTTTGCATTGGTTCACATGTGATGATTTTTGTTGAATGCTATCAGTCTTATTATTCTGTTGTTCTTCCCTGATGAACTATAGCATACTGGATATAGGCCATAGGAAAAGCCAACTATGTAATGCATGGATGTGCTTGGTCCTAAACAAATTGGGGACAGAGAGAAAGAGATGCCCTTTGTAGGTTCTCTCTGCTCCTGATAATTCATGAAGCCCTGTGTGAGGGAATATTTCAATTTAAATAGTTATCCTCCAGAGGCAACCATTATACCAAAATAGCAGAGAAGCATAAGGTTGCTTAAATGGTAGAACCCCATTAACTATGAACACTGTTAGTGTACAGTATTATAATTTTTTTTTTTTTTAACAGGCAACTCCTTTATCTTTACTGAATTCAAAAAAATGAGGCTTTTTATGGAGGCTTCTTCTCAGTTTTGTACTGTAGTATGTGTGGATACAGTAGCTGTATGTTGTCCACTGATTGCAGAAAACAGAATAATCACATTCTTACAGGAAAACTGACAGCCGATTCCCCCGCACTAAACTCAATACACAGGGTTATAGTGGGGGTGAACCAGATTACGAGGCATCACTTACCCAGATCCGTAGTCCAATTCCAAAGATACCTGTTGTATTAGCCTCTTATGTTAATATCTGGATTTGCACAACGGAGGCAAAGCCTGGGGTGCTGGGTATGCCAGGTCCTGCTACCATTGCACAGAGCCAGCTGTTAGCAGTGGAGGCTATTACAATGGGTATCTCTGGAATGGGACCGCAGATCTGGATAGGTAATACCTAATTTTAATCCTGTTCACCCCCACTATAACCCCGTGTATTGAGTTTAGTGTGGGTGAACCGGCTGTCAGTTCCTCTTTAAAAATTGAAAAAAGCCCAGAGTATTAAAAGTTTAATATATAATTTTAAAGGGTAGCTCCCACCATCACTTTTTTTTTTCTGTCCCTGCCTATTACTTATCTATCCCTAACCCCCTCCCTGCCTTAAATTTTTTTTTTTACATATTAAAAATGCTTTTTTGTCTGCCTGGTAGCGTGCTCACTACCAGGCAGACTTCCCCAGCAGGCACCACGTCACTGATGCCTGCTGGGGCCGGCACTTCCGCCGGTAGCTCACCTATACAGGGTGCCTCCAGCTGTTTCCCCACTGCAACTCCCAGCTTGCCCTGACATCTATTGGCTGTCAGGGCATGCTGGGAGTTGTAATGAGGAAACAACTGGAGGCACCCTGTATAGGTGAACACTGGAGCACATACCGCTTCCCGCCGCGCAGCCCGCAACCCCCCCCGCCCCTGGCCCCGTTGCGCCGCTCAACTCACTCCCCCTCCCCCTTAGTTCCTACAAAAATACCCCCTCCCCGCCGCGCAGCCCGCAACCCCCCCCCCCCCCCGGCCCCGCCGCTCAACCCACTCCCCCTCAGTTCACCTATTCAGTGTCCCTCCAGGCTTCCCCACTACAACTCCCAGGGCATGCTGGGAGTTGTAGTGGGGAAACTGGAGGCATACTGTATAGGTGAACAGTATACATAATACAGTGAACATAATACTTTACCTTGTCTCCGAGCCTGCGCGCGTCCTCTTCCTTCAAAGCGCTCGCTCCCGCCTGTCTGATTAACAGGCGGGAGCGAGCACAGCAGTGATTGAATTTCGACTCATTACCAGTCTTCAACGAGTCAAAATTCAGTGGTGACGTCACTGCTGAATGCATTCGGCCACTAGGAGGGCAACCCCTAGTGGCCGAATTTAAAAGTGATTTTAAACTGTTTTAAAATCACTTTTTTTAATTAAACTATACTAGAGATATGTTGTAGTACTTAAGTACTAAAACATATCAATTTTTTGTTTTCATGACAGTGCCCATTTTAGCTATTGCCATGTCTACATCCTCCCTCCTACAAGCAGGTGTGTTCAATGCCAGGTGCCTGTATATAACCTGTCCCCCTTGGCATAGTATAGATAATGCCACTGGTGAATGAGAGAAGATTATTACAGGGATCCACTAACAAGCCATCCACAGGGAGCAGTCACACTGTCTTTTTACTGAGAACCATGGTAGGTTTAAAAAGCATCTATCTAGTAACCATGTTATATTCATCCTCATATTAATATTAATAACTATATGTATATATATATATATATATATATATATTAATAAGAGGCTAAATATAACATCATGAAACAATCTAGCATAACTTTGTCATTAGTACTTTCTTATTTCTTATAGTATGGATTTATTAATACCTGTTTAAAATCACTTGTGATCGAAAAATTTGGGGAGGACACCTGGCAAGAATTAAAGTAAGGATCTTATTTATATATCTTGATCACATTGTAATATGGTACAATACACACACACACACACACACATATATATATATATATATATATATATATATATATATATATATTAGTGAGACTTCATCAGGTATGGATTGTTGGTGCATGTTGAAGGTTTGGAATTTGTTGTGATTGATGTTTGTTGTGTACATGTGGTAGTCTGAGGTTTGATCTAACAATTATTATACATATATAGTCCTACATGATGTCCTTCACTAGAGGTAGTGACTTTAATGTATTGTATTTACTTTGCAGAATCCTTGCTGAGGTCCAGGATACATTTATGACTTATGAAGTTTATGATGATGTAATTACACTGAGAATGGTCAAAGAAGCTTGCAAAATGCTTAGTAAGTGCAATCTCCAGGCCACAAGATTAACAATTAGCCACATTTTACACAGCCAGTGTTATTGGGGGCCTGGTTGTGTGACCCAGTGCTAGCAGCAGTCGTGCCCTAGGCAATAGGGGGCACATTGTATATTTCGTTATTGGCTTGGCAAGCATAGAGCATGCTAAGTCTGATCGCCTTGGGCCTCAAAGTCCAGTGGGTTGTGATCAATGCTCATGTTAACCTGGTGCTGGTGCCAGCCATGACAGTGTTAGAAAAAGCTAAATACGTGTAATAAAAATAGACAGGCTGTATTTACCAATGTTCTCGTGGTAGAAGGAGCTCCTTATTAGATTTCATACTAAATTGTGTGTCACATATTCTACATTGTAGAACACAGCATGGCCACAAACTGCAACCAATTAACTTTAAATGTGTCGTCTTAAGTCGTATAACAGAAAGACATACTAAGACATGCACTCATTTTGGATGAGTACATGGAATCATCTGATTGTTCACTATAAAGAGGGATCCTGAAACGTACCCAAGTCAGCTGGAACCCAGTTACCTGGAGTCCACATCCCTAACGTTGAGCTACATATAATGTGGTCACTTTAGATTCCTTTCTTATTAGTCATAAACAGTCTTCTAGGTGTTCTTGGTTTATGACTACAGCAGACTACAGTCTATGACAGGCTGAGGATTCCATACCAGAATCGAAATCATACAAGCAACCCAAGTCTAAAAACCTTACTGAAACCCAAACCCTCTATCCTTACCCATACTAAAACTGGGTATTCAGTCAATAGCCTGTTTGCACCTGATATGATGCTGGAATTAGACTGCATTCACGCCATGTTTGTGCAATACAGTTCCCGTATCAGGTTTTTGATGAAAAAACTGATTTCTCAAAACCAGACTAAACTGTATCAAAACGTGTGTACAAACTTTAACCCTTATACAGTTAAAAAACGTATATGGTTTAAAAAATGATGTCCGATTGCATCCGTTTTTAAGAAAAAAACATATACGTTTTTAACTTTTCACTCCATTATGAATAAAGTTTCACTTGTTTGATTGAAATTCCAAGAAAATAAACTGTGCAAAGTCAAAATTGTATGGTGATAACCGGATGGAACCGTATGCACATACAGTTCTGTACGGTTACCATTGACTCCCATGTTTTAAAAAAACATATACGGTTTAATACAGTTTTTCACCCGGATGAAAAACCGTGGTAGGCTACAGTTTTGGGTACGGGAAAGAAACTGACAAAACCTTACAGGATGCAAAACAGACACAACCTGCTGCATCTTTTGGCATACGGTTTTCAATGGAGAGTCAATGCATACGGTTTTCAATACGGTTCCGTACGGTTTTCACATAGAAAACGTATAAGGGAACTGTACTGCAAAAACGTGGTGTGAATGCAGCCTTATATCTGCTATACATTGTACTCTGCATGGGATCTGTATCAGAAAAACAAATCTCTGACTACTCTGAAGCTCTGACTACTCATTAAATTAAAGACAGTTTATTCCACTACTCTGAAAACAATAAAATAGTACCGAAGCATAACCGCGCTCACCTCCACCTATCTGCCCTTTCCAGGTATTTTACTTGTATTGCCATTTTTTGGTTTCCAGGTCTATCTGAAGAAGAAGTCCTGAAGCTATTTGGAGCTTATTTCTTCTCCTTCTGTAAGCAGTCTGGATACGATCGAATGTTAAGAACTTTGGGAGGGAATCTAACAGAGTTTATTGAGAATCTAGATGCTCTTCATAGCTTCCTGACGCTTTCTTACAAGGTAATTTCTTATACAATCATTTTCTTCTATGTGGAGTCACAATGTTCTCTGTGCTGTTTATCATTTCAGAATTGTTCTAGAATTGTTACCTTTCTGATAAGAATAACCCTGGATTAAAAACATTGAATTGCTGTGTTATAATAAATTCCCCCTTCCTCCGTCATTACATAATCTTCACAACTGGCTTTTATTATCTCTTATTAGCTTTTATTATTGTCACATGACGTTGTGATGTTTGAAGAAGATCGAGAGGGGCCTAGATGCCTTTTCTTAAATATATATTGTCACAATTTATTGGTATTAGATTTCTAGGGATGGGACACTGACTCAAGGATTTATTCTGATTGTCATGACTGGAGTCAGAAAAGAGTTTTTCCCTCTAAAATGGGACAATTGACATCTACCTCATAGGAATGTGTTCCTTCCTCTGGATCAACAAAGTAGGATAAGAAGTTAGTCCAGGTGAACCCATAATTGTAACTATATGTATTATGGAGATCATCTCTGACCTTTTATGCTAAAGGAGCTTCTTTAGATCTTAAAGGGGTTGTCTGGCCCCATAAGAGGCTAGTGCACAGGTTAAGGCTACAATAAAATTGAAAAAAAGTGATACTCATTTACCTGATCCCCCACTGCATCCCTTCTGATGGTGTTTGATCCCAGTGGAACAGCACTTTCTGCTTTCATGTCAACATGCAAGAAGCCCCCGCTCAACCATTCAGCACCGTCGAGGAAGATGTGGTGAGGAATGGGGCGGGTGAGTATAACTTTTTTTTTTTTTTCATGTATATGGCAGCTTCAGCCCATACAAGTTTTAGTTCAATTACATCTCAAGATATGCAGTAATGTTCGGCAGCATTCTACCATACAGAAAGAAGGATTGGAATGGGCAAATGACTATTCTCCCTCATATTCATCTATATTCACTATGGTAGAAATCCATGCCAGCATTTATCATATCTCACACAGCTACTGTTATTAGGAATTATTAAACATATTTCAGATTCTATGCATCTATTGTATTATCTGCAGGAAATGAATGCTCCTTCCTTTCGAGTGGAAAAAACAAATGATGGGACCATGCTCCTTCATTACTACTCGGACAGAATAGGTTTATGTCACATAGTTCCAGGTAGGAGCTCATCTTTGGCGACCATTTCCCCATACATTATATATATATATATTATACTTCCTGTCAAAAAGCTATGCCGATGTATAGGACGCTGTCTAGCATGCTGATTCCCCATAAAAACATAAGGGGGAGATTTATCAAACCTTGTGCAAAAAAAAAAAAAAAAAAAAAAAAAAAACCTGCGTAGCAGTTGTCCATAGCAACTAATCAGATTTCACTTTCATTTTTCAGAGACCTTTTTAAACATAAAGGCCCAGATTTACCAAACTGTGTGAGAGAAAAAAAATAGAGTGATTTCCCCACAACAGCCAATCACAGCTCAGCTTTTACTTCACCACAGCTCGTTAGCTGAGCTGTGATTGGTTGCTGTGGAAAAATCACAACATTTTTGGGCCAAAATCACTTAATTTTTGGGCCAAAAGCTGGACTTTGATTGGTTGCTATGGGCAATTGGACCACCCCCCAGGGCCATTTGAAGGAATTTGGGGGCCCCAAGCAAAATGGGTGTGGCTATGTGAAGGCGGAGCCAAAAAAGGAGAGGGACCAAATGTCAATCACAGTTGGTTATAATAAACCATAGGTAGGACAATATCCCATGATAAATACATGTACCTATAAATAAATCATACAGTGATTAAACCCCCCCCTCCCCCCCCCAGTAGGCAGGTAGTACCCCCAGATTAACCCCCTCCCCCCAGTAGACAGGTAGTACCCCCAGATTAACCCCCCCCCCCCAGTAGGCAGGTAGCGCCCACAGATTAACCCCCTCCCCCAGTAGGCAGGTAGTACCCCCAGATTAACCCCCTCCCCCCAGTAGACAGGTAGTACCCCCAGATTAACCCCCCCCAGTAGGCAGGTAGCGCCCACAGATTAACCCCCTCCCCCAGTAGGCAGGTAGTACCCCCAGATTAGACCCCCCCCCCCCGGCTGGTACCTCTGCTGCAGTTGCCAGGAATTCAGGGGAGATAAGGCCTTGCACAGCTACATGCGGACCGGTAATGATGTTTGCGCACGTCACGCTCTCAGAATACCTAGGGCCGGCGTCAGGACGTAGTAACGCCGGCCCTTGAATTCTGGGAGCGTGACGTGAGCGAACGTCAATACGAGGCCGACTCGCGTAGCTGTACGGCACTTAACTGGGCGGCGGGGACATCCTGAGTTCCCGGCAACTACAGGTGAGCTGGGCACACAAAATAGAAGCCGGAGGCTAAGCGGCTTTAGTCTGTGCCTCCCGCTCCAGGCTCTCACACTGCTGGCTCAGCCAGCCGACAGGGCGAACTGCCGAACCGGGATAGGGGCAGCAAGACGGCCCGGCACAACAAGCACCGGCTTGGGGCCCCAAGCAATTGCTTGGTTTGCCTGTTCTGTAGCGACGGGCCTGCCATCCCCTATGTTTTTATGGCAAATCAGCGTGCTGGACTTCTCTTTTTAATACTTGCCATCTGTATCTCCCTGCAGATATTTCCATGCATGTAAGATTCCTCTCCGTGGACTGGGTCTAAGCTGAAATAGCTGTGTGGCTATTACATGTGAAGACCTAAGTCAGTGTTTCCCAACCAGGGTGCCTCCAGCAGTTGCAAAGCTACAACTCCCAGCATGCCCGGACAGCCAAAGGCTGTCCGGGCATGCTGGGAGTTGTAGTTTTGCAACAGCTGGAGGCACAGTGGCTGGGAAACACTGACCTAAGTAGAGTGTAAGAGTACAACATAATACACTGCAAGATTTCCGCTGCAGAAATTCCTCTTGCTGGTTTCCCTCTGCGGAATTCAGCAACTGGAATTTCATCAGCAGAAAATCAGCAGCAGATTTGCTTCAAACTCATTTGAGTCAATGGGTAGCAACATAATCCGCTTGTGGATTTTCAGCTGCAGAAAACCTGCAGTGGATTATTTATGTGTGAACATACCCTCATTCAATATGATTGATATATATATATGAATATAAATTTGATTTCCCATTCACTCTTTATAGCACTTTCAAACATAGCCGAGTACAGCTCAGCCCCATAAAGAGTGAATAGAGCAGTGGCCTGCACTGTCGCTCCATTCACTTGGTGGACATGGGACTTCTGTCCTTGTGATCGTTAGTGTTGAGCACAAATATTCGAAAAGCAAATTTTATCGTGAATAACGGCACTCCGCGATTTCTCGAATATTTTGAATATAGCGAAATATATTTGTTATGACGAATATTCATTTTTTTTTTCCGCAGTACACATCACAATGATGTTCACTGTGTAAATAAAAAGTTATCATCCCTCCCTGCTTCACGCTTGTGGTCCAAAGAAGGCGAATATGCGAAAATTCGCGAATATCAGCACTTCCAGAGGACACTAATCCCTCCCTCCTTTTAGCTTGTAGGCCAATGAGAAGGATGCAAATACAGTTGTCAGAGGTTAGCAACATCCCTAGTAACCAATAGGAAAGTAGTTACCGTAGTTGAAAGATATAATCGCGCATGCGCATTTTGCAAATTTCATTACAAATTTCGAGTGGGAAAAAAAAAGTGAACGAATATGCAAAATATGCAAATATAGGACGAATATTCGTCCATATATTCGCAAAATATTGCGAATTCGAATATGGCCTATGCCGCTCTTCACTAGTGATCATTAAAATCTGAGTTGTATGATATGACCAATCACCTAGTAATGAAATCCCTTGGCTACCTATATTGTAGATGGGTGGTCAACTATAATACAGTGGTCCCTCAACATACGATGGTAATCCGTTCCAAATGGACCATCGTTTGTTGAAACCATCGTATGTTGAGGGATCTGTGCAATGTAAAGTATAGGACAGTGGTCTACAACCTGCGGACCTCCAGATGTGGCAAAACTACAACACCCAGCATGCCTGGACAGCCGTTGGCTGACCGGGCATGCTGGGTGTTGTAGTTTTGCAACATCTGGCGGTCCGCAGGTTGAAGACCACTGTTAGAGGAAGTTGTACACACGTGTCCCCGCCGCTCCGGACCGTCGCCGCGTCCCCGAGGTGTCCCCGACGCTCCGGCAAGGCCTCTGCTTCCCCGGCATCCTCGCTCTCCGTCGCCGCCATCACGTCGTTACGCACGCCGCTCCTATTGGATGACGGGACAGTGTGCGCAGCGACGTGATGACGGCGATGGAGAGGGCCGCCGATGCAGAGGATCCCGAAGAGGACGCGCCGGAGCCCCGAGGACAGGTAAGTGATCGTCAGCGGACCACACAGGGCACCGTAAACTGCTATCCGGTGGCAGCTGAAGCAGTCTGCGCTGCCGGATAGCCGTTTATGCGATGGCCCCGACATACAAAAGCATTGTATGTTGATGCTGCCTTCAACATGCAATGGCCTCTGAGAGTGATCGTATGTTGAAATGATCGTATGTCGGGGCCATTGTAGGTCGGGGGGTCACTGTATAGGGAAAACTTCTTTATTATAGCAGATTATTCTTCTTCTCTTATTCTTATTGTTCACTTGAAATTACAGGAATTATAGAATCTGTGGCGAAAGATTTCTTCAATAGTGATGTAACCATGCGAATCATCTATCAAACTGAGGAGAAGGAACGCACGGGAAAGAGAGAACACGTCATCTTTGAAGTTCTCCAGAAGTTGGAGGGCCAAAAAAGAAGCATTAAACCAAAGAAGAATTCGGTAAATAAAGCACAAGAGATCAGGGAGAGTCAGGTCAGAGTCATAGAATAGTTACGGAATCACATTAGACCAGTGTTTGCCTTCGGCTGTCCGGGCATACTGGGAGTTGTAGTTTTGCAACAGCTGGAGGCACCCTGGTTGGGAAGCACTGCACTAGACCAGTGATTCCCAACCCAGTCCTCAACTCACACCAACATTCCGGGTTTTTTCAGTTACTCCATTGGAATAGAACAGGGAAAAATGAAAATCCTGGACTGTTGGTGTGCATGAGGACTGGGTTGGGAAGCACTGCACTAGACAATGGAGGCATTGGGTACAGCATACTCTGACAAACCCCATCAAACCCAACATGTTTTGTCAGGTTGTGCGCCAGATTAAAGAAATCCCGACTAACTCTCTAACTGTACTGCATTTTTTTTTCAAGTCTGTTTTTATTTTTGACGGGAGAAGAACGGGAGGGTCTAGACGGCCATGTGAACGCAGCCTTACTCAATATAGTTTAGAGTCAAAGTTCAAGGATAAGAGGGAATAGATTATCCCAATGGGTCCGTGCATGAGAGTATATAGTAATCAGTGACCCTTGTATAATGCACTTACTGCTATAGATTGGAATTATATTACAGACTAAACCATTAGGAATTAATTACTATTACATGTCCTGCATTACATTATTTTATTTTTGCAATGGTGTAAAGACCATAGTAAACTCTGTGCAAATATCATGGGCCAATCTCATTAAAAAAAGCTCATACTCACCTTTTCAGTAGTGGTCACGCCCCCTCCCATAGGTTTGCATTGTGGGGTGGAGCCGTGAAATCACACGGGGCGGAGCCGTGACGTCACAACGCTCCGTCCCCGTGATCAGCGGTAATCAGACCCGGAGCGAACACGCTCTGGGGACTGATTTTACTGGGGTGCGGCGTGCAAGATCACGGGGGGTTCCCAGTGGTGGGACCCCTGCGATCAGGCATCTTATCCCCTATCCTTTGGATAGGGGATAAGATGTCTAAGCGCCGGAGTACCCCTTTAAGTATGAAATACATGGTCTGGTCTTCAGCATAGAGGTCTGTGATAACCAGCTTCAAGACTAAGAAGGGAGTAAAAAGTATCAGAGCCGTTTTTGATAATGAGTTTATGTTCACACAGCGGAATGATATTCGGTATTGACATTTCACTGGATTATTCAAATGTTCGGAATGTCTGCATGTGTTTCCGTGCACGTGTTTCCGTGCATGTGTTTCCGTGCATGTGTTTCCGTGCACGTGTTTCCGTGCAGACATTCAGCATGTTTTATGCTGTGTGAACATTGTCTTAGTGAGGAGAGTAGTGAAATAGATTTGATGTTTTTTTGTTTTCCTATTTTTAATCTTTCGTTTTTTTTGTATTAAAACAGAGAGAAGTAATGCAATCAAATGATACAAATAATGTTCTGGTAAAGAAGACTCGCTGGGATATCATCAGAAATGTTGTTAGGTTTGGAAAAGGTGAGTGATCTAGTCTCAACACATAAGACACATTGGGCTGTGATTTAGCTAAGGGAAGGGGTTGGCGGCAGCACCAACAAGCCATTCTGCTTTAGGGTACGTTCACACGCTATTTGTTATTGCGGGTATTCCGCTGCGTATTTGAAAGGGGGCGGGCTCTTCTCGGCTGTCCGTAGCAGATTTTCCACAGCAAAACTCCGCCGCAGCCCCTACTGACTTCTATGGGGCTTGCAGCGGATTTTCCACAGCGTAAATTCCTCTGTGGAAAATCTGCTGCGGACAGTTGAGAAGAGCCCGCCCACTTTCAAATACGCAGCGTAAAACCCGCAATAACAAATAGCGTGTGAACGCACCCTTAGAGTGCATTCACACCACGATTCTTTAATACGGTGACCAGATCCAGCTGGGAGATGTGAAAAATGTTTGCTCCCGGACCCAGCCCCCATCTCCTTCACTATCTGACCCCAGTCGGCTCATTTTTGCCCTGTATTAGGTTTTGTGACCGGACTGAAAACCACAGTATACCACGGTTTTCAGTCTGGTCACAAAACTGGATACAGGGCAAAAATGAGCCGACAGGAGCCACTATCTGACTCTAATCGGCTCATTCAAATGAATGAGATAGGGCCCGGGTCCAGCTGGGATATGGAACGACCGGTTTTCACATCTCCCAGCCGGATCCGATCACCGTATTAAAGAATTGTGGTGGGAATGCACTCTTAGGGTACGTTCACATGAGCGGATTTACAGCATATTTTACGCTGTAAATCTGCTGGTGAAGGCCCGCTCTATGCTGGCAATACGCCGCTACCAGCAGACACACTGCGATGTGCGAGTCGCAGTATACTCGCACATCGCGGGAGCTCTCTGCCTAGCTCAGAGCAGGGATTGCGGCCGCGATGTGTGAGTACGCCGCGCACATCGCTGCACTGTGTCTGCTGGTAGTGGCGTATTGCCGCTACCAGCAGGCACATGTAAAGCCAGCATAGAGCGGGGCCTTCACCAGCGGATGCACAGCTAAATACGCTGCGAAAATCTGCGCGTGTGAATGTACCCTTAGACAGGGTATTTAGATAAAGATCTCTGGCTAGTAACTAAAACTTTGTGGGAAATAATTGTGGATTTCATAGTGGGTCTCATAGAAGGGCCATATCTATAGATATGCAGTTAAAGGGGTACTCCGGTGAAAAACTTTTTTTTTTTAATCAACTGGTGCCAGAAAGTTAAACAGATTTGTAAATTACTTCTATTAAAAAATCTTAATCTTTCCTGTACTTATTAGCTGCTGAATACTACAGTGGAAATTCTTTTCCGTTTGAAACACAGTGCTCTCTGCTGACATCTCTGTCCATTTTAGGAACTGTCCAGGGTAAAAGGAAATCCCCAGAGTAAACATATTGTGTTCTGGACAGTTAATAAAATGGACAGAGATGTCAGCAGAGAGCACTGTGCTCGTGATGTCAGCAGACAGTTCTGTTTTTCAAAAAGAAAAGAATTTCCGCTGTAGTATTCAGCAGCTAATAAGTACAGGAAGGATTAAGATTTTTTAATAGAAGTAATTTACAAATCTGTTTAACTTTCTGGCACCGGTTGATTTAAATGAAAAAAAAGTTTTTCACCTTTTCACCAGAGTACCCCTTTAAACCCAGGCCCTGGTACCTATAGAAGCCTAAAGGCCTGTGTGCCACATAGGAAGAAACCAATATTATAAATGGCATGTGCCCTGTTACATATGTTGGTATCAATCAACTTCAAGTTACCCCTCAGACCTCATGTATAACAACCAGCATGGACAAAAAGTGGAGGAGTTATATTTTTGCAAGCCTAAGTTATTGTTGAAGCAAACTGGATGGTCCAGCGATTGTATCGGTGAAATAGCGAGGATTTTATTCCACAGAAATGAGTATAGGTACAGACATGGTGACGCGTTTCGGCTGCTAGTTTACAGCCTTAGTTTTTATATTGCTGGACGTTGCTTCATATTTGATTGACTAAGTTATTGTTGCTATGATTATATAATAAAGACATATAATGTGTCATTTATATTCCAGGAAGTTTGCTAAGTACCTTTCAGCCAGTGTATCCCAGCAGACTGTGGATGGATGAGAAGGCATTCTGCAATGAGTTCCCCTTCCATATTGTGTTTGACAAACAAGTAAGGAAGATACAGTGATTCCTCAACTTACAATGGCCTCAATATACAATAGTTTCAACATACAATGGTCTTTTCTGGACCATTGTAAGTTGAAACCAGACTCAACATACAATGCTACAGACAGTCCAGATCTGTGAAACGTGTCAATGGCCGGAAGATCTGACCAATCAGAAAGTGCAATTTACTGGTAAATCACCTGTATTACTGAAGCGTATGCACTGACTGATGTCTGGTAGCGCCCCCTACAGTACAGGAAGGTATTACATGTTCTGTACACTTTACCTGTACCAGGGTTAGCTGCTCCTTTGGACACCAGGTGGGGGCGGCTTCATGTTACTTTTTTAGGACACTGTGTGTACTGTACAGGACCCCGAAGAAGCTCCTGTCCTCTACATAGACCAGTGTTTCCCAAGCAGGGTGCCCCCAGCTGTGGCAAAACTACAACTCCCAGCATGCCCGGACAGCCTTTAGCTGTCCGGGCATGCTGGGAGTTGTAGTTTTGCAACAGCTGGAGGCTCCCTGCTTGGAAAACACTGACATAGACAGTGATTACAGCTTCCAGCAGATCTTTCTTACTTTTATATGTAAGGATTTGCTTTATCTGTATTAGTTATCTACTCATTTTTCTTTAATTCTCACTTTTTCCTATTTTCGGATGACATTTTGGGGACTTCAGAACCAATTACCAGGTTTCCATAGAGTTATGGTCTCAACATACAATGGTCTCAACATACAATGGTCTCAACATACAATGGTCGTCCCAGAACCAATTAATATTGTAACTTGAGGGACCACTGTAGTTGTAACAGTGCGGAAGTATGTTTTTCTTTCTTTTTCCAGCCTATAACGTGCTGAATGTTGTAACATGGTCTCAAATTTAATTCCCATCTGAGCTGAGGTCTCAGAGACTGCACTGTTGTGTATACAGTGGTCCCTCAACATACGATGGTAATCCGTTCCAAATGGACCATCGTTTGTTGAAACCATCGTATGTTGAGGGATCCGTGCAATGTCAAGTATAGGACAGTGGTCTACAACCTGCGGACCTCCAGATGTTGCAAAACTACAACACCCAGCATGCCCAGACAACCAACGGCTGTCCGGGCATGCTGGGAGTTGTAGTTTTGCAACATCTGGAGGTCTGCAGGTTGAAGACCACTGGTATTGGAGGTAATACTCACGTGTCCCCGCCGCTCCGGACCGTCACCGCTCGTCACCGCTGCCTTGGATGTCGCCTTCCATCGCTGTCGCCGTGTCCCCGGGGTGTCCCCGACGCTCCGGCAAGGCCTCTGCTTCCCCGGCATCCTCGCTTTCCGTCACCGCCATCACGTCATTACGCACGCCGCTCCTATTGGATGACGGGACGGCGTGCGCAGCGACGTGATGACGACGATGGAGAGCGCCGACGATGCAGGGGATCCCGAAGAGGACGCGCCGGAGCCCCGAGGACAGGTAAGTGATCGTCAGCGGACCACACGGGGCACCGTAAACGGCTATCCGGTGGCAGCTGAAGCAGTCTGCGCTGCCGGATAGTCGTTTATACGATGGCCCCGACATACAAAAGCATCATATGTTGATGCTGCCTCTGAGAGGACATCGCATGTTGAAATGATTGTATGTCGGGGCCATCGTAGGTCGGGGGGTCACTGTATATGCATATCCATGCTGGCAATCTATGTGTAGACATGAATGTATATAATCAAATTACAATTACACTGATTCCTTCTTGAAATCTTGACAAACTAGCAGAGCCACCACAAGTGTCAGCCACATTGGGGGAGATTTATCAAAACCTGTGCAAAGGAAAAGTTGCCCTTAGCAACCAATCAGATCACTTCTTTCATTTTGCAGAGGCCTTGTTAAAAAGGAAAGAAGCGATCTGATTGGTTGCTATGGGAAACTTTTCCTCTGGACAGGTTATGATAAATCTCCCCCATTGTCCAAATCCAAATGTAATTTTAATTTTTTTTCCAGAATAATCAGAATAAGTCCTATCTGTATTTTCCATTATGATATACTATGGGAAGGGGCAAGCTGCCTAAGGCTAGGTTCAGACTACGGAATTTCCACCGGAATTTTTGCTTCGAAATTTCCGGCAGAAATTCCGCTTACCATAATGCATAGTGTAGTGAATGGTTTTCCGTTCACAAATTCACACTTCGGAATTTGTGAAGTGGAAAATCCGGATGAAAAATCCGCTAGAAAATTTCCGCCTGAAGAAAGGGGTTGCTCTTTCTTCAGGCGGAAATCCTAGCGGAACACATAGCGGTCTATAGGAGACTGCAGTGTCCGCGCGGTCCTAGCGCCGACTAATTCAGTCGGCGCAGGCGGAACTCGGAATCTCCGGGCGGAAATTTTCTGCCCGGAGATTCCGTAGTCTGAATCTAGCCTAAGAGTTTCTACGATAATGATGGTCCTGCCCTATTATTTACATCTCTCTCTAACCTAATAAGGGCTGCTTCACATCCCGTTTTCTCCCATACAGGAGCGCATACGGCAGGGGAGAGCTAAAACCTCGCGCTCCCGTAAGCTTTCGTATGCGCTCCCGTATGTAATTCATTTCAATGAGCCGGCCGGATTGAAACGTTCGGTCCGATCGGCTCAATTTTTGCGCCATATGCTTTTTTTCCCCCCGCACCTAAAACCGTGGTCAACCACGGTTTTAGGTCCGGTTGAAAAAGCGCATATACGGTGCAAAAATGAGCCGACCGGACCGAACGTTTCACTCCGGCCGGCTCATTGAAATGAATTACATACGGGAGCGCATAGAAAGGCATACGGGAGCGCAAGGTTTTAGCTCTCCCCTGCCGTACGCCCTCCCGTATGGGGGAAAACGTAATGGGAACCCAGCCTAATATAAGTGCATAAGTCACTATCACTTTTGTGTTCACATTGGGTAATAGAGCTCCATAGCAACAAAGAATTCACTATAGACTTCTGCAATGGAATTATGGACAAGAAATCCAGAAAAATGTTTGTCTTTTTCTTTCTTTCTTTCTTCTTTTTTACCTATCTCGAGTTTAGGAAACCTCTGTGTAAATAGTATCAGGCTATTTTTGTTTACCTGCTATCTTAACTTTTATTGGCCCCTTAAGGAACCGAACAGCATTTATTACCGTTTTCTCATTTTTCTGTCTTTCTCCGTTTTGTTCTGTGACCAGCTGAAAGTGAAGCAGGCCGGAGTGAACATACAGAAATATGTGCCAGGAATCCAAACTATGGACATCACATTAGATGACTATTTCACTATAGTCCATCCTCAAGTTACTTTCACCATTTCTAACATTCAGATGTTTACTAATAGTCAGTTTGTTCTGAAGACAAAGAAAGAGATGATGCCGGAATCCTGGAAGAAGCATCCAATGCTGAAGCTCAGAGGTGACCCCGGAGATTAATATTGTTGTTTATGTATATATATATATATGGATCTCTGTTGTGTCCCATTCAGAAAGCAGAGCTAGACTTTATGGGGTACTTCGCCCCTAGACATCTTATCCCCTATCCAAAGGATGGTGGATAAGATGTTTGATCGTTGGGGTCCCGCAGCTGGGACCCCTGCGACCTCTGTTCCCTGCGGGGTCGTGACATCACGGTCATGTCCCTTGTGACGTCACGCCACACCCCCCCTCAATGCAAGTCTATGGGAGGGGGCATGGCAGCCGCCATGCCCCCTCCCATAGACTTGCATCGAGGGGGTGTGGCATCACGAGGGTGCCTGGTCATGACGTCACGACTCCCCGCCACCCGCTCCAAGCATTCGGAACAAAAATGAATACCCTTTTAAGGTATATGAACAAAATGAATACCCTTTTATCCTAGGTGTCCATACGTTTTCAAAAACTGTTATTTGGTTTGGACCGCTCCCCTGAACAATAGGGTTGGGCAAAAAACAATCCTGTGAAACATCATATGTTGGTCAGGAGCTGGCAGGCAACCTTACCCCACTGATTGCAATGGGTTTAATTCAATTTCAGTATAAGGTGTCTAGACACCTGTCCAGAGGTAGAACCCACATCTATTAGACATTTATGGTATCTTCCGTGGAGTTGCCATACGTTTTCAAGATAGAGATACCCACTGAATTTCTACTTTTCTTTCTCACAGCAACAGTACCAATGATCCTTTATACTGTGTGTATATATATATATATATATATATATATACACAGTAGTCTCTCAAGTTACAATATTAATTGGTTCCAGGACGACCATTGTATGTTGAGACCATTGTATGTTGAGACCATAACTCTAAGGAAACCTGGTAATTGGTTCTGAAGTCCCCAAAATGTCATCCAAAAATAGGAAAAAGTGAGGATTAAATAAAAAAGTAGATAACTAATATAGATAAAGCAAATCCTTACATATAAAAGTAATAAAGATCTGCTGGGAGCTGTAAATCAAAGTCTATGTCAGTGTTTCCCAACCAGGGTGCCTCCAAGCTGTTGCAAAACTACAACTCCCAGCATGCAAGGACAGCCGTTGGCTGTCCGGGCATGCTGGGAGTTGTAGTTTTGCAACAGCTGGAGGCACCCTGGTTGGGAAACAATGGTCTATGTAGGGGACAGGAGCTTCTTCAGGGTCCTATACAGTACACACACTGTCCCAAATGGAGCCGCCCTTACTTGGTGTCTTAAGGAGCAGCTAACCCTGGTACAGGTAAGGAGTAGTACAGAACTTGTAGTTCCTCCCTGTACTGTAGGGGGCGCTACCAGACACCAGTCAGTGCATGCACTTCAGTAATAGAGGTGATTCACCAGTAAAATGCCCATTCTGATTGGTCAGTTCCTCCAGTTGTGACATGTTTCACAGATCTGGACTGTCCGTAGCATTGTATGTTGAGTCTGGTTTCAAGTTACAATAGTCCAGAAAAGACCATTGTATGTTGAAACTATTGTATGTTGAGGCCATTGTAAGTTGAGGGATCACTGTATATATATATATATATATATATATATATATATATATCTTTATTTACTAAATATTTTGTTGCAGGACACATGATATGGATGGATTCCATACAATGTATGATCTACATATGTTCTCCGAAGCTGCGCAGTTTGCAGGAAGTAGAAGAGAGGAGCATGCATATATCTGATATAGCCAAACATGATGTAACAAGAGACCTCATTCTTTTGAACCATCAAAGACTGGCAGAAATGGAGCTGTCCAACCAGCTGGAGCGAAAGAAGGAAGAGCTGCATATATTGTCTAAAAACCTGGAGATTGAGAAGAAAAAAACCGAGGCATTGTTGTATGCTATGCTTCCCCAGCATGTGGCCAACCAGTTAAAGGAAGGCAAAAAGGTCCAAGCAGGTAGAATAGTTTACTTACGATGGAGATATTCTTATCCACCTGGAATATCCAAATATGTAGAAAGTGAAAGGCAAAAATGCCACCCTGACATGTCTTAGGCTGTAACACAGTACGCAGCATGAAAAATATTGTGCCCTTCGTAGTTTGGTATGAGACCATGTGTTCCCTTAAATAGAACCTCTCATGATCTTGTTACATTGTTATAATCCTCCCTGTTCACTGCCCCCATCATGATAAACCACCCCCTGCCTTTATTTTTATTATTTTTAGTTTTCTACCTCGATATTGCTCTGTATTTTCTACTCAGTCTCAGTCAGATTCAGACTGGGAAGGGGCGTTACCCAGCAGGAGTGACATCATCTGAAGCCACACAGGGGAGAACGTCCTCCCTCACTCCGCTACACACAGCCAAGAGAAGTTCAGTGTGAGATGAGCTATGGTTGGCTAAGGCTGCACACCCCCCCCCCCCCCCCCCCCTCAGCACTCCAGACTGCATTTCCTGATTTTGGACTTCTGCCAGGCCAGTAGGAGTCCAAAGTCTGTGCAAGAGATAGGGGGAAATGTGCTCTGGACAAGTAGGGAGACACCTAGTGGCAGCTTTTTTAAACACAAATAAAACATAGAAAACTTTATTTTTTTTTTAAACAAAGTACGTTAGAAAGATTTTTATTAACCATAAGCAGTGCAATAGCAAAACATTTTTTAATGAGAGTACCCATTTAAAACACTAAGATCAGGGCTTCTAGAGTAGAACTTGGTCTGATACATGGAATCTAATGGCATATGTTGTGATGTCTTCTTTCAGATGTGGTCTTGAGGGATTTCTAGATATGACATTGAGATCACATTTCTAGCTCACTTCATATGCACCATAAAATGTTACTCCCCTTTGCAGCTCCTCATTGATGTTGGTAACTGCTTAGCTTACTTGGACCCAGAATGCATTGGACCCAGAATGCCTGTGTCATTTTAACGCTATTAACTGTAGTTTTATTCTGTTTATTGCACATGAAGTAACATACTTATTACATAAAATACACACAGTTGTTGTTTGCTTACAGGAGAGTTTCAGACGTGTACAATACTTTTCAGTGATGTGGTGACATTCACGAACATATGTTCTGCTTGTGAGCCCATCCAAATAGTCAACATGCTGAATGCAATGTATTCAAGATTTGATCGCCTGACAAGTGTGCATGATGTCTACAAGGTAAGTCAGCACATGTCTATCTGTCTAATACTTGCAGCAGATGTAGAGTTGTTCTAAGGTTGTTATAGAGGTGCATTAGACCTATACTTATGTATACTGCTAATTTAAAGGGGTACTCCGCCCCTAGACATCCTATCCCCTATCCAAGGGATAGGGGATAAGATGTCAGATTGCGGGGATCTACCATGCAGCACCCACCTTTAGCGGCTTCCAGAACCGCTTTAGGTCCTCAGGCTGAGTCCATCTCGACCACGAGGACGGAGCATAGTGATGTCACGGCTCTGCCCCCGTGTGACGTCACGCTCCGCCCCCTCAATGCAAGTCTATTGGAGGGGCATGACAGCTGTCACGCCCCCTCCCATAGGCTTGCATTGAGGGGGTGGAGCGTGACGTCACACAGGAGCGGGGCCGTGACGTCACTATGCTCCGTATCCGTCATCGCCAGAAATGAGACCCGGAGCGAACACGCTCCGGGGACTGATTCTAACGGGGTGTGGAGTGGAAGATCACAGGGGTCCGCAGCGGCGGGACCCCCGTGATCAGGCATCTTATCCCCTATCCTTTGGATAGGGGATAAGATGTCTAAGCGCCAGAGTACCCCTTTAAATGTAGTACAATATGGCACTCAAAGAGATTTTCTCTGGGGCAGAAGTAAGGTCCTACCCCTTTAATTCATAGAATAAATAACTTGCCACTCAAATATGCAGTTAAGATTTATTTCATCCGCAATCCAATCAGGGCCGGTTCTACCTATAGGAAAAATAGGCTGCTGCCTAGAGCGCCCTCTTGATGGGGGGCGCTGCTCTGCACGCTGACAGTTAGTAGCCAGCTAGCATCCGAAGCCCCCACCACCGTGTCACCCCAGTAATAAGGTGAATACATGTTGAGGAGGTTTGTTACAGTGTATCATCCCAGTTGTAAGGTGGGGTGTGTCAAAGGGCGGAGCCAATGGGCAGGGTCAAGGGGTGGCAAAATTAGCTTTCATCTAGGGTGACAAAAATCCTTGCACCAGCCCTGAATCCAACATAGAATGATATAACATTTTGGTCAAACATTGACCTTCATCAGATCCAGGATTGCTGCGAAGTAGGAGGTGATCAAACCGCCTCTCGCCGGGAGATTTGGGTAAAGTCTGCGACCTTAGGTCGCAGACTTTTCCCAAATCTCCCGGTGAGAGGCAGTTTGTTCACCTCCTACTCCGCAGCAATCTTGGATCTGATGAAGGTCAATGTTTGACCGAAACGTTATATAATTGTATATTGGATTGCAGATGAAATAAATCTTAACTACATATTTGAGTGCTAAGTTCTTTATTCTCCTGCTAATTTAATACAGAAGCAAGTGGAGTTTTTGTGTTAGATCCTGAAAAAAATAGCTCTGTGCATACAGGACACAACCAAATCTGTATAGCAGCACACAGGCCATATGGTTATGTATCAGGGAGCTGTATAACCTTTATCAGACCTTGAATTTTTCATACTGATTTTAGGTTGAGACCATTGGCGATGCTTACATGGTGGTTGGAGGAGTACCAGTTCCTGTTGAAACTCATGTGCAAAAAGTGGCCAACTTTGCCCTGGGCATGAGATTAGCAGCAAAAGAAGTTATAAGCCCTGTATCTGGAGACCCTATTCAGGTAAAAAAAACTGCCAAACAACGCAGAACTTTCCATGTATAATGGTTATTATCTTATTCATAAAATAAATTATTTACTCATTTAGATCAGGGTTGGGATCCACACTGGGCCTGTGTTAGCTGGAGTTGTTGGAGATAAGATGCCACGGTACTGCTTGTTTGGAGACACGGTGAATACAGCTTCCAGGATGGAAAGCCACGGGGTTCCAGATAAAATTCACCTCAGTCCAACAAGTTTCAAGTAAGAAAAAGAAAGTGTTTTAGCAATTGAAAAAAAATAAATAAAAAAAAATTATCAACCTCCTGTACCATACGTTACATTAGTCAAACAATCCAACATGTTGGATAACATTTTTAGGGTACGTTCCCACACGGCGTATTTGCTGCGTATTTGCTGCTGCGTATTTTATTTTCCCTGTTGAAGTCAATGGGTAGGAAAATACGCAGCACCAAGTACGCAGCAAATACGCAGCAAAATACGCCGTGTGGGAATGCACCCTTAGACTGATTCTTGGCCAGGAGTAATAACAATAGGTGTCCTTTTTTAACCTCATTACTTGGCCACCTAATTATATTGGCTGAAATTGCACGACTTGTTGTGTAACTAGAGACACTGACGAGGCTGCAGTACAGCATGGCCCCTGCAGATAGCTGATTGGTCAATTCCCTGCCGATCTATATTCAGGATATGCCATCGCTATATTTTTTTTAAAGCCAGTTAATTCCCTTTAAAAAGGGAACCTGTTGTCACTTTCATGCTGCCTGAACCACAAGTCATTGAGGAGACCTCTGGTGGCTTCTGGCTGCACTTGATTGATAGATTGAGGGAGAGCTCTATCACTTCAGGCTGAGAGACTGGGGCGAAGCTGCCAAGGATTGCCCGGATTACTTGTAGTTCAGGCAGCATGAAAGTTACAGGTTCCCTTTAAAGTCCTTGCGCACTGCAGAAAAAATAAGCAGGTAACTTGGAATGGTACACAGTTAAAAAGGTACTCCAGTGGAAAAACTATTTTTTTTTTTCTTTTTTAAATCAACTGGTGCCAGAAAGTTAAACATATTTGTAAATTACTTGTATTAAAAAATCTTAATCCTTCCAGTACTTATTTGCTGCTGAATGCTACAGAGGAAATTCCTTTCTTTTTGGAACACTGATGACATCACGACCACAGTGCTCTCTGCTGACATCTCTGTCCATTTTAGCAACCGTGCATAGCAGATGTATGCTAAGGGCAGCATGGTGGCTCAGTGGTTAGCACTGCTGCCTTGCAGTGCTGGGGCCTTGGGTTCAAATCCCACTAAGGACAACAATAAATAAAGACCTATTATTATTATAACATCAGCAGAGAGCAGTGTGTTTGTGATGTCATCAGAGAGCATTCCAAAAAGAAAATAATTTCCTCTGTAGTATTCAGCAGCTAATAAATACAGGAAGTATTAAGATTTTTTAATAGAAGTAATTTACAAATATGTTTAACTTTCTGGCACCAGATGATTTAAAAAAAAGAAGAAAAAAAATTGTTTTTCCACCGGAGTACCCCTTTAACTTTTGACGTCTAGGAAAAACAGCAGCATAGCAAAGAGGAATCCTTATAGGGGGAGAAGAACCTTGGAAAGAGGGGGGACCAATAACTAAATACTCACTTTGGCTGAGCCCCAAAGATCTTCGGGGAGATTTATTAAAACATGTGCAGAGAAAAAAGTGGAATAGTTGCCCATAGCAACCAAATTGTTTCTTAAAATTTTGAGATGACTTTTTAAAAAACTTTAAAAAAAAAAAAATTAAGCAACTGGTCAACTTTTTCTCTGTACAGGTTTTGATAAATTTCCCCCATTGTGTGCAGATGGGAGAAACTTCCAGAAGGTCACGATCTGTGGTTTAGCGCAGTGACCAGAAATAAGCATCTCCGCAGTAAAAAACACATAAAAGCACGCCTTACATTACTATACCATTATACTACTAGACATAATTGCCATTATTTCCACATTGCCAAGGGATGTTCTGTTTATTACGGTAAATGATTTTACAATATGAAGGAAATTTGCACACGTTTTAATATTGACATGAGGCCGTACTTTTACAGTGCCCTGAAACATCTAAACTTTGAAATTGTGGAAAGAGGAGTCATTGAAGTAAAAGGCAAAGGTAAAATGAGGACATATTTCTTGTTAAAGAATTTGCAGTTATCAGAAGAGGAAATTATGGGAAAGCAAAATCATCAGGACCCAGAGCCAAATCCTAAGTGCACTATAGGTATGTGAATAACTAAAAAAAATAAAAAAATAAAAACTGATACCTTATAAATTTGTGGACAGCTAAATGCATCTTTGTAGCCTCAGATGGGATATATTCACACAAGGCAGATTTGTTGCAAAAGTGAGTGAAAATCAGTTCCAATATCAGACCCAATAAAATCATGTTTAGTGAAGCCCTAGTAAACTATCAAAAAGCTGCATGTGGAATGTAGAAAATAAGGGGCACTCACCAACAGGTCATCCAATATATGGTTTCTATCCTTTATTCCAGTGGTCCTCAAACTGTGGCCCTCCAGATGTTGCAAAACTACAACTCCCAGCATGCCTGGACAGCCAACGGCTGTCCAGGCATGCTGGGAATTGTAGTTTTGCAACATCTGGAGGGCCACAGTTTGGGGACCACTGCTTTATTCAATTTCACATATAACAAACAGTGCAGGACAGTCCAGATACCTAAAGCAGCAGGCTACAGCAGTTCCGAGTGATCACCAGACCCCTGGGACTTTGTTACCTAGGAGGTTTGAGCAGCACTATCTACAAGGTCCCTCTGGTTGAGACCTGCATTTTAGTGAATTGAAGCATTTGGATCTGGACAGTGCCAGCTGCTGTATCTTGCTAATAAAAGTTGTTCATAGTAGCCAGAGCTCAGCTTTTTAAATGAGGTACAAAAAGACATGGGTTATGGAGAAGACAATCAGGAACTTACTATATTTTACAGTAGCTCTATTCAAGAAACAAGAGTTTGGGCAGCATTCACACACATAACTAGCAGTGGGTTTCACACAGCGAGAAATCAGCTGCAAGTTACCCCACCATTTATTTGAAGGGGCCTGCTGGCAGTCGGCAAATCTGCCACTATTGCAGGACTGTCCAGGGACCCATTCAAATGAATGGTAGGGTAACTTGCAACTGATAACCTGCTGCTAGTTACCAGCATCGAAACGCACCCTTAACCCCTTAAGGACCGGAGGTTTTTCCGTTTTTGCATTTTCGTTTTTTGCTCCTTGCCTTTAAAAAATCATAACTCTTTCAAATTTACACCTAAAAATCCATATGATGGCTTATTTTTTGCGCCACCAATTCTACTTTGTAATGACGTCAGTCATTTTGCCCAAAAATCTATGGTGAAGCGGGAAAAAAAATCATTGTGCGACAAAATTGAAAAAAAAATGCTGTTTTGTAACTTTTGGGGGCTTCCGTTTCTACGTAGTACATTTTTCGGTAAAAATGACACCTGATATGTATTCTGTAGGTCCATACGATTAAAATGATACCCTACTTATATAGGTTTGATTTTGTCGGACTTCTGGAAAAAATCATAACTACATGCAGGAAAATTAATACGTTTAAAATTGTCATCTTCTGACCCCTATAACTTTTTTATTTTTCCGTGTATGGGGCGGTATGAGGGCTCATTTTTTGCGCCGTGATCTGAAGTTTTTAACGGTACCATTTTTGCATTGATAGGACTTATTGATCACTTTTTATTCATTTTTAAATGATATAAAAAGTGACCAAAAATGCACTATTTTGGACTTTGGAATTTTTTGCGCGCACGCCATTGACCGAGCGGTTTAATTAATGATATATTTTTATAATTCGGACATTTCCGCACGCGGTGATACCACATATGTTTATTTTTATTTTTATTTACACTGTGTTTTTTTTTTTATTGGAAAAGGGGGGTGATTCAAACTTTTAATAGGGGAGGAGTTAAATGATGTTTATTCACTTTTTTTTTTCACTTTTTTTTTGCAGTGTTATAGGTCCCATAGGGACCTATAACACTGCACACACTGATCTTCTATGTTGATCACTGGTTTCTCATAAGAAACCAGTGATCAACGATTCTGCCGGATGACTGCTCATGCCTGGATCTCAGGCACTGAGCAGTCATTCGGCGATCGGACAGCGAGGAGGCAGGTAGGGGCCCTCCCGCTGTCCTGTCAGCTGTTCGGGATGCCGCGATTTCACCGCGGCTATCCCGAACAGCCCACTGAGCTAGCCGGGATGCTTTCGGTTTCACTTTAGACGCGGCGTTCAACTTTGAACGCCGCGTCTAAAGGGTTAATAGCGCGCGGCACAGCGATCAATGCCGCGCGCTATTAGCCACGGGTCCCGGCCGTTGTTAGAGGCCGGGCCCGACCCGCTATGACGCGGGGCCACGCCGTGGCCCCGCGTTATAGATCGGGAGTGGACACATGACGTTCCAGTACGTCATGTGTCCTTAAGGGGTTAAAGGGTAGCTCCCACCATCCTACTTTTTTTTTTTGCTAGCCCATTCCCCCCCCCCCCCCCCCCGCTACGGCACTAGCCCGTTCCCTCCTCCCCCCCCCCGCCCCGCATACCCTGTTCCCTCATTACACTTGCAGTTACTGCAGAGTCCGGCAGCGGGCGTGCAGGGACAGCGGCGGCAACGGCGATGTGCGGGAGGAGTGGCCTCCCAGCCAGTGGCCGGGGAGCCAATGTGCTCGCTCCCGCCTGTCTGATTGAAAGGCAGGGAGCGAGTGCAGCCTAACTGAAAAAAGGACTGATTGCAAATCCAAAATCAGTCCTTTTTCAGTGGCCGGTTTTTAAATGTAAATTAAACCTTTTTAATGAAAAAAAAAATAATAAAAGTATATTAGAGATATGTTGTAGTACATAAGTACGACATAAGTATGACTAAGAGCGCCTATAGCGCTTGAAACGCGTTACTTGTTCCTTCCTTGTCCTATGGATTAAACCTGATTTTACCTGCATCGAGCTGGATCCGATCTCCTTCATTTTCCTGATAAGTACTACAACATATCAAAAAATAAAGTTGGTGACAGTGCCCATTTAAAGAGTACCGGTCATCAAACCATATTTTCTAAACTAACTCATTATATTCTCTAACTACTCCTAAAACCCCTCCTGATCTTAAAAAAGTTTCCAAGCTTTTAAAAGCTCTGTATCATACCTTTCCCCTTGCTCACATTGTGTGAGCTCCTGGCAGAAAGTGGGCGTTCCCCAGCAAGCGCGACATCACTGAAGCCTGCGAGAGCTGTGCCTCACCATGCCCCTGAGTTTGGTCTCTTGCCAGGCCAGGAGGAGACCAAACTCACTGTTTGACCTGCGCAGGGAACAGAACAGAGCCACCTAGGGGCCGATTTTTCACTCACATTAAAAACATATAAAAGGCTGAGAATTTTAACAGCAAGTAAATAGCAGTGTCTTATAATTACATAAAGAACACTATATTAAACGTTTAGTTTGGGGACAGGCGCTCTTTAAGGTATGTTTACACATACGCAATAGATTTTGTGCTGCAGGTTCTATGCTGTGTTCAACTATTACATAAAATCTGCAGTCGTGTATATAGTATGTGCAAACATACCAAAAAACATACTTATGGTAAAAAATTTAAATAAAGTCTATAATGCCTTGGGCTTCCTGAAAATAAAACAATAAACAGGTACTCAATTGCCTCTGCTCCCTTGGTGTCCCGGTATCTCGCTCCACTCCTCTGCCGCCGTCTTCTTACTGGTCCCGCCGTAGTCAGCGTGTCACAATAAGGCTCAGCAAATAGCCAGCCACAGCCATGTCCCTTCTCAGCCGGGACTCTTTATCTTTTCATTCACAGAGCCATGTCAGGGTTTGTTTTTTGCGTGACCAATTGTACTTTGCATTTGATCATAAAATGTATGGCACAATAAAAAGCTTATTATAAAACTAACATTATTTGGAGGTGGGGTCTCATTTTTATTCCTTTCTTCTGTGGGTTAATACAAATATAACTGTACAGAATTGTTGGTCCCCTTCCGTTAACAGAAAACCCCAAAATGCTCACTGAAAAAACTAGAAACTAAACAGTAATTAAGAATAAAAATCTTCTTAAAATTAACTGATAAAAATCAGACATTGCTTCTGAATTGTGGTTCAACTGAATCTTTAAAGTAAAAGAAAGAAACAGCCCTGGACAAAAGTAATAGTACAGTGGTCCCTCAAGTTACAATATTAATTGGTTCCGGGACGACCATTGTATGTTGAAACCATTGTATGTGGAGACCAGAACTCTATGGAAACCTGGTAATTGGTTCTGAAGCCACCAAAATTTCATCCAAAAATAGGAAAAGGTGAGGATTAAAGAAAAATAAGTAGATAACTAATACAGATAAAACAAATCCCTCCATATAAAAGTAATAAAGATCTGCTGGGAGCTGTAATCACTGTCTATGTCAGTGGTTCCCAACCAGGGTGCCTCCAGCTGTTGCAAAACTACAACTCCCAGCATGCCCGGACAGCCAACGGCTGTCCGGGCATGCTGGAAGTTGTCGTTTTGCAACAGCTGGAGGCACCCTGGTTGGGAAGCAATGGTTTATGTAGCAGACAGGAACTTCTTTAGGGTCCTATACAGTACACACAGTGTCCCAAATGGATCCGCCCTTACTTGGTGTCCAAAAGAGCAGCTAACCCTGGCACAGGTAAGGAGTAGTACAGAACATGTAGTTCCTCCCTGTACTGTAGGGGGCGCTACCAGACACCAGTCAGTGCATGTACTTCAGTAATACAGGTGATTTACCAGTAAAATGCCCATTCTGATTGGTCAGTTCCTCCAGTTGTGACAGGTATCACAGATCTGGACGGTTTGTCGCATTGTATGTTGAGTCTGGTTTCAAGTTACGATGGTCCAGAAAAAAAACATTGTATGTTGAAACTATTGTATGTTGAGGCCATTGTAAGTTGAGGGATCACTGTACCCTGAATGTAATATTTTGGTGCAAGGACTGCCTCAAAAGGTTGTGCAACACAAAATAAGGTTGAGGAAAACATAATAAAACATCATTTTTGCCCAGGACAGTTTCATCATATTTTCTGATTGGATTTTCATCAGGTAATTTTATTAATTATTACTTCTCTTAAGTTATTTTAGAGATCATTGAGGTATTTCTGTCTTTAACGGAAGAAGGCCAACAATTTTGTCCATGTCTGTCCATCTAGGGGTTTAAGTATTATATAGAGCTTGTAGACTCTTAAATTATAAATACAGACGAGACATAATTTTTTTTTTTTTTTTTTTGCCTGAAACATATTAGCTGGGTATATATACAGCAGTTCTATCAGGTTTAGCCTCTTCCAGATATACCTGTTTTTGGAAACTTTTTTTTTCATTCCCGTCTTTCAAGAATGAAAGGTTCTGTTATGCAGGTGATACGAGCTCAAATACCATGTTTAATAGTGGCTGCAGCATCTAATCTGATGGGTGTCCGCTGTAGTAATCTGCAGAAACCCATCATGTACGGGCTGGGCTCAGCTTCCCTCCCTGACATATACATGCCAGAATTGTATACAGATAGAGTAGAATCGAGTATATGAGCAATAATATGACTATAGGCCATTGATCGGCATTTGTTTCCATATAATTGCATTTGAGCTGAAAACATAAGTTTCATAATACTGTAATCCACTGTTCCTTTCTTGCAGACTCAACTGAATTGGGAAATTCTGAGGCTTGTACTGAAACTGAATCGGTAGAGAAAGGGGAAACAGAAGAGAAGAGAGGTGATCTGCATGGGACAGAGTCCATGTCCAAGACGTGTCGTCTACTGTAGATTACCCAAGAGACTTTATAAAAACATGTCCAAAAGAATGAACAACGTAAATAAAACAGAACACAAACATGAAAAGTCAACAGCTGTTGAGAACTCGGCAAGTTTAGGAACTACCACACTAAGCCTCAAATTCTCAAGATTGCAGGGTTTCCGAAAAGTCTGACCTCACTGATCAGAAAGTGATGGTATCTGTAGCCTAACCTTAGGTTTTCTAAAGTAGGCGTTTTTGTAGGCTTGGCCCCTTTGGATTGGTTTTATCTTTTTTTTTAAAGGAAACTGACAGATGGACCACCCCCCACTAACAGGTGGTTAGTATCGGTGATCCTGAGTAAAACCATGTATTCCTTACCCCAATCTGAGATATAGCCCAATCTTTTAATATGCAAATTAACTCTTTACTGCACTGGAGGTGGGTTTAAAGGGGTACTCCCACCCTAGACATCTTATCCCCTATCCAAAGGATAGGGGGAAAAGATGTCTGATCGCGGGGGTCCCACCGCTGGGGACCCCCGCATTATTGCATGCGGCACCCACCTGTGTTCTCACCAGAACCGCTGGAGGGTCTGAGTCACGACTCCGGGAACGGAAGTCCGTGACGTCAGGACTCCGCCCCCGTGTGAACCTCACGCCCATCCCCTCAATCCTTTGGATAGGGGATAAGATGTCTAGGGTGGGAGTACCCCTTTAAAGAATATCCACACTGCAAGATAATAGACTCGGCACTGCCCACGTCTACTAGGCGGACACCTGAAGGGTTACTGGGCTACTAGAGCACTATGATGGGGGAAACTGCTAGTGAAAAATGAGGGCGGTGCGATCTGACTAAAAGTCCATTAACCAAATGCAAATAATGAAAAATAGAAAAATGCACTCACCCTGGCAGTTCTCTAGCAATCAATTTATTTGTTCAACATGAAGTATGGACAAAAGCAATATGAAGATACCGCTTCCCTGAAGAATATTTGTACATCAAACCACCTGTTCACATGGCTCCGCTCATCAATATTAATCTCTTCTCCTTGATAAGTGAGGCGGCACAGAAAGGACCCAGGGGACAGTGCCAGAGGTGCAGATAGTCTTTAAACCCGCCTCCAGTGCAGGTCAGAGTTCATTCACATATTGCAAGATTGTGCTATATCTCTGGAATGGCTGAACGGATTGGGATATGGAATACATTATTTTATTCAGGATCACCAACACTAATGATATGGACAATAAACCGTTAATAATATTGAAGTACAAAATATGTTAGAAATAAGTTAAAAAGACAAGAGATGGTTGTACTTGGTGTTAATCTGAGTCCGAGAAAAGAAGGTCTAGTGATAAGACATATAGCGACCATCCCAGACATGACACGTGCATGCAAGCAAATTCCCATAGCAAACCTCTTCTAAACTGGGCGGTTCCCGAGACACGTGTCATCAGAGATTACTTAGACAGAAAAGAACAACCTAAACTTCAGAAGCTCATATGTACTGAAAGGATTTAGATTTTTTAATAGAAGTAATTTACAAATCTGTTTAACTTTCTGGAGCCAGTTGATATATATATAAAAAAAAGTTTTTCCCTGGATAACCCTTTAACTTCCCAAAGTCATCGCCCACACATCTCCTGTTATAAGGGATGTGCCAATCACGACCAATGATTGTTTATGTAGCTCTCCCTGCATGATGCTAAAGCCGTGCAATAGGCTCTGTAAATGATTGCTGAGCTATGTATTAGGGCGCTAAGAGTTGCAAGTTTCACAACAATACATTGTATGGCCACTCTTCATGACTGAAGAAGAATAATGCACCATGTTACAAGGGTCATGTAGTCATGGATTAGTTTTATGAACACAACAATAGGTTTTCATGCTTCCCTGGCCTTTGCAGTCCCCAGATTTGAATCCTATAGAGCAGTGGTCTTCAACCTGCGGCCCTCCAGATGTTGCAAAACTACAATTCCCAGCATGCCCGGACAGCCATCGGCTGTCCGGGCATGCTGGGAGTTGTAGTTTTGAAACATCTGGAGGTCTGCAGGTTGAAGATCACAGCTATAGAGCATCTTTAGGATGAGGTTAAACAGGCTTTTCCAAGGATGGGTGTCTGTAATAAAATGGCCATAGACTTTTTGACAGTTTTCTTTAAAAATACAGACCAGAAAGTTTGTCCATCAAAAATGATTTCCCTGAACCCATCCATAGTTCCATAATTCTGTCTACGGTCACTTAAATCTCAAACTCCAAACTCAGGCAAAACCGTTTGCATATG
Organism: Hyla sarda; assembly: GCF_029499605.1. Taxonomy (NCBI): domain Eukaryota; kingdom Metazoa; phylum Chordata; class Amphibia; order Anura; family Hylidae; genus Hyla; species Hyla sarda. Next base: position 70,770,532 of record NC_079190.1, read on the forward strand.
ATGAACCTCAGCCCAAGGTGTCCTTTAAGGATTGTACTCTCTCTCTAGAGTCTCATTGCGGCTTAGTGATAAGTGTTATCTTACCTGACTGGCTGCACCTGTCCTATCACTGAGGTAGGTGATAATTGGATAAGGTGCACAAAAGGGAATACAGTGGTCACACATAGTTAAACATATAACAGAGGTGTGAAGACTCCGGACTGAAAATATTGCTTGGTGTAGTAAACATTCACTTAAGTCTGTGTTGTGTTGGTGAGACATCAGGAACACATAACCAGGACACTAAGCACTGTTAGCACAGACAGGTAGTAGGTTTAGATCATTATTGACCTTTGCATAATCAACCAGATTTTTAACCCCAATAGAACAATCAAGAGATAAAAGGAGCAGAATAAAGAGCATTGGCACAGTAATTCTTGTCTTCAAGCATTACTGTCATTTAAACTACCTTTTGACTTGTCGCAAGTAAAGATAGCCAGGCGAAGCATGCGGCAATGCGCTTCACTCCCTGGCTCAGTGAGACGGACAGCATGCTAAGTGAGGAGCGATGTGCATTTCACCTGGCTATAAATAACGATCAGTGGAGTCACAGCACTGGCACCCTTTTGTCAGGTCTGTGCAACATGCCACAGCTTAAAATGACAGTAATGCTTTAAAGGGGTTCTCCGGTGCTTAGACATCTTATCCCCTATCCAAAGGATAGGGGATAAGATGCCTGATCGCGGGAGCCCCGCCGCTGGGGACCCCCGGGATGCACGCGGCACCCCGTTTGTAATCAGTCCCCGGAGCGTGTTTGCTCCGGGTCTGATTACCGACGACCACAGGCCCGGTGGGGTGTGACGTCATGCCTCCGCCCCTCAATGCAAGCCTACGGGAGGGGGCGTGATAGCTGTCACGCCCCTCCCATAGGCTTGCATTGAGGGGCAGAGCGTGACGTCACACGGGGGCAGAGGCGTGACGTCACACGCCGTCGGCCCTGTGGTTGTCGGTAATCAGATCCGGAGTGAACACGCTCCAGGGACTGATTACAAACGGGGTGCCGCGTGCAAGATCCCAGGGGTCCCCAGCGGCGGGACTCCCGCGGTCAGGCATCATATCCCCTGTCCTTTGGATAGGGGATAAGATGTCTAAGCACCGGAGAACCCCTTTAAGAGTAAAGCCCTGAGCTTTGTTCTTTTCCAGTTGAAATCAAACATGCCCAATTCTTTTGATGTTGAGGTAATAAGCCGCTGCCAGTGTATGGAAGCTGTTTTGTCCTCCTGTCTCCATTTAAAACACATGAATGCTTACTGAGCGTTTATGTATTGGGGGAGGGGAAATTTGATCCTCAGTGACTGTGCCACTCCTGTCCTCAGTTTGTGTGGTATTCAGACTCCGTTTCATTGAAGAAAAAGGAATGCATTGTAACAACACATAGAACCTGGTTCTTCATCTGATTTCAACACAGATTTGACCTTTTTCAGTGAAAAGTTTAGAATCTGCATGTTGCCATAAAATACAGACCATAATGCAAATGCATAGCTGCCATACCTTGTGATTGATAGACATTACACTAGTGTGAACAGAACCTTACTATAAACACAATAACTAGTACATAAAAGTGTCTTCATCCAAACAAATACATACCCTGTAACAAAACCATATTTTTTATTAAATAAAACATTAAACTTTTTTTATGTTTTAACCCATTATTTTGTAGCTTTGGCTTTTGGACTGAAAAAAGAAGATATGTTTTTCATTCCACTTTTGTCCACTTTAGCCAGGGATTTCTGAGCTGCAGTCATCTTGCTATTAGTCTGGAAAGGAAAGACACAGTCAGCACAATTAGTGTACATAATACATTATGGTTTATCCACAGAATATATAACAAAAGTCTGTGATTTTCTGCTTCTATTATTTGCACACACATTCTGAAATGGGGCTAAGACTGTATATCCACCTTAAAAGAGTCCAACAAAGGGGTGTAGTTTATGAAGAGGGAGTTTTCAGAAATAATAATATAAATCATCATATTATTATTAATATTATACATTTATTGCTCAGCTTCACCCCACAGGTGGTGAACAAACCACAAGACCAGGGGTGTGGAAATTTTATAAAAAACTACTTGTCCACGGGACTAAAATGGAGCAAAATCTACTTGTCCCTCATGACGATCCAGTTGTCCGGGCCAATTTTCGCTTTTACGCTCTAATTTTTTCCTCCTCGCCCTATAATAGCCATAACTACCTACTATAAGGATATCTTTTAATTTTTCAATAACATATTCTCCGAACCAAAAAAAAAAAAAAAAAAAAAAAAAAAAAAAAAAAAAAAAATTTTGATTATATATATATATATATATATATATATATATATATATATATATATATATATATATATATATATATACACACACACATATATATATATATATATATATATATATATATATATATATATATATATATATATATATATATATATATACACACACACATATACACACACACACACACATATACATATATATATATATATATATATATATATATATATATATATCTCTCAAGGGAAGTGAAATTAAAATAGTAAAAGATAATTTTGCAGATTTGGAGGTTTTTCTTTTCTGCGCCATTTACCTTGTGGTTGAGATAACATGTTAGTTTTATACTTTAGGCGCCTGGTTACAGCAATACCAGATTTGTATCGTTTACGTCATGTTTTACTAATTCTGGACTTTTTCCAATTTTTTTAATTGCCATTTTTTAACCCCTGTAGCTTTATTTTTTTTCCGCATACCAGGCTGTATGAGGGCTCATTTTTTGCGCCATAATCTGTTTTTTGTATCGGTACCATTTTGGTATTGATCTGATCTTTTTAATCGCTTTTTAACTTTTTTTCCTGGGATATTATAAAAATTGCAATTCTGTGGTTTGGCATTTTTTTTACATTTACCGTATGGGATACATAATGTTATATTTTAATAGGTTGTACAATTACGCACAAAGCGATACCAAATATGTTTATTTTTATTATGTTTACATTTTTTTATATAGGTAAAGGGGGTGATTTGAACTTTTAACATGGAAGGGGTTAATGCAGTGGTCTTCAAACTGTGGCCCTCCAGATGTTGCAAAACAGCCAACAGCTGTCCTGGCATGCTGGGAATTGTAGTTTTGTAACATCTGGAGGGCTACAGTTTGGAGACCACTGGGTTAATTTGTGTCTTTTAAACTTATATTAAAACTTTTTTTTTTTTTTTTTTTTTTTTACACTTTATTAGATTTATATGAGGAATCAGATTCCTCAGACAGATGAATAGAGTTCTATTGAACTCATTGATCTGTGAGCTCTGTGATCCATTGATAGAGCCGGGTCCAGCCAGGATCTATCAATGACAAAGCTGGGACAGGAGGAAGCAGAGGTAAGTCCTCCGGCTACCTCCACAGTGGATCTCCCCCCGGGGAGCAAGAAGCCACGCCCCCTCATCTCCCCCCCCCGCACGTCTGCAGAGCAGGGGAGAGAAGACAAATACACAGCTTCTCATCTCCCATGCTCTGCTTCGGAGGACACAGGTTTTTACAGCCGGGGGCTACAGAGTATGGAGAGGGCAGGAGCCGGCTCCATACAGTCTGCAGAGGTCCACAGCACTTGTCAGGTCCGGGCTAAGGGCCGGACAAATTCACAAAAGGTATTTAAAGGTATGCTTGCATTGAGGGGCGGAGCGTGATGTCACACGGGGACGGAGGCGTGATATCACACGCCGTCGGCCCTGTGGTTGCCGGTAATCAGACCCGGAGCGAACACACTCCGAGGACTGATTACAATCGGGGTGCCGCGTGCATGATCCCGGGGGTCCCCAGCAGCGGGACTCCCGCGATCAGGCATCTTATCCCCTATCCTTTGCATAGGGGATAAAATGTCTGAGCACCGGAGTACCCCTTTAACCATATAACACGGCACGCCCACAGTGTAAATCACCATTCTATGCTATGCCTGAAATAAAATATTGTAATGCAGACCAAAAGGAGACTGCATGTAGTTTACTGAGAAATATGGCTATGCTGTGGTATGTATATCCATGGCGGAGACCATAAAGGTGATATAGATTGGGACGTAGCTGCAGTGGAGCTAGCATGGCTGTCAGCTGAATTCTCATTTCCTTAGTTTTACTCCTAAAAAAACTGCATTTATTTTATGTTTTTACACAATGGACATACATACTTTATATCAGTGGTCTTCAACCTGCAGACCTCCAGATTAGGAATTGACCGATTATCGATTTGGCCGATATTATCGGCCGATAATCACAATTTTGGGCATTATCGGTATCGGCAATTACCTTGCCGATATGCCGATAATGCCCCGCTCCGCTCCCACCGCACTGCGACCGCCCCCCCCCACCATTGCCTCCCCCATCCCCGGTTTGATAATTACCTGTTCCCGGGGCTCGGGGGCAACGCTACTTCTGGCTCCTGCTGCGTCCTGCGTTACGCTGTGCGCAATGACGAGTGGCGCGATGTCACCGTCAGTGCGCACAGTGACAGCTCAGGAGGACGCCACCGGTGCCAGATGTAGAGTGGACCCCAGGAACAGGTAATTATAAAACCGGGGATGGGGGAGGCAATGGGGCCAGGGCGGTGCGGTGGGGTGGCGGTGATAGGACTCAGGACCCCCGGACAGGCAGGGGGAGAGAAGCGGATGGCGGCGGCGGTCTATAGAACCGCAAAAGCCGCTGCAGTTCATTGATTTAAAGTGCCCGCTTTAAATCAATGATCTGCAGCGGTGGTGGGTAAATAGCCGATAACTTATACCGGAATATCGGTTTAAATTATCGGCTATCGGCCCTAACCTCCACAGATTATCGGTATCGGCCCTAAAAAAAAAACTATATCAGTCGATCCCTACTCCAGATATTGCAAAACTACAACTCCCAGCATGCCCGGACAGCCAACGGCTGTCCGGGCATGCTGGGAGTTGTAGTTTTGCAACATCTGGAGGTCCGCAGGTTGAAGAACACTGCTTTATATGTTTAAAAAAATAAAAAATAAAAAAAATTAACAAAAACGTAAAAACAACCAGACAAGATAGGCAGTAAGAAGCTTAACAAAATCACAGAAAAGAGCAATTCCTATGAAATAAAATGTGGCTGCATAGATCTGTGTGAGATCTTTATTATACTGAAAAACTTTTCTTTATCCGTTTGTGTTATCAAGCAAATGGTAAACGGAAAGTTTAAGGGGAAAAAAAAGCCCACCTTTTTGCTTTTGTCATTTGAATTAAATTTTGTGTAGTCCTCGTCCGCTTCCACAGGTTTGTCAGACACTCTCCTTTTCTGAAAATTTAGATGGGGGGGAACGTGCTCAGTAATAACATCCTATACATTTTCCACAAAGATTTCTGGGAACAAAAGATGCCACAACCACAGATGTTGAGACATCTCATTTAGCTCTTATCCCTTCTCCTTATGTCACATTACAAAGAAGAACAGGCCAACTAAAATGCACACGGTGTGTTCCACTTTTAGGTTTCAATGTAAATCGTGTTGTACAGACCTTATTCTTACTGCAGTTGATTAGGAAAGAGTTAGTTGTGAGGACTGGAAATGCTAGCAGCAGCAAAGCAGGAGGACATTGTGCGCAAAGCGCTAAGCAGATTTACCTTTGTAGGAGGTTCTGGGGTTGGAGTGGAGACATCTGGCAGACTAATAGAAAGAGAGGGGAAAATAAAGGGTCAATACCTTGTTCCAGACAGTGGATGCTGTGTCAGATTAACTGGGCACTGTCACTTTAAAAATCTTTTCACATGTCTTAAGTTTTGATTCATTGAGCACTGGTTGTTTATACCCCAACTGACTGAATGGGAAAGAAGTCTCTCCCCGCCTGTGTGCCCGAAAAGGCCCCCCAGTGTAAGGCTATGGGAACATCTAGGTCACACTCAGATGCATGCTTTTTTCATAGCTTGTTCTAGCAATCATTTGGGGTCTTAAAGGGGTATTCCAGGAAAAAACTTTTTTTTTTAATATCAACTGGCTCCAGAAAGTCAAAACAGATTTGCAAATTAATTCTATTAAAAAATCTTAATCCTTTCAATTATTATCAGCTGCTGAAGTTGAGTTGTTGTTGTTGTTTTCTGTCTGGCAACTGTGCTCTCTGCTGACATCTCTGCTTGTCTCGGGAGTAGAAGAGGTTTGCTATGGGGATTTGCTTCTAAACTGGGCGGTTCCTAAGACACGTGTCATCAAAGAGCACTTAGACAGAAAAGAGCAACTCAACTTCAGATTTTTTTTTTATAAAAGTAATTTACAAATCTGTTTAACTTTCTGGAGCCAGTTGATATATACTTTTTTCCTGGATAACCCCTTTAAAGCTTATATCCAGACTGATTTAAAATTATTTTGACATGTCCTAGAGACATGTAACATTTTTAAAGTGTCACGTACATTTTAAAGGCTGTACCATAAGACAAAAATACAGTGTGTACAATGGTCATGAGCAATTCAATAACACTGTTGTGATAACTACCTGATAGGCACATCAATAGGGAGCTTAAAGGGGTACTCCGCTGCTCAGCGTTTAGAACAAAATGTTCCTAATGCTTAGAGCCGGCATCGTGAGCTCGTGACGTCATAGCCCCGGGAACTTGTGACGTCATAGCCCCGGGAGCTCGTGACGTCATAGCCCCGGGAGCTCGTGACGTCATAGCCCCGGGAGCTCGTGACGTCATAGCCCCGCCCCCTAATGATATCACGCCCCTCCCCCTGAATGCAAGTCTATGGGAGGGGGCGTGACGGCTGTCACGCCCCCTCCCATAGACTTGCATTGAGGGGGCGGGATGTGGCATCACGAGCTCCCGGCGCCGGCTCTAAGCGTTCAGAACATTTTGTTCCAAACGCTGAGCAGCGGAGTACCCTTTTAACACCCAAAAATCAACATGGTATTTGCTACATGTTTTTTGTTGCGTTATTCAGTTTTCAGAAGTATTTTTCAAGTTACCACTTATTTCAAAGTGAGCTTCTAAGCAGAACTGCTTCTTTGTCCACACAGTTTTTTTTCTTTTAACATTTCCCACTGAAGTCAATGGGAAATGAAAGCCACATGTTTTGTTGTGAGGCATTTTTTTTTGCCATTGCGAACATACCTGAATATATTTTTCTTGAAGGAAGTATGTCCAATGTTGCATATAACAGGGCCACTAGGCATAACCTAAAGGGGTACTCCACTGGCCAGTGATCGGAACTTAATGTTCAGAACGCTGTTTTCGTGCTGCGGGGGTTGGCCAGGCCCCTCGTGACAATTCAGCCAAGCTCCCTCCATGCAAGTCTATGGAAGGGAGCGTGACGGCCGTCACGCCACCTCCCATAGACTTGCATTGAGGGGGTGTGGCTGTAATGTTACGAGGGGCCTGGCCAACCCCCGCAGCACGAAAACAGCGTTCTGAACATTAAGTTCCGATCACTGGCCAGTGGAGTACCCCTTTAGCCTTCCTCCTAAGCTATTCATGCTTATTTAGCCAAGCTGTTATGTAGGGGTTATCAGCTGGTTATCAAGGAAGTAGAGAAGCCTGGATACTGCATGCAAAAACTGTAGCTGTAGTTGTCCAGGAGGCTAAAAATGTGATAAAACTTTTCTGAACATGTAAAATTGAACAAATTCCTACTGTCCCAGGCAATGTTGTACCCTTACTTTAAATATGCAGACAGCTCACTGCGAAGATCTTCAGGAATGTATTCGGAAATCAGTCCATGAGCATAGCGCACATAATCCTCTGTCAAATAGAAAGCAATGTTAATAACAGACAAACTAGACTGAAGGGAAAATCTTAGCTTAAAAACAGCAAGGACTCTATTCTAGTGCTGGGCGGTATACCAGTATGAACCGGATATCGTTTTTTTTTTCTCCCACGGTATGGATTTTTGCCCATACCACGATACCGGTCGGGCCCCTCCCCCACCCTCCGAGTCAATAAAAAAAAATTAAACTTACCCGTAATGGGCGTGGTCAGGGCCATCCATCCTTCCTGTAGTGTCTGGCGGCATTACGGGTGGAGGGTGAACCGGTCCGGGGTGTCCTTCTCCGGGGGTCCTCTTCTCCACTCCGGGCAGGCTCCGGCCTAGGACGCTGCATAGACGCCGCTACGTCAGGTGCGTCGCTGCGCACGGACGTCACTGGGCAGCGGCGTCTATGCAGCGTTACTAGGCCGGGGCCTGCCCGGAGTGGAGAAGAGGACCCCCGGAGAAGAAGGACAGCCCGCACCGGTTCACCCTCCACCCGGAATGCCGCCGGACACTACAGGAAGGATGGATGGACCGGCTCACCCTCCCCGGACAGTCCCTGCAGCAACTGGGAAGGTGAGTCAGGGTTCTGGGATGGACAGGGGTCTGTATAATATACTATACCTACAGTAGGCCCTCCAGCTGTTGAGGCCCTCCAGCTGTTGCAAAACTACAACTCCCAGCATGCCCGGACAGCCAACGGCTGTCCGGGCATGCTGGGAGTAGTAGTTTTGCAACAGCTGGAGGCACCCCTATTTGGGAAACACTGACCTATACTATACACTACTATATTGTCCAACATGCTGGGAGTTGTAGTTTTGCAACAGCTGGAGGCTGTAGGGTTGTTTGTTACATCTATTTAAAAGGGTACTCCACTGCCCCAGTGTTCAGATCATTTAGTTCCAAAAGCCCATTTAGTTCCGCTATGCCACCTCAATGCAAGTCTCAATGTAAAAAAAATTAAAAAAATACTGTGAAATACCGTGATACTCATTTTTGGTCATTTCGCCCAGCACTACTCTCTTCAGATTTGTAACCTCCTGCACGTACAAAAAGTAAAGCTTCCTCCCTTTGATAGGCCTTATCTGCGCTCCCTTATCACAGTTACCAATATTACAACGATGCCAAATATAACTCTGGACCAAAGGGCCTTTCTATACTCTCCCTAAAATCCATGAACTCATTTTGTGAATTTGTGATGGAGTTCAGCCCTGTATGTAAACAACTTTGTGTATTGTGTTCCTTTCCTCCCTTTTCTGGGCCTTCATTAGAACAGAGCAGTCAATAAACCCCCTTACTTCTGAAATAAGCCACAAAAAACAGGAATGGAAGCCCAATGTAGCACTGTGATTAGGTATGCAAATTATGGACAGTCAAATACATAACTGGACAAAATGATTAAACATTATACAGTGAATATCAAAGGCTACACATCACTTGCAAAATGCCAGCTTCTTGTGATGTTTAAGAATGAAAGAAAGATAAATCGTGTCAGAACTATTCTCACATTTATAAGACATATGTGCACAATTTGATTGCAAAACAAACTGAAGTCTTCGAGGGAGAAAAACAAAACAAAAACATAACACTATAACTTGGTTGGACAAGGTCAAAATGGTCATTTTGGCCTTAAAGGGAATGTGTCACCAAATATGATTATTTTATTTAGAGGTTAAATAATTTTTTCACATTTTTTAAATATTTTTGGAAATATAAAAAAAATACAAATAATAAATTACTTTTCACAAAATATGACAAATTAAATAACTTGTCATATCTCCCTGTTGACCAGCAGAGGGAGCTAACGTGAGGAATCTGGTGAAAGCATGCAACTTGTCTGGCTGCTGCAAATTAGACCTCACCAGTCTACCTTCCTCCTCTATCTATGTTCAAAAGGAGAAGGGGAGGGGGTTTTGTAGTTTTTTCAATTCCACTCTCACCATTTTGTTGGTGCCTGAAGAGAGCTAAATGGCTAGATGTCTCTTGATAGGTCACTGCTCCTCAGAGACTTCAAGAAAATGGTGCTGGCTCCCCCTTTCATTTCACCTAGCCTGTGCTATGCACATGTGCAGTAAGCGGCCCATGCTTTTCTAGGAGACACTCTCAGTCTTAACTTTCTTATGAAAGACAAAGAATAAAAGATGCCGGCAACTGCCATAAAGCAACTGTGTAGGTGTTGTGAAGTGACACACCATAAAGAGGCTACGGTAATGGCAGCCCCCAGAACACACTTTATTAATAAATAACATTAAAAACTACATTGTCCTAAAACTAAATACATAAATGAAATGCTTTCTCTTGATAGAATAATTTTATTTATTTAAAAAAATTAAAAAGGTGACAATACCAGGGGTACTCGGGTGAAAAAAAATTTTTTTTTTTTTAATCCATTGGTGCCAGAAAGTGAAACAGATAACAGATTTGTAAATGACTTCTATTAAAAAAAAATCTTAATCCTTCCAGTACTTATTAGCTGCTATATACTACAGAGGAAATTCTTTTCTTTTGGGATTTATTTTCTGTCATGACCACAGTGCTCTCTGCTGACGCCTCTGTTCATTTTAGGAGCTGTTCAAAGCAGCATATGTTTGCTATGGGGATTTTTTCCTGCTCTTGACAGTTCCTGACATTGACAGAGGTGTCAGCAGAGAGCACTGTGGTCCTGACAGAAAAGACATCCAAAATGAAAAGAAATTTCTCTGTAATATACAGCCACTAAGAAGTACTGTAAGGAAGGTTTAACTTTCTGGCACCAGTTAATAATAATAATAATAATAAAAAAAAAAAAAAAAAAAAAAAAAAGGTTTTCCACCGGAGAACCACTTTAAGGACTGGCCAATGTTTGTTTTTACACTTTTGTTTTTTTCCTCCTCCCCTTCTAAAAAATCATAACGCTTTCAAGTTTGCACCTACAGACTCATAAGTCACCAATTGTACTTTGTAATGAGATCAATCATTTCATAACAAAATCTACAATGAAACAAAAAAAAAAAAAAAAAATTATATATATTTATTTATTTATTTGTGGGGTGAAATCGAAAAGAAAAAAAAACAACGCCATTTTGTAAAATTTGGGGGCTTCAGTTTCTATACTGTGCACTTTTTGGCAAAAATGGCACCTTATGTTCATTCTGTAGGTCCATACGGTAATAAGATACCCAAATTATGTAGGTTTTATTTTATTTTAATACTTTAAAAGAATCATAACTACATGCACCAAAATTAGTATGCTTAAAATTGTCCACTTCTGACCGTATAACTTTTACATTTTTCTGCATACGTGGCTATATGAGGGCTTATTTTTTGCTTACATTTTTGATTTGATGGGACTTTTTAAGGTATAATTTTTTTTTATGGTATAGTAAGTGACCAAAAATGCACAATTTTGAACTTTGGTATTTTTTCTTGTACGCCATCAACTGTGCGGTTTAACTGATCTTATATTTTAATAATTCAGACATTTACACGCACAGCGGTACCACAAATGATTATGTAAATTTTCGACTACAAAAATGGAAAAGGAGAGGTGATTGAAACTTTTATTAGGGAAGGGGTTGATTCCCTTTTCAAAACTTTTTTTTTTTTTTTTTGTCCTCATAGGGGGGTATACCATGCAATCTTGCAATCATATATACTGTTCAATGGTGAGCTTTGGCTCAGCATTGGTCAGTGTTATCGGTGCTCTGCTGCTCTAGCCTGGACAGAGCTTCAGAGCACAGATCAGAAGCCAAGGAAGCAAATAAGGGTCCTCCCGTCGTCCACTCAGCTCATCGGGACCCACGATTTTGGCGCATATGTCTCAATTAGCTACACTGAACTAACCTGCGGAACCGCATTTAGATGCCACTATCAACTTTGATCATGGCGTCTAAAGGGTCAATGCCGGGCATCAGCCCGATCGGCGATGTCTGGCATTAACCGTGGGTCCTGGCTGCTGATAGTAACAGAGACCCACTGGATATGAAGCGTGCTCAGCTTGTGAGCACACTTCAAACCCCGGTAATGGGAATACAGGGCCGGCTCTTCACATGACAGTGCGCTCAGCCTATCACCAGCCGAGGCGGGATATCGCTGCAGCCGGCGATGCGCTGACTGCAGTGTGACATTCAGAGCCTAAGAAGCAGGGAGCCGAACAGCGTCGGAGAAACGGGATGCTGATACCAGCGCAACGGGGGAACATAGGAAGGAGAGTTAAATGTATTTTATTTTTTTTTAGTTTTTGCAGCCTGGGCACTATTGGAGTTAAAAGTTTAGCGCCGCATTTCTCCTTTAAAACAAGGCCATGTCTATTTTCAGCCTCAGGCTGGTGTCACACATAATAGGGGAAATTTAGCAAAACCTGTGCAGAGAAAGAACATGCCGGAGAGACTCAAGGGAAAGTCCTGTCAGAAGGCCAGTCGCAACTGAAGGACAGAGGTTGAGGAGGGAGAATGATAAGCAAAAGGCAAGACTCAGAAGGTGGAAGCCAGAAGGGGACAAAGAAAGAAAAACTCATGTCCGGGTCTGAGCACACAAGGAAAAACGGACCGGAAGAAGGATAGGGCCCGTTGACCACCCCGAACTGAAAGGCCAGACAAACACCCACAACCCCAAGGCCTCCCGCGAAAAACCGGATATAAGAGAGAATCCAAAGAGTATGCTGCATAGTCAAGAAGGCGGAAAAGGGCAATCGACCAGGTGAACTACGACCGGCCAAGGTGCCCAAATCGACCAAAATGGGTAACCTGGAAGACCGTCCGGTCCACTACCCCGAGGCCCTATGCCTCGGGCCCCTGTCACTCCAGAGGGAGAAGGAGAAATGCAAGCAGGTCGGCAGGGAGGAACAGAACCATCTCAAACACTGGAGCAGCCACCCAGAGAAACCCAGATCCAGTAAGAAATGGAGGGACCCAGGAGTCCCAAACCAGGAGAGGTGGACAACCTTAAAGGGGTACTCTGGCGCTTAGACATCTTCTCCCCTATCCTTTGGATAAGATGTCTGATCGTGGGGGTCCCACCGCTGGGGACCCCCATGATCTTGCACGCCGAACCCCATTTAAAATCAGTCCCCAGAGCGTGTTGGCTCCGGGTCCGATTACTGTCGTTCACGGGGCCGGAGCATTGTGACGTCAAGGCTCCGCCCCCCCCCCCCCTGTGACGTCACGCTCCACCCCCTCAATGCAAGCCTATGGGAGGGGGCGTGACAGCTGTCATCGGAAAGGCGAAAGCTTCAATAAAACGACCCCGGAAATCTAGGCATGGAAAGGCCACCTGGAAGAGAGAGCCCAAGGCAAGGAGGACCTGAAAAGGCCGAGGTACTCGCATACACAAGAGGCTAGGGGATAGAAAAGGCCGATTAAGCAGGGGATCCAAAAGGCCAGAATGGACTGGATGACCGATTGAGTAACATCCCGGAACAACAAGTCACCGAGAGGAAGACAGAGGGGACCAAGTATGAAGTCAACCCAGCCAAAGCGTCAAGGCGAGGTAACAGAAGACACCTCCAGGGTGCGAGAGAGCTCCCACCCAGACCGTCAGACAAGCATGGCGGGCCTAGCACCAACTGATTCAGTCTGCGCTGGCTGCACTCTGAATCTCTGGGTGGAAATTTTCTGCCCGGAGATTCCGTAGTGTGAACCTAACCTAAGAGTAGAAATCAAAAGAGAGCATGCTCATCCAGAAGGAAGCCCAAGGACTGCCAGTATGGCTCTTAAGGAAGACCTACCCCAACAGGGAAAGAGATCAGCACAAGGGGCTGGAGAAGCCAAGGCATGGACATGGCCAGAATCAACAGTACACCACCCAGAGGAAGAGGGGGAAGAAAACAGGAACTGCCCTAACAGGACCAATAAGTACCGAAGAGGGTCAAGCGAAAGCTAGGACGGCAACAGCTGCAACTAAGCCAAATGACACAGAATTCCACCACAAAAGGAGGAGAATGAGGGCAGGGAAAGGAAGAGGAGGAATGAAAGAAGGTCATTCTCTGATACTGGGAGGCCGAAGGACAACGGCTGCAAAACCAGGAACTGTACAAGGGCCACACAACCACTTGAAGGGAAAGCGCAAGGGCTGAAATTCCGATAGATACCTCACTAGGCTACCCCAAGGCCGGTAGCGGAAGGGGTCAACCAGATGGCTGAATCAGCCACAGGAGGGAGTATAGAAGACTGACAGTACTTCGCCTAGAACAGGAGAAATGCAAGACCGCCCGTGAACAAGCTGACAACGTAACAAACTCCGCCCCAACTCCAGAGGGGCAAGCCAAGATGGTATGAGTAATGATCCCGGCCATCCCATAGTAGGCAATAGTAGGGTGTAGCCTGACCCCTAATACACTTGGTCACTGGAAGGAAGAAGGAGACTGATAAATTAGCTGAAGCAGAAGGCCGACTTCACACGCCTCCCCTGGGGTGGGGAATGAAAACGCTGGACGAGCCAGAGCCGGAACCAAGAAAACCCAGACAGGAATGCACCTCATCGATAGCAGAGACACTGACAATAACTCCCCCATGGAAGGGGGTAAGAAACTGCAGTACTTGCCATAGCAGGCTCATCACCACCAACCCCTCGTATAGGGTGGAGAGCGCTGTGTAGGCTCAGGCAGGTAACATGCAAACCACTATCACTGGAAGGCCAGCGATACCCCTCCCCTGGAGGGGAAAGGTGGATGCCAGTACCATGGAACGCCCTAGGAATGTGCAGGGTCACCCACTGGACCCCTCGTACTAGAAGCAAAGACTACTTCAAACATCTGGGACCCTACCCCTGTTAGCAAAAGCTAGAAGGTTCAGTGCCCCATAGGGACACCAATGTTGGTTGGCTCCCCTCGGTAACGGGGAACCGGGAGTCAGCCTTGGATGAGGCGGAAAGTGCGTTCCCATGGATGTGGGGAGACCTGTGAGCATGCAGGGACACCCACCCGGCAACACCCACATGCCGAGGAGCACTAGGGCTACAGCCGTGGATGCAGCAAGCACCACGTCCTCCATGGGAGATTCAAAGAGCCCAACAAACAACAGTTAACCCCAACATATAGCAGGGAACCAGAGCTGCAACCGCGGATGCGGCAGGCGTCCCAACCTTTATGGATGGTAAAGAGGGTCCATCGTACCCCGGTCGACTGTCACTTACAGCAGAGTACCGGAATAGCAGCTGCGACAGACGTCCCAACCTCTACGGATGGTGTAAAGGGTCCACTGTACATCGTCAACTCTCACTCACAGTGGAGTACCTGAATAGCTGCTGCAGGCAACACATCCTCTATGGGCATTGGAGAGGTCCACGTCACAGTGAACCACCCATAAAACCGCTGCAGAGTCCATAGCCCAGACAGGGGCCCCCCCTCGGTCACCTCACACAGGAGGCGTGGCACCAGGACAACAGCAACAAACTCAGTGGCAGACTCATTAAGGGTGGCAGGCGGTGAAGGGAACAGGCAGACTGCTGCCAGGGTTAATGTTACTCCCCGACAGAGGGCAAGGGCAGCGTGGCAAACAACGATGATTACTGTCCCCACTGAACCTCCGGCAGAACTGCAAAACACAGATATAATGGACAATGGGTGCAAGGGAACGCAATGAAAAACCTGAACAAGGTTACTCAGGAACTGGGTCTAGAAGCACCTAGTGCTGACACAGCTTATGTGCACACAATGGGACAATGCTCAAGGGCATGTGGTACACTACTCGGAGCAAAAACCAAGCATTCCAACCTGTGGGACGCGCTGAACCTGCAGAAACTGCCCTATCAGTCACACGCATAAGGTGACGGAAGCAGGCTTAGGAATCGTCCCCCGTCTTCCAAAATCCATCTAATATAAAGGTTTCCGGATATGGGATGTGTCAGATGATAAACTAAGAACAGATACTGCACTTGATCCTACTCAAAAAGCCTGAGGAGAAGCAAGCTTAGGAGAGTACTCCAGTAAAAAAAACACCTGCAGACTGCCCTACTGATAGGGGCACGGAGAAAGCCACAAAATACAGTAAGGCTGCAGTACCAACTTTTGGCCACCAGAGGGGGGCCAAGCACAAGAGCTCAATATGAAACAGCCACCAGTGGGTGCAGATAGCCTGTGAAAATGTAAGTGATTTTTTATTATTTTTTTACTTTCACTTTGCAGAGCAGCTCGCTGGCATGGAACACTGCCCCCAGGAGATGCCGGAGATGGCAAAACAAAGTAGGGAGGACACCACAGCTAAGAAGAGTGGGGAAAAAGACAGAGACCAGGCGCGGGCTATATGAAGAGGTCGGTCCCTCAGTCACCCGGCCGCACGAATGGAAGTGCCGGCTGCACGATCATGCGGCTGATTCAAGGACCGGGCCAGGGGACTGGTAGTTTGACTCGGCCGCTCCTCCCCCGCTGGGGAATCGTCCTGCCGTGCAGTAGCAGGTCTCCGGTCAGAAGGTAGAACAATGTGGTCAGGACTCTGCACCTAGCCGCAACATCTGTGGCAAGAGGGCTGGTTGGGCCCCCCCCCTGGGTCGGCCACTTGGGACCAGAAACCCGCTGCCCCAGAAGACTGACCCTGGGGCAGCAAAGGGAATAAAACATGACCAGATGACTGGGGGTCATTTAGTGGGGTAACCCATTAATTCTGTAACTGGCGGAGGAGATGCAATGGTTCAGCCCAACGTGTTGTCCCCTCCAGCATGGCGCCGGAGGCCATGAGAGGTCCAGCCCAGCACAGCCACGTGTAATGGCGGCTGAGGAGCTGGGCACTACAGAACAAGGGGGACCTCCAAAGAACATAAAGAAGGGAGAGGAGGGGGGGGGGGGGGGGGGGGAATATAGTACATACTCACCCACGGCTCCATCTTCTCATACTCACCCTGAAGTCTTCAGTCAGATAAAGGCTGCATCGTGCCAAGCTGCCCTAGCGACGTGGGCAGGGGCGAGTGGGGGACCCGGACCCAGGGTACTACCGCCAGGCGTTGACCGTTGGCGAGAAGGGGTTGACAGCCCATACTCTATGCACCGTGCAGCTTTGTCACATGTGGGCGATCAGGCAGTGCCATGCTCCTGTCGCCCAACCTAGAAAAATAAGAAAGGAAAAAAAAAATTCTAACTAGACATCCCTAGCTAGAAAATAATAAAAGATAAAAGACCAGGTCTGGAGCTCTCTCCAGACCTGGGTCTGCCTCCTACTGACACTAAACTAAAACTGATTAGCTCTGTGCCTGTGGGAGGGTATGTCCTGCTGAGAGGAGCAGACTTCTTTTTTTGCCTAGTGTCAGCCTCCTAGTGGACAGCAGCATAATACCCATGGTCTCCTGTGTTCCCCAATGAGACGACCGAGAAAAATACATTTCAATAAAAAAAATGCCCCCAAAGCTGTCCATAGCCTTCAATGTGAACTCTAAGAAGCTCCATTATACAGTTTTCATATAAGTTAATTGAACTGTTCGATAATTTCAGAGTTTATAAGGCTCTATACTGCCTCCACTGTACAATGAGTACACTGGGCAACTGAAGGTAAAGGGTATAAGTTTCATTAAAGGGGCTGTCCGGTGAAAGATATCTTATCCTCTATCCAAAGGATAAGGTCTGATCGTGGGGGGGGGGGTCTCAGTGCAGCACCCACAGAAATGAACGGAGCGCATGCTGCTCTCTTTATGAGCCGGGGACCTTTTCTGTGACAGTACTTCTGTCTATACATTATAACAAAAACAATGTAAACTATTAAATGACAGCAAGTTGATCTAGCAAACTGCCACAAATTGATACATAAAGGAAAACTGAGGAATGTTTTTTTATTGTGGAAAGAATACCTTTATTTGCTGACACCCTGATACCCCTAATCTCTTATGACCATCGTACATACCCGTGTACAGTTTTGCTGTCTCAGGTCAGGCGCAAACTAATCTTAACCCTTTAAAGACGCAGGGTTTTTCAGTTTTTGCATTTTCGTTTTTTACTCATCACCTTCTAAAAATAACACTTTCAATTTTGCACCTGAAAATCCATATGATGGCTTATTTTTTGCACCACCAATTCTACCTTGTAATGACGCCAGTCATTTTACCTCAAAATCTACGGCAAAACGGAAAAAGAATTAATTGTGCGACAAAATGGAAGAAAAAAACGCCATTTTGTAACTTTTGGGGGCTTCCGTTTCTACGCAGTAAATTTTTTTGAAAAAAGGACACATTATCTTTATTCTGTAGGTCCATACGGTTAAAATGATACCCTACTTATATAGATTTGATTTTGTCGTCGTTCTGAAAAAAATCATAACTACATGCAGGAAAATGTCCTACTTAGACCCCCTATAACTTTTTTATTTTTCCATGTACGGGGCGGTATGGAGGCTCATTTATTTGCGCTGTGATCTGAAGTTTTTATCTGTACCATTTTTGTTTTGATCTGACTTTTTCATCGCTTTTTATAAAAAAAAATTAATGGTATAAAAGTGACCAAAAATACGCTATTTTGGACATTTTTGCGCGTACGCCATTGACAGTGCGGTTTAATTAACTATATATTTTTATAGTTCGAACATTTACTCACGTGGCGATACCACATATGTTTATTTTTATTACACAGTTTTTTGTTTTCTTTTTATTGGGAAAAGGGGGGGAGTGATTCAAACTTTTATGAGGGAAGGGGTTAAATGATTAAATTAAACTTTTTTTTTCCACTTTTTTTTTGCAATGTTATAGCCCCCATAGGGAACTATAACATGCTGTACATTGATTCAATACACTGATCACTGCCTTTGCATTGCAATGGCAGGGATTAGTGTTATCAGCGGTTGATTGCTCAAGCCTGGATTTCAGGCACCCTCCTGTTGAATTTTAGCTGATCGGGAAATCGCAATTTTACCATGATGGTCCCAATCAGCCCAACTAAGCTGCCGGGAAGCTTTTACTTTAGACGCGGCAATCAACTTTGATCGCCGCATCTAAAGAGTTAATGCCGGACAACAGCCCAAACGGCGATGTCCGACATTAGCCACAGGGCCTTTGTTCTTATAGCAACCGGGACCCACCGGGTATGATGCGCGCTCACCTGCTGAGCGAGCGTCATACCTCGGGAGCCGCTTATGGACGTTTATAATGTTTATTAATGTTTTCTTACACTGGATATTTTTTTTTTTTTTATTATTATTTTACATTGTGAGCATAGGTGTAAGGAGAGAGTATGTTTAGCTTCATTTCAGCTGGCAAAATTTATTAACCCATTGTGGACCAAGCCCATTTTGACCTTAAGGACCAGGCCATTTATTTTTTTTTTACAAATCTGACCTCTGTCACATCATCCATTACTGCTCTTACTTATGAATTTGATTCCAAGATGTTTTTTTCATGACATATACTACTTTAAGATAGTGGTAAATTTTCATTGATACTTGTATCATTTATTGGTGAAAAGTTCCCAAATGTCATGAAAATTTAGCTTTTTTTTTTTTGCTTTAACTTTGAAGCTCTCTGGTTGTAAGCAAAATAGACATGCCAAATAAATGATATATTGATTCACATATACAATATGTCTACTTTATGTTGGCATAATAAAGTGGACATGTTTTCACTTTTTGAAGACATTAGGGGGCTTCAAAATTTAACAGCAATTTTCCAGTTTTTCACAAAATTTTCAAAATCTGAATTTTTCTGAGACCAGTTCAGTTTTAAAGTGAATTTAAGGGGCCTTTATGTTAGAAATCCCCCATAATGGACCCCATTATAGAAACTGCACCCCTCAAAGTATTCAAGCTGACATTCAGAAAGTTTATTAACCCTTTAGGTATTTCAGAGGAATAGCAGCAATGGGGAGGAGAAAAAAAGGGGTAAAAGGAGAAAAAGCCCCCAAAATTTGTAAAACAATTTCTTCCAAGCACAGAAATACCCCATATGTGGCCCTAAACTGCTGCCTAGAAATACAACAGGGCTCCAGAGTGAGAGAGTTCCATGCACATTTGAGGCCTAAAATGGGAATGGGAAAGAGAGAGACAGAGAGAGAGAACAGTTAGGTAAGGTTCTTCAATTGAAAATGCTTGGAGTTCACTCACCCTTCTTGCTGTCGGGATGGCTGTCAAGAAGACTGCTTTCCAGCTCAGAAATGTTATTGAAGAATCCGAAAGTGGTTCAAAAGGTTCTCTAGTAAGACTAGTGAGGACTAAATTTAGATCCCAAGTTGGAAAAAGGTAATTTTGGGTATTAGTCTTGCCACAGCACTAAAAAAAAATTATTTTTTTTAATCCACTTATGGGCTGCGATACTTGTGTCGAAAAAGCAACCCAGGGCTGCTGTTTGTACTAAGTATGGATGGATAAACCTTTGTCAAGTCCATCTTGAAGAAAATTGAGAATTTGAGGGATATCAGGGTTCAAGGGATTTGGAGGACAGGAGCCGCACCAAGAGACAATTTTTTTTCCATTGTTTCCAATAGATAGCAGAATTTGTAGGTTTCTTGTTTTTTAATAGAGTATCAATAACTCTGTGAGAAAGACCCTTTTGATTTAAAATTGACCGCTCAAAAGCCAGGCTATCAACTGCAGGTTTGATAGATCCTTGAAGAATAGCGGGCCCTGCAACAGAAGATCTTCTCTTACTGGAAGAGGGTAAGGGTGATCTATGGATAGTTGCTGAACCAGGGCGTACCACCCCCTTTTGGGCCACCTTGGAACTATGAATATGACTTTGGATTTCTCCATACATATCTTCTGCAGAGTCCTGCTGATCAGTGGGGAAGGAGGGAACACATAGGCTATTTTGAAGTTCCAACTTTGTTGAAGAGCATTTACTCCATTTGGGAGATCACCTGGAAACAGGGAAAATAATTTGTTTACCTTCCGATTTCTTCAGGTGGCGAATAGATCTACTTCTGTTATGCCCCACTTCAAAACCAGCTCCTGAAAAACTTGTGGATTGAGTTCCCATTTTTCTGGATTGATCTGGTGTCGGCTTAGGTAATCTGCCTGAATATTCTCGCTTACTTTTTTGATGTATAGCAGAAATTAACAATATCTTGTCCTCTGCCGAAGAAGAAACATTTTTCTGTCAGTGCTTGTAGGAGACTGTGTCTTGTTCCCCCTTGATGATTTAGAAAAGCTACTACAGTAGCATTGTCGGTGTAAATCTTCATCTGATGATTCAGAATGAGATGTTGTGAAGCCTTCAAAGCCTTAAACACAGCTTTTAGTTCTCGGAAATTGGAAAAGCGAAGGGGAGTTTCCTCTGATCAGGTGCCCTGGAGAAAAAGATTCTGAACATGTGCTCCCCAACCTTTTTGACTGGCATCCGTTGTGACTGTCACTGACGGAAGGGGAACCCAGGATACCCCTTCTTTAGATTTTTGATCTTCATCCACCATTTGAGAGATTTCTTGACAGTCAGAGGAATCCTCATCTTTTCCAGAGAACACTGAGAACGATCCCAGACTTTGAGGATTTGTTTCTGAAGACTTCCAGAATGACTTTGGCTCCATGGGACTGCTGGAATGCATGAGGTCATTGAACCTAACAGGGAGATTGCATTTCTTATGGTAGTCAAGTTTGCTTGCTAGAAGATTTTGATCTCATTTGCTTGTTTGAATCAAATATCATTCCTAAAAACATTTTTTGTCTTTCAGGAAGGGGATTTGACTTCTGGAAGTTTATGATCCTGCCTAAATTCTGTAGGGAGAGAATTGTTAGATTGACATGCTGGGACAAGAGCTCTTTGTATCGGGCAATAACCAGAAGATCGTCTAGATATAGAATAATTTAAATTAATTTTTGTCTCAAGGATGATACTACTTCTATCATAACTTTGATAAAGATCCTCGGGGCCGAGGATATCCCGAATGGTAGTGCCTTGAATTGATAGTGGAAGGTCAGATGGTTTGGGGTTACAGCAAATGTCAGAAATTTTTGATGTCTCGGAAAAATGGGCATGTGGAGATAAGCGTCCCTTAGAACTATTGTTGCCATCCAGGCATTCTGAGGTATTAGGGGACAGCTATTTTGAGCATTTACATCTTGAAGCATTTGTAAGTTATATAACGGTTCAGATGTTTTAGATTTATTATTGTTCTGAAAGAACCATTCGGTTTGGGTACAAGAAAAAGGCGAGAATAGTGGCATTGTTCCTCTAGAGGGACAGGAATGATTGCTCCCAGAGCTAGTAGATCCTAAACCCCCTGAAATAACCGTTTGTTTAGACAATCAGAACTGAGATTTGTTGTGCATAAGGTTTGAGGTGGAGGAGAGACAAACTATCTTGAACCCGTTCTTGATGGAATTTAGAATTAACTTGTTTCTTGTTATATCCTTCCACTGATGGTAGAATAGAGTTTGCCCCCCCCCCCCCCACTGCTTTTTAGGGTTGAGCAAGAAATCTCACCCCTTACCTTCTTTAGGGTAACCACCTTCCAGACTTCCCTTTCCCTTTATATTCTCTCTGTTTATTCTTGAACGGACAAAAAAAAATTTCAGCTTTGCACCCTTCTCTTCAGGAAATTTCTTCCTGTTGTCTGCTGCCTGCTGTAAAATGTTATCTAATACAGAGCCAAACACCAATTTACCTTCAAAGGGAATAGGACATAGTTTCGCTTTTGAGACAGAATCACCCTGCCAATTCTTCAACCACAGGGCTCTTCAGGCAGTTGGATAATGCTGCAGATTTTGCTACCATCCTTACAGATTCTGCCGATACATCAACCAAAAATCTTGTTTTAACATAGAAATAGAAGAAAGAAGTTGATCTCTGTGTTTTATTTTCAATATGGTTTTCCAATTGACCCAGCCATAGAAACAGAGATCTTGCAACACTTGCAGCTGCGATATTAGGATTTAATAATGCAGATGAAGCATACCCTCCATTTCCTATCCATAGGGTCCTTTAATTGAGAAGAATCCTCAAATGGGAGAGATGTCTTTTTGACTACTTTAGCCACCTGTATATCTATTTTAGGAGCTTCGCTCCATAAATCCGTATCTTCACTATTGAATGGGAACCTTACTCTGAATTCTTTAGCGATCATGAGCTTTCTTTCAGGATCTTTCCATTCAAAGATTAGACTTTTAAGGTTCTCATGAACAGTGAACATATTTAGTTTCCTAGGTTTTAACCCCACAAACATTTCATCCTGTACTGAAAGGGTAACCTGGGGATCTTCTATATTCGGGTACTTTTTACTACACTTAAAAGGGTATCTGTATCGTCGGCCGATTGTATCTTTTATCTTCTAATTTCCTGTAGGTAGAAGGAATATCTTCTTCTGAATCCAAGTTAGAAGAAAAAGCATTCATCTCAGAATCTGAGTCTGAATCCACATTAAAAGTTGGCTTAGATTTTTTTAGCGGGAGGAGGATCACAAGTTATTGGCGTAGGCAGAGCAGCTGCCACAGAGGCCTGGACCTGTTGATTAATCATGGATCTTAATTCAGCCATAAAGGACGGAGTCTGCTGCTGAACAATCCTGGCCGTGCCTTAGAAGGTTTGGCCTTAGAAAGTTTTTTCGGGGTCTCCTTGTCTCCCTAAAAAGCAGAGAAGGGACACCCATGAATAAAGAATAAAAAACTTCACAAGATCAAGTAAATGAAACCCCAAGGGGCCAGATCCTCACTGGGCTGATAGTCTCCCCCAGCTCCACAGATTCAGAGCGGATTGAAGAAGCAGCCTCCATTCTGACAATAGACAGGATAAGGAGGAGGTCTCACCTTTAAATAGCCCCGCTGTTTGAATTTGGGGTCTTCCAGCGGCGTCCGTGTGCAGATCCGCCCAAGCGATGATTTTCAAAATCCCCACCAAATGTGAAGGCAGAGCTTCCGATCCCCGGAAATCCAAGCATCCCGAGCGCAACGTGACGTCACACGCAGGGACCGAACCGCCAGAGACCAGAAAAAGACCAGGGGGGACACGCGTGTGCGCCCGAGGTCCTGCACGCAAACTCGCCCCGCTGCATAAACTCACGGCGGCGGGGAACCGAAGGGTCCGGGAGGTATGCTACAGAGAGCGCATGACCCGAAGCAGCATTAGAGAGGGGGAAATCCCAGGAAAACAGACCTCCACCGCCTGGCTTGGTCCGTACTGATCCTGTCACCAGCCCCAGGAGGTAAAAGGTCTCTGACCTGACGAAGCAAGGGGATCCTTGCGAAACGCGTTGTCTCTGTACCTGTTTTTATTTTATTTTATACCTACCAATAAACTTGTTTGGTTTTACTACTGCTGTTCCTGTGCATAACTGACAAGACAGCCTCCTGCTAGCGCCGCTGTGCGATCCTCACCAAGGAAAGGTACATACCTCTCCATTACTTGCAGTAGGCCTCTTGGAAGCTTCCCTGACCAGTTTTCTTCTCATGAATTTTGGTAATGGTTCTTGCTAATGTCTCTGTTGTGCCATATTTACTCCACTTGATCATGAATGCCTTTACTGTGTTCAATGGTATATCTGATGCTTAAGAAATTCTTTTGTACCCTTCTCCTGACTGATATATCTTTCAACAATGAGATCCCTCTAATGCTTTGAAAGCTCTATGCAGACCATGGCTTTTGCTCCGAGATGAAAGTAAGCAAATGTCGGGAAAATCCTACTAGAACAGCAGAACTTTATTTATGGATTATTCAGAGTCACTTAACCTCTTAACAACATAGGACGTACTTACGTACTTAAAGGGGTAATCTCTCATGCAGCACCCACCTGTCTCATCATTGCCATACATATTATGGTAAAATGAGTGAGGTCATTACAGAGTACAATTGGTCATGCAAAAAAAAAAAACAAGCCCTTATATGGGTCTGTGGATGGAAATATAAAAAAAAGAGTTGTTTTTAGAAGGCGAGGAGGAAAAAACAAAAATGTAAAAATATAAGTGGCTGTGTTCTCAAGGCCAAAATGGGTGTGTATTCAAGGGGTTAAAGTGATGGCAGGTGCGTAATAATGCCTATTTAACATGAGTTTCAACGTGATTGGTTAATTCTGAACACAGCCCAGGGGTGTGAAAATTTAATAATAAACTACTTGTCCACGGGACTAAACCAGAGCAAAATCCACCCCACTAGCCCACCAGGGAGCATTCACATGTCCCTTTAGACGCCGCTGTCAGCTTTGACAGTGGCGATCTAAGGGGTTAATAGCCAGCCGGGCTATTAGCGGCAGCCCCCCCGGCTACTGAGAACAGCCAGGGGCTGCCGAATATGGAGAGGGCAGGAGTCGGGAGCCCGCTCCATACAGACTCCTGAGCGCCGCCGTGCTTGTCAGGTCCGGCCCTGCTTGCCCCAAGCCGGGCTAGGGGCCAGAAAAATTCACCTGCCCAGCGCCCGAAACTGGATGTCCCGGGTGTCTGGCAATAGGAATTCCACATCCCTGCAGCCAAATCCCCAGTTAAGAGAGGGTGTGCACACATTTTTTCTTTCCCACTCAAAGATTTCAGTTTTTTTGTTGTTGAATTGTTCATGCCATAGGTCACATTAAAGGGGTAATTTAGGAAATTATTTTGACTATGCTACAGGGGCTGAAAAGTTAGTGTAGTTCATAATATAGTGTCTGTACCTGTGTGTGACGGTTTTCTTACTATTCTTATGTGATTTTTGCCCCAATATTTATTTTTAACAGCATACAAAATGACCGTTGTCCTGATTTTTCCCAGGTTGCAATACAGCAGAGACCTGACTCACTAGTGATGACAGTGAGCCTGTCTGCTTCAATGGGTGGAGCGATCGCAACTAATGCAACAGCTGTAGGCACCCTGATTGAAAACCACAGGTCTTTTGAATGGATGCAGCTCATTTATGTTTCAATGGGTGGGGTGGCTGATGTGTGGGAGGGAGGAAATTGGAATTATGGGATTTGTAGGCAAAAGAAGAAAACTCAAACAGGAAATTCCAGTTCACAAAAAGCTAGCCACAGTGTTATGGTAATCTCACAACATAGCCATTTAGCCCTAAGACACGGATCCTTCCTAAGCATGTCCATTACTGTCTGCCAGGTACGTACTAAAATCAACTTATGGTGGATAACCCCTTTAAGGGTCTATTCACACGTACAGTATTCTGCGCAGATTTTATGCACAGGATTTCAAGCTGTTTTCAGTTTACATTGAAATCTGCAGCAGAAAATTCTGCGCATCAAATCTGCACAGAATACTGTACGTGTGAATAGACCATAAAGGTGGAAAAAGTTCTGAGATGATTTAAAAGTTCTGAGATTATTTATCTTTCTCTCATTCTTTAACACACTTTATTTCATTATATAATTTTTTTTTATATATAGCTATCCATCCTGCTATAAAACACATTTCTTTAAAAATAACTAAAAGGAGCTTTGGCACATAAAGTCACTAGAAGCCAGAAACTTTTTAACCCAAACATGACCTGGCATTCCTGCCATTCCTACAGAGGGTGTATATTTTAAAGCTGTGAAAATAGAAGATGATCCATTTTAAGACCCTTTGGGAGATTTCATATCAGTGTAAAGTTTTAGACAATATTTTCAGAACAGACACACCTAAATGTCTAGTAGTCTCCATATTAGAGAAGGAAAGGTGATAACAAGTGGATTGGCTGGGAGTGCCACTGGTCAGAGTCACAGGCATTGGGGTCAATTGCTACTTAAATTAAAAACAGCAGCACACATGCTCAGTTATTTTGATTAATTTTGAACACTGCCGAAGTTCCATACAGGAAAAATCGAATGGTGGTTGAGTGTGCACTCCTTTTTATTCAGTTAGGGGAAAATTGGCATCTGTCTCATGGGGGTCCCAGTGGTCAGACACCCAAAGGTTTTGATAATGATTGATCCATAAGTAGCTTCCTGATCCGATCATAGGTTGAGCATAGTATGTAAGCAGCAATGAAGGCTACAAATTATACATCATTGTATGATGTCACTCTCTGAGCCAATCAGAAGTCCCAAAAGGACTGATGAGACTTGTCATTCTCCATGAGGATACTATGGTAACTGCATTTTACCTTCTTTTATGTCAGATTCTTGTTTTATCCGAATGTAGCTGGCAGACTGGGTGGTTCCCCCCACACAAACGTCACTGTCCTTCAGTACTTCAACAGTCTGATCAACCTACAAAAACGTATCACATTAATACACAGAAAATGTTCACTTCTCCACTCAAGAGGGCTACAAATCAATTCCAGTATTCTCTTAAAGGGGTACTCCAAGGATAGGGGATAAGATGTCTGATCGCGGGGGGCCCGCTGCTGGGGACCCCCGCGATCTCTCCTGGAGCACCCCCCGAGTCATCAGCTCTCCGGAGCTAGGTTTGCTCCGTAGCTGGTGACAGAGGCCGGCAGTTCGTGATGTCATGGATCCACCCCTTCATGATGTCACACAACGCCCTCTTAATGCAAGTCTACGGGAAGGGCGTGGTTAGTTATGCCCCTCCCATAGACTTAAGGGGGGCAGCGTATGACATCATGA
The DNA here is from genome assembly GCF_029499605.1 of Hyla sarda. Taxonomy (NCBI): domain Eukaryota; kingdom Metazoa; phylum Chordata; class Amphibia; order Anura; family Hylidae; genus Hyla; species Hyla sarda. The sequence continues at coordinate 70,797,621 of NC_079190.1, forward strand.
AGGGGCGGACCCATGACATCACAAACTAATGGTCCCTGTATCGTGAGTCATCAGCCACAGAGCAAACCCAGCTCTGGAGAGCTGATGACTCGGGGGCTGCAGGAGAGATCGCAGGGGGGGTCCCCTTCATCAGGACCCTTGTGATCAGGCATCTTAGCATAGGGGATAAGATGTCTAGGGGCGGAGTACCCCTTTAAGTGAAAGAAAAATAGGACAATGTGGTGATATACAACTTTATTTTTTGCTTATCATATTCCGCATACATAATGGGGGGCATTTACTAAGGGGTTTAGTCATTTTTTTCTGACTATTTTTGGCGCAAAATTGTCGCAATTGCGCCTACCCTATAAATTGTGCGACTTTCCCTAGCAAGAGCTAGAAAGTCAAAAAAAAAATTCCCGCTTAATTTACGCAAGTTTTCAGTTTTGACTTGCAGTGGTCAGGAATTTATTAACTGAGACAGTCGCAGTTGCGCAATAAACTGTCGCAACGGCCGTAAAAATTGACTAAATTTACTCCAGCTCCAACATGGAGCAGGAAAAGCTACTGCCGCCCGGGCTCCGACATACTTTCTCCCCGCTACCCTCACTGCGCTACCGGGACACTACAGTGATTTACATCCCCCCCCCCCCCCCCTCACCTGCCAGCGCCATGCAACTCCCATCTGTCTGCTGTTGCAAGACTACAAGTCCCAGCATGGCCTTACAGTGAGGACACGCTGGGAGTTGTAGTCTTGTAGCAGCGGGAGCTGAGCGGCGCGGGCGGGAGACAAGGGGGGGGGGGGGTAGCGGGGAGGCCGTATGAGGAGCCCGGGCGGGAGACAAGGGGGGGGGTGGGTAGCGGGGAGACCGTATGAGGAGCCCGGGCGGCTGCACTGTAATGTCAGCCCGGGCTCCTGCCCTGAAAGCCATAGGCTTTGGCTGTCAGGGCATGCTGGGTGTTGTAGTTTTGCAACAGCTGGAGGGCCACAGTTTGCAGACCACTGGTGTGTGGTCTGTAAACTGTAGTCCTCCAGCTGTTGCAAAACTAAACAGCTGAAGGGGACCGGCGAAGAAGTTCACTTACCCTTCCGAGGCTCCAGCGACGATCGCTGACGGAGATCGTCGCGCGGCAGTGTCGCGCGGCAGTGTCGTGCAGCGCTGGATCCTACGGAAGCCGGTAAGTTGCGCAAGCTTCCCAACCAGGGTGCCTCCAAATGTTGCAAGACTACAACTCCCAGCATGCCTGGACACCCTTTGGCTGTCCGGGCATGCTGGGAGTTGTAGTTTTGCAACAGCTGGAGGCACCCTTGTTGGGAAACACTGGCCTAAAACAGTGTTTCCCAACCAGGGTGCCTCCAGATGTTGCAAGACTACAACTCCCAGCATGCCTGGACAGCCATTGGCTGTCCGGGCATGCTGGGAGTTGTAGTTTTGCAACAGCTGGAGGCACCCTTGTTGGGAAACACTGGCCTAAAACAGTGTTTCCCAACCAGGGTGCCTCCAGATGTTGCAAGACTACAACTCCCAGCATGCCTGGACAGCCATTGGCTGTCCGGGCATGCTGGGAGTTGTAGTTTTGCAACAGCTGGAGGCACCCTTGTTGGGAAACACTGGCCTAAAACAGTGTTTCCCAACCAGGGTGCCTCCAGATGTTGCAAGACTACAACTCCCAGCATGCCTGGACAGCCATTGGCTGTCCAGGCATGCTGGGAGTTGTAGTTTTGCAACAGCTGGAGGGCCACAGTTTGCAGACCCCTGGTTTGTGGTCTGTAAACTGTAGTCCTCCAGCTGTTGCAAAACTAAACAGCTGAAGGGCACCGGCGAAGAAGTTCACTTACCCTTCCGAAGCTCCAGCGACGATCGCTGTCGGAGATCGTCGCGCGGCAGTGTCGTGCAGCGCTGGATCCTACGGAAGCCGGTAAGTTGCGCAGGCTTCCCAACCAGGGTGCCTCCAGTTGTTGCAAGACTACAACTCCCAGCATGCCTGGACAGCCTTTGACTGTCCAGGCATGCTGGGGCTTGTAGTTTTGCAACATCTGGAGGCACCCTGGTTGGGAAACACTGTTTTAGGCCAGTGTTTCCCAGCCAGGTTGCCTCCAGATGTTGCAAAACTACAACTCCCAGCATGCCTAGACAGCCTTTGGCTGTCCAGGCATGCTGGGAGTTGTAGTTTTGCAACATCTGGAGGCACCCTGGTTGGGAAACACTGGCCTAAAACAGTGTTTCCCAACCAGGGTGCCTCCAGATGTTGCAAAACTACAAGTCCCAGGTTGGGAAACACTGTGCCCGGCCTCCGCCCCACCTTACTGTAAGGGTATGCTGGGAGTTGTAGTCCTGCAGCTGGGGGCAGGGGACAAGCTTGTCACATTTATTATCACCTGCTCACACATCTCCTGCACCACACAACTACAACTCCCAGCATGTCCTTACTGTAAGGGCATGCTGGCAGTTGTAGTCGTGCGGGGCGGGAGATGATAATAAATGTACTAACCCATTTTTTTGTTTTCTTCTCATTTCAGATCCGTTTATCCTGTGGACTCCTTCGGATTCGGTGGACTACTTCGATGACCAGCGTTTTTCTTTGTTTGATTTTAATAAAATGGTTAACGAGGGCTTGTGGGGGAGTGTTTTTTGTAATAAAAATTTTTTAAAACCTGTTGTGTTTTTTTCTTACTTTACTAGACAGGCTTAGTAGTGGAAGCTGTCTTATAGACAGAGTCCATTACTAACCTGGGCTTAGCGCTAGCCACAAAAACAGCTAGTGCTAACCCCCTATTATTACCCCGGTACCCAACGCCACAGGGGTGCCGGGAAGAGCAGGTACCAACAGGCCTGGAGCGTCAAAAATGGCGCTCCTGGGCCTAGGCGGTAACAGGCTGGCGTTATTTAGGCTGGGGAGGGCCAGTAACAATGGTCCTCGCCCACCCTGGGAACGTCAGGCTGTTACTGTTTGGTTGGTATTTGGCTGAGAATGAAAATAGGGGGGACCCTATGCGTTTTTTTTTTTTAAATAAATAATTAAATATATTAAAAAAACGCATAGGGTCCCCCTATTTTTATTCTCAACCAAATACCAACCAAACAGTAACAGCCTGACGTTACCAGGGTGGGCGAGGACCATTGTTACTGGCCCTCCCCAACCTAAATAACGCCAGCCTGTTACCGCCTAGGTCCAGGAGCGCCATTTTTGACGCTCCGGGCCTGTTGGTACCGGCTCTTCCCGGCACCCCTGTGGTGTTGGGTACCGGGGTAATAATTGGGGGTTAGCGCTAGCTGTTTTTGTGGCTAACGCTAAGCCCGGCTTAGTAATGGACTCAGTCTATAAGACAGCTTCCACTACTAAGCCTGTCTAGTAAAGTAAAATAAAAATAAAACACAACAGGTTTTAAAAAAAATTTATTACAAAAAACACTCCCCCACAAGCCCACGTTAACCATTTTATTAACATCAAGCAAAGAAAAACGCTGGTCATCGAAGTAGTCCACCGAATCCGAAGGAGTCCACAGGATACACAGATCTGTAGAAGAAGTAACCAAAAAAAATAAAAGTGTAAGTACATTTAGGGAGAAAAAAACTGTGTTAAAAAAATGTAATAAACACACACACACACACTAAACGCCGTTTACCACTTCTGAGCCATGACTACAATTTACAGTGATCCCTCAACTTACAATGGCCTCAACATACAATAGTTTCAACATACAATGGTCTTTTCTGGACCATCGTAAGTTGAAACCAGACTCAACATACAATGCTACAGACAGTCCAGATCTGTAAAACGTGTCAATGGCTGGAAGAACCAACCAATCAAAATGGGCATTCACTGGTAAAACCCCTGTATTACTGAAGTGTATGCACTGACTGGTATTACATGTTCTGTACACTTTACCTGTATCAGGGTTAGCTGCTCTTTTGGACACCAGGTGAGGGCGACTCCATTACTTGTTTTGGACATTGCCTGTACTGTACAGGACCCCTGAAGAAGCTCCTGTCCTCTACATAGACCAGTGTTTGCCAAGCAGGGTGGCCCCATTTTTTGCAAAACTACAACTCCCAGCATGCCCGGACAGCCTTTGGCTGTCCAGGCATGCTGGGAGTTATAGTTTTGCAACAGCTGGAGGCTCCCTGCTTGGGAAACACTGACATAGACAGTGATTTACAGCTCCCAGCAGATCTTTATTACTTTTATATGTAAGGATTTGCTTTATCTATATCAGTTATCTACTTATTTTTCTTTGTCACTTTTTCCTATTTTTGGATGACATTTTGGTGCCTTTAGAACCAATTACCCTGTTTCCATAGAGTTATGGTCTCAACATACAATGGTTTCAACTTACAATGGTTTTCCTGGAACCAATTAATATTGTAACTTGAGGGACCACTGTAGTTATTGAATTATTTAGATGTGGTGAAAAAGCTAAAAAAAAACTCAAAAACAAAAGATCCAGAAGGAAACCAGCAGCCAAACCTATTCAGACAGCAGGAAAAAGGAACAAACTATTTTTTCTACTACATGAAGTAAATTTCCCACTTTTGCCTATGTGCGCCAAATTTATTAATGCCGTGCAGCAATTTAGTAAATTTGTCGCACATAGTCAAAAATGAAGTAGAAAAAAACAGGGTAAAAACCAGACTACATAGTAAAAGATTAGTAAATGCCCCCCAATATGTTTTAGGAAACTGGCCTGAAAACCTCAAAATAGTAAACTTTTTAAACTTCTGCTTTCAAGATTTCATACTATAAAGTTAATAGCCAGGCTCGACTTGTTCACAATATTACAGTACAGGTCAGTGTTTCCCAACCAGGGTGCCTCCAGCTGTTGCAAAACTACAACTCCCAGCATGCAACAGCTGGAGGCACCCTGGTTGGGATACACTGGTATAGGTGCACTAAACTGAATGTTCTGATATGTGATAGGGTCATGTAAGCAGAAAGCAACAGGGAGCCTTCAGGTCCTTAGACCCCCACTGGTCTCTGTTTACTTAGGAGAGACGCTGTCAGGTGATGAGACATAAATATGTCAGATCAACGAGGTACAGCTCCTTCCAGACTGGGCTTGCATCACTGCTATCCCGTAACGTCTCAACAACATGTTTTTATTTCATTATTTATTTAATTCATTTCAATAACTAAGCCAATATTTTTAATCCTTTTAAAGAAATAAAAAAAAATTACCTTTTTCTTTAACCATGCAAGTGTCTTATCTTTGCTGTACCTATAGAATTTCTTGCTGCCAATTTCTAGTATATAAAAAAAAAAAAAAATTTTTAATAAAAAAAAAAAAAAAAATCAAATACACATGAAAACTATGGATACAACAGAAGTAACGTTTTCTTTATTTGAGAAGGAGAAATAAAGTTAAGCAAATGCATATAAGATATTGTATATACAGAATGGTAGCGCCATCCTTGGTAGTTACTGTGATAAAGCAGCAGTGGTTTTGAAAAGCCGTTGCAGGTTTACCACAATTTTGCATAACTACTGTGATTTTTGCATAAATTGCAACACAAAGCTGCCACAAAATTAGCATGTGTAAATGCACACAAACTGATCATGTCTTGAGTACTTCTCACAGACAAATACCCAGAAGTAAGTACCATGATATTTGATGCCAGTAAGTACAGCACTTAATAGCTACTGGCATGTAAACACAGACTGTCTAGGGTCGACTGGAGCAGAGGGCGAGTTTAACAGATGATTCATTTATCTTTAATTTATGACATTATCTCAGATGTGGAACATCCCTTAAAGGGGTACGCCGGTGGAAAACTTTTTTTTTTTAATCAACTGGTGCCAGAAAGTTAAACAGATTTGTACATTACTTCTATTAAAAAATCTTAATCCTTCCAGTACTTATTAGTGGCTGTATACTACAGAGGAAATTAAATAATTTTTGGAACACAGAGCTCTCTGCTGAATCACGAGCACAGTGCTCTCTGCTGACATCATGACCACAGTGCTCTCTGCTGACATCTCTGTCCATAGTAGGACAAAATCCCCATAGAAAACATATGCTACTCTGGACAGTTCCTAAAATGGACAGAGATGTCAGCAGAGAGCACTGTGGTCATGATGTCAGCAGAGGGCTCTGTGTTCCAAAAAGAAAATAATTTCCTCTGTAGTATTCAGCTAATAAGTACTGGAAGGATTAAGATTTTTTTAGTAGAATTAATTTACAAATCTGTTTAACTTTCTGGCACCAGTTGATTTAAAAAAAAAAAAAAAAAAAAAAAAAAAAAAAGAGTTTTCCACCAGAGTACCCCTTTAAAATGTGGCCATAGACATCAGTTAAATGTAGGTTAATCATGCATTGAAAAAAAATAGATTGTTGTGTAAATGATTGTTTCACAGACAAGAGCCATACACATTTTAATTCCTAATGGCCGTTAAAATTGTTCAAAATGCGCATACAAGATCAATGAGACAGAGCAAAGAACAAACAATCTTTCTGTGTTTATTCTGGGAACATTTTAGGAATATTCTGTCACGAAAGATCGTTTATGAATGAATGATTATCCACAAACAAATGATTTTTTGATCTATTGCGGATTCCTTTTTAACCCCTTAAGGACCAAGCCCATTTCGACTTGTAAGGACCAGGACAATTTTATTTTTGCATTTTCGTTTTTTCCTCCTCGTCTTCTAAAAATCGTAACTTTTATATTTTCATCCACAGACTAGTATGAGGGCTTGTTTTTTGTGTGACCAGTTGTCCTTCGTAATGACATCACTTATTTTACCATAAAATGTATGGCGCAACCAAAAATTTGGGAAGGTTTGTTTTTCACATTGTACAATTTACGGGAAAAATGATGTGTTCTTTATTCTGTGGGTCAATCTGATTAAAATTATACCCATGATTACATACTTTACTATTATTGTTGCACTTAAAGAAATAAATAAAATAAATAAATCGCAAACTTTTTAACCAAATTTGTATGTTTAAAATCCCTCTATTTTGACAACCTATAACTTTTTCATTTTTCTGTATAAGTATGGTATGAGGACAAATTTTTGCCCCGTGATCTGTACTTTTTATTGATACCACATTTGAGTTTATGGGGGTAAAATGGGAAAAAAGGACATTTTACATTTTTATTGGGAGAGGGTATTTTAACTTTTTTTTTTTTTACACTTTAATAGTGTCCATAGGGGACTATTTATAGCAATCCTTTGATTGCTAATACTGTTCAGTGCTATGTATAGGACATAGCACTGATCAGTGCTATCGGTCATCTTCTGCTCTCGTCTGCTCGATCTCAGACCAGAGCAGAAGACCCGTGGAAGGCGGAGGAGGCAGGTGAGGGGACCTCCGTGTGCCGTTCTGGATGACGGGATCTCCGCGGCAGCACTGAGGGTGATCCGATCATCCATATTTCTGACTGCACTCCCGCAGATGCCGTGATCTGTATTGATCACAGCATCGGAGGGGTTAATGGCAGACATCCGCGCGATCGAGGATGTTGGCCATTACCGGCGGGTCCCTGGCTGCGATAAGCAGCCGGGACCAGCCGCGCATGACCCGAGCATCAATCCGATGCTCGCGGTCAAGTAAAGGACGTAAATGTATGTCCTGGTGCGCTAAGTACCGCCGCACCAGGATGTACATTTACGTCCTTGGTCGTTAAGGGGTTAAAAGATAACAGTTCGTAGTCAGTCAGCTATTTATTTATCAATAATCGTTCACTGTTAAATTTCACCAAACTTCCCTTTTGCTTAAAAGTGTTCACTTTCATCAACTTAAATCTAAAGTATAAGGGCACCTGTAAATGGGTGTATTTCCTTGTGCTGGTTTTGTTGCATGTTTTAGGAAACAAAGCTGTTTCAACAAAGTTCTATTCTAAAAATCACAAAAATGCTTTCATTGCTCAGATGGTTTTACCCTTCTCTTCTGTGACATGATGGAGTGACTGTGCGACTTTTGTGCACTGCAGTAACAAGTGACATGATGGAAATTCTTCATCTACCACAATCTGTTCAACTGGCTGAAATTTCCCTTGCTTAGGAAAAAAAAAGGGGGGAAAAAAGAATTAATGGTAACAACAAATAAATATATTCATCACATACCACCAGATAAAATCTTGGCCTGTAAAGACTAAGGGGTAAGGAGTGCTTCATGTGAATATCCTACAAACTAGAAAACCTGCTTGTATTGCAAAATGTAATACAGACGAGCCAGGAACTACGTCCGGCATAAGTCACATTAATACCTGCGCAGAGGAAAAGAAGCGGTTACCCATAGCAACCAGATCACACTTCTTGTGGGAATTAATGTAGCAATGTTTAGTTGCCATGACAATTACTTCCTTTTTCCTATGCACCAGGTTTGATACATTTCTCCTAGTGAGTCTAAAAAGATGGTAACCGATCTGCCTTTTTGTTATTTCCTAAAGATCCAGTGATCACAAATAAGCGATCTATACTTTACCTCTTTGTCAGCTTTTATCAGATAGTACAGCACCAAAAACAGAGGGTCCACTGGAGTTGTATACAGCAATCTCCCATCTACAAATTAACACAAGACTAAATCATGCTCAAGGTTACATACGAAGAAACAAATACAGTGACCCCCCGACCTACGATGGCCCCGACATATGATAATTTCAACATGTGATGGCCTCTCAGAGGCAGCATCAACATACGATGCTTTTGTATGTCGGGGCCATCGTATAAACGGCTATCCGGCAGCGCAGACTGCTTCAGCTGCCACCGGATAGCCGTTTGTGGTGCCCCGTGTGGTCCGATGACGATCACTTACCTGTCCTCGGGGCTCCGGCACGTCCTCTTCGGGATCCCCTGCATCATCGGCGCTCTCCATCGTCATCATCACGTTACTGCGCACGCCGTCCGGTCATCCAATAGGAGCGGCGTGCGTAACGACGGAGAGCGAGGATGCCAGGGAAGCAGAGGCCTTGCTGGAGCATCGGGGACACCCCGGGGATGGGGCGACAGTGATGAAGGGCGACATCCAGGGCAGCGGTGATGGTCCGAAGCGACGGGGACACGTGAGTATAACCTCCAATACCAGTGGTCTTCAACCTGCGGACCTCCAGATGTTGCAAAACTACAACTCCCTGCATGCCCGGACAGCCGTTGGCTGTCCGGGCATGCTGGGTGTTGTAGTTTTGCAACATCTGGAGGTCCGCAGGTTGAAGACCACTGTCCTATACTTTACATTGCACAGATCCCTCAACATACGATGGTTTCAACAAACGAAGGTCCATTTGGAACGGATTACCATCGTATGTTGAGGGAATACTGTACTCCAAGTATCCACTTGCAAAACAGTGTTTATTACTTCCAAATAAGTATATGAATAAGTAACTCTCCCTCACCTTCTTGCACTGTCTGGCCAATAAACCATGATCGAAACTCCTCTTGGAAAGCTTTCACTTCACAGACCTGTTTTCCAGAGTTGATGAATAAAAACATGGCACCTTTATCTAGAACACAAGAATTGATATTTCATGTAAATATTTAGCCATCATACATTAGGAGACTACTTTAACAGAAGCTCGAGAACAGGATGCAGGACCTTGCACAAGACATTTTTACAAGGTAAAATGTATTATAAGCAACACTGATGACAATGGCAATTTTGCTTTTTTACAAGTGAATACAAAAAAAAATAAAATATTTAAAAATTAAAAATAAATCACAAACAAGATGGGTATTAGTAGTGAAAGATCAAAAATGTCAAAAATGAAAAAGCTAAGTTATTTTCCTGCCATGTTATGCATAATACTTGTATGTAAATGGTACCTTGGCCTTACACATAATTTGGCACTATTAACCATCCCTCTGTCTTACACAGTGCATCCACCCACCATCTACATTATGCTTGTTCCGTGCAGTTGGCATACTACATTACTTGTTAGGATCGACCGAACTTGATTTTTTAGGGCCGATACCGGTACTCTGTGGAGGTTAGGTCCGATATCAGATAACTTATACTAGAATATCGGTATAAGTTATCGGCAATTCATTCCCCCCCCCCCCGCCCGGCGACACCGCTACAGATCATTGTCATTGATTTAAAGCGGGCGCTTTAAATCAATGAACTGCAGCGGCTTTTGAGGTGCCAGAGACCACCACCCGCTTCTCTCCCCCTGCCTGTCCTGGGATCCTCCTGAGTCCTATCACCGCCACCGCCAGCCCCCCCCCCACCGCACCACCCCGGCCACAGACCACCGCTGCCCCATTGCCTTCCCCATCCCCGGTTTTATAAATTACCTGTTCCCGGGGTCCGTGCTACTTCTGGCTCCGGCGGCATCCTCCTGAGCTGTCACTGTGCGCAATGACGGTGACGTCGCTTTGAGGACGTCACTCGTCATCGCGCAGGACACCGCAGGAACCAGACGGAGCCCGGGCTCCGGGAACAGGTAATTATAAAACCGGGGATGGGGGAGGCAATGGGGCAGTGGTCTCTGGCCAGGGCGGGGCGTGTGGGGGGGGGGCATTGCGGCGCGGTGGGGGGGGTGGCATTTTCGGCAAGGTAATTGCCGATACTGATAACGTCCAATATCGGCCAAACCGATAATCGGTCGATCCCTAATTATTTGTATTTTTCCAGTATATACATTTTTTTTTAACAGTAATTTTTGTGATGTGTACCACTGCAATATAGATAATAATAGACCATCCTGTTATACAGAATAGACATATCACTCCCAATACATGCAGAAGACTGTAAAGGGAGTGCAGGGGCCTTACTGTTTCCTTAGGACTAGTTTAGCAAAGCACGACATGCACCCATACAACTGATCACGTTTTTTGTATGACAAGTCTATAGGTGACCAATGCTGAGAAGGTCACTGGGTGACATTTGTAGACTAATCGACTAGGCCAGGAGGACCCATCTATCACCAGACATGTAAATGATAATTACTACACACTGATAATTAGATTTTTCCGGAACCCATAATAGCACCAGGAGAGGGGGGTCTGCCTCCTGGGGACAGGACAGCTGTAGAGATAACAATGCAGAGCCTCCTACCTTTCCTCAAGTGTTTACAGAGAAGAGAGATTACCTCTATACAATGAAATGATCATTTACTGATAAAGTTTGGGACTAGGACGTGGGCTGTCATGGGTTCTGGAATATCTACTTATTGGGGAGTAGTACTTACCATTATCCCCATCACACATGACAGCACCAGGAGTAGGGACAATTACAGAGAAAAAATGTTATCACTTTATCTCACTTGTAATACCTACAGAAAACAAAAAGACAGATCTGAAGAAAAATGTAGGTCTAAATAGTATTTGAAGAAAGAGGAAAGTGAAGACACCTTACAAATAGCTTCTTTCTAGGCAGCCACCTTCTCTGCTCAGGAAGACGCTACTGCCCTGCAACCAGGGATCAAGTTCTAGAGAAATAAAGTGTGGGAATTCACCCAAGATTTCCACTCAAAGTCCGATCCTGCAGGACTCCTAACGGGAACAGTGTTCTTGCTGTGGAAATAGTGCAGGAACTCCATTCCCATGTGTTCCTGCAGGACTTGAGCCCTGACTGCAACCCTAAAGTTTCCCTGTCACAGACACATGTAAAATGTTTTGTTTGGTTGGGGTCTCCAAACTGAGACCCCTACTGATCCGGAGAACGAGCAAGGATAAGCGCACTTTACTTCCGATCTTTGTCTTGCTGCTCTATTAAGAGTCTATCCCTGAGAACCAAGAAGTACCAAGAGTGCTACTGTGCGCTTATCCCCACTCATTCTCCTGACTGGTTGGGGTCTCGGTCCTGAATAATAAAAACGTTTTAAATGTCAATTTTTTTTTAAAATAACATTTACACTTAAAGGGGGGGGGGGTAAAGGGGTTATCCAGGAAAAACTTGATATATATATATATATATATATATATATATATATATATCTCAACTGGCTCCAGAAAGTTTAACAGGTTTGTAAATTACTTCTATTAAAAACTCTTAATCCTTTCAGTACTTGTGAGCTGCTGAAGTTGAGTTGTTCTTTTCTGTCTAACTGCTCTCTGATGACACAGAGTTTAGAAGCAAATCCCCATAGCAAACCTCTTCTACTCTGTGCAGTTCCCGAGACAAGCAGAGATGTCAGCAGAGAGCACTGTTGGCAGACAGAAAATAACAACTCAACTTCAGCAGCTGATAATTATTGGAATGATTAAGATTTTTTAATAGAAGTAATTCACAAATCTGTTTAACTTTCTGGAGCCAGTTGATATATAAAAAAATAAATAAAAATAAATTTTTTCCTGGAATACCCCTTTAAAGTCAGATGGGACAGGATTGCTTTTGGAAACATGCGCTATACTAATGGCCCCTCTTATCCACCTAGTGATAGAACCCTTACTGGCAGCCTTGCCCCTAACCTGAGAGAGGGGAGAAACATATCACAAGAGCTATGACAAAGCCACCTTCAGAACGTTCTTATAATAATCCTATCTTCCAGAATAGCTGTGCATGGTGGATTAATGGACATGGGGGAGATTAACAAGACCTGTAGAGAGGAAAAGTTGACCAGTTGGCATACAATGGCTCAAAAGTCAACAATGTAAAGGCAACTAAAACCAAGTTAAAGGGAAACTCATAGCAGCCTCACCCACAATAACCCGAATATACAGTAATAATTATTATATAATAGTGTGGGTGCTTCTGATTAAAGTGAAGTTTATCTTAAAAATCTGTTAAGCCATTCCTGAGTAATCTGTATTTTTTCTTAAAGGGGTACTCCGGTCTTAAGATATCTTATCCACTATCCAAAGGATAGGGGATAAGATGTCTGATCGCAGAAGTCCCGCCCCCTCCCATAGACTTGTATTGCGGGGACGGGGCGCGACGTCACACAGGGGCGGAGTCGTGACATCACAATACTCTGGCCCCTTAGTCGTCACCCAGCAGATTCGGAGGCTGCAGCGCTGCATGCAGCTCGCACAGGTGGGTGCTGCATGCGAGATTGCAGGGGTCCTCAGCAGCGGGACCCCCGCGATCAGACATATTATCCTCTATCCTTTGGATAGGGGATAAGATGTCTTAGGGCCAGAGTACCCCTTTAAATGCAAGTTTTATTTTCTGAGCAATGGAGGAGGTCCCTAGTCTTCTGGGTAATACTCCAGCATTGCTTAAAAGCGAGGACACCACCTCCATGGCTCAGAAAACAAAATTTGGCATGCTATTAAAGGGGTACTTCGCTGCTCAGCGTTTGGAACACCAGGAGATTGTGACATCATAGCCCTGCCCCCTCAATGCAAGTCTACGGGAGGGGGCGTGACAGCGTCACGCCCCCTCCCATATACATGCATTGAGGGGGCAGGGTGTGACGTCATAAGGGGCGAGGCTATGACATCACACGCTCCAGTGCTGGCTCCAGCGTTCAGAACAGTTTGTTCCAAATGCTGAGCAGCGGAGTACCCCTTTAATCACAGGACTAAGGGTAGGTTCACACCACATTTTTGCAATACAGTTTTTTTTATCAGGTTTTTGATAAAAAACGGATTCCTCAAAACCTGACTAAACTGTATCAAAACGTGTGTACAAAGTTTTATCTGTGTACGGTTGAAAACCGTATACAGTTTGAAAAGTGATGTCCGGTTGCAACCGCTTTTTAAGAAAAAAAACGTATATGTTTTGAACTTTTAACTCCATTATGAATAAAGTTTCACTTGTTTGATTGAAATTCCAAGAAAATAAACTGTGCAAAGTCAAAAACCGTATGGTGAAAACTGGATGGAACCGTACGCACATACGGGTCTGTACGGTTCCCATTGACTCCCATGTTAAAAAAAAAAATACGTATACGGGTCAATACGGTTTTCAATACGGTTTTCTGTCCAGAAAAAAAAAAAGTAAAAAAACGTGTGATGTGAAAAACGGAGATAACCGTATGCAATATGGTGCATACGGTTTTGAATGGAAAGTCTATGGCCATGGTTTGTTGTATGGTTGCATCCGGGTTTAAAAAAAAAAAATAAAATGTATCCAAAAACTGTATAGAAAATCGTGGTGTGAACCCATCCTAAGTTTTTTTTATTTTTATTTTTTTTTTTTTATCAAGAACTGACAAGAATCTGGAAATATGAAGCCTACTTTACCTGTAAGGGGACTGCGCAATTTAGCAAACAAGGTTTTACCACTTGGCTTTTCTGCATCATTTTTAAGAGAATCTGAAATGACAGACGAGTGAAGAAATTACAGAAGTCTGTTGTCAGTATAAATCATCAGATAAAAACAAACAAAAAAAAAAAACATGAATGACAAAAAAAAATGCAACTTCTCAAGGCACGTTTCTTTTACAACTAAAATGAATGCAAGGAATGGTTCATATAAAGTCACCTCCAAGGCATCATCTCATGAAGACATTAACCCCTTAAGGACTTAGGACGTATGAGTACGTCCTAAGTCCGGTCCCTGTCTATAACGCGGGGTCCCGGCGCCTATTCACAGCCAGGACCTGCGGCTAATAGCGCGCGGCCGCGATCGTTCGGCCACGCGCTATTAACCCTTCCGGTGCGGTGCTCAAAGCTGAGCGCCGCATCGAAAGTGAAAGTAAATGCTCCCGGCTGCTCAGTCCGGCTGATCGGGGTCATGATCGGGGTATGAGTACGTCCTAAGTCCGGTCCCTGTCTATAACGCGCGTTCCCGGCGGGACCCCGCATCATAGCGGGATGCTCCCGGCGCCTATTCACAGCCGGGACCCGCGGCTAATAGCGCGCGGCCGCGATCGTTGGGCCACGCGCTATTAACCCTCCCGATGAGCGCTGCATCGAAAGTGAAAGTAAATGCTTCCCGGCTGCTCAGTCGGGCTGATCGGGGTCATCGCGATAAAATTGCAATGCCCCGATCAGCTACCCGGAGAGAAGGTCCCTACCTTCTTCCGTCGGTGTCCCGGCTCTGATTGATTGCTCCATGCCTGAGTTACAGGCTGGAGCAATCAACTGCCGATTACACAGCTTGTTGCCATGCAATGGCAAAGCAACAATCTGTGTATGCAATCAGCCATTGCAAGCTCATAGGTCCCTATAGGAGCTATGAGCTCGCAAAAAAAAAAAAAAAAAAAAAAAAAAAAAAAAAAAGTGTTAAAAAAAATAAATTAAAAAAAGTTAACCCTTTCAGGTATTCCCTTCTGAATTAAAAGTTTAAATCACCCGGCATTTCCTAGTAACAAAATAAAACAGTGTAAATAAAAATAAACATATGTGGTATCACCGCGTGCGTAAATGTCAGAATTATAAAAATATACCACTTTTAAAACCGCAAGTTCAATGGCGTACGCGCAAAAAAATTCCAACATCCAAAATAGTGCATTTTTGATCACTTTTTATACCAAAAAAAGTGAATAAAAAGTGATCAAAGAGTCTGATCAGAACAAAAATGGTACCGCTAAAAACTTCAGATCACGGCGCAAAAAATGAGCCCTCATAGCCCCCTGAACGCAGAAAAATAAAGTTATAGGGCTCAGAAAATGACAATTTTAAACGTATAAATTTTCCTGCATGAAGTTATGATTTTTTTCTGAAGTGATACAAAATCAAACCTATATAAGTAGGGTATCATTTTAACCGTATGGACCTACAGAATAAAGATAAAGTGTCATTTTTACCGAAAAATGTACTGCGTAGAAACTGAAGCCCCCAAAATTTACAAAATGGCATTTCTTCTTCAAGTTTGTCGCACAATGATTTTTTTTCCGTTTTGCCGTGGGTTTTTCGGTAAAATGACCAATGTCACTGTAAAGTAGAATTGGTGGCGCAAAAAATAAGCCATCATATAGATTTTTAGGTGCAAAATTGAAAGGGTTATGATTTCTTAAAGGAAAGGAGGAAAAAACTAAAATGCAAAAACGTGAAATCGCTCAGTCCTTAAGGGGTTAAATGGGCACTGTCAGAATCAAATCCATTTTATACATTGTACATCTTGGCATTAATCTTTCTAATATACTTCATAAAAAAATTGTCTCTATTTTATAGAAATATTGGCTTATAAAAAAAAAAAAAAAAAGGATCACTATGGTCCATATACCATAATCCATTGGTTGCTATTGGCAACACCTCCACTTCCCATTTACACCAGTTTGATGGTGCATGAATACTCCAGTTATTGTGGGAGATTTATCAAAACCGGTCTAGAAGAAAAGTTGCTGTGTTGCCCATAGCAACCAATGAGATCGTTTCATTCATTTTTTTTTGAAAAGGCCTCTGAAAAAAATGAAAGAAGCGATCTGATTGGTTGCTACGGGCAACTCAGCCACTTTTCTTCAGGAGAGGTTTTGGTGAATCTCCCTATTTTGTTGCAGTATGTCTGCCCTTCATGTTATTACAAGAAGACACAATCCAGCTCCTATCAGGATACAAAAGTTGCATCTATAACTCCTATAAACCGCAGGAGGGGACTGACTCCGCGCGGAGACACGTTTGTGGTAAACCAGCACAGTGTGAACAGGTGTCTCTGTACCTGGCGCTATGAGCACCCACTGATCGCTCGGCACGTCCCCGGGCTTCTTTCTCCTGGGCGGCATAGTGCAGCAGGCGCACACCGGTCCGCAGAAACTTGGCGCGCTCTGGGGTCCCACCACTAAGCCGAGCCGGGAGGGGGAGGATGTCTCCTGTTTTATCGATATATATGCAATAATTATGCGTCTACAAGACAGGAACTGCATAAAATATACTCAGTTATTTGTATTACGTCCATTTGTATAATGAGCTGAACATACCTTCACACTGTGATACCACAAGTCGGAGAACACCCCCCTGTGGAGGAATAATGGTAGCGTCCGCTCGGAGTTTACATTTCTGCAGGACGCTTCTTCTTCCTGTCACGTTGGAATGAGGAAGTGACTATGGAGGGTCCAGTCCTGTATAGTATGTGTAAGCTGCGGAGGAAGTGACTATGGAGGGTCCTGTCCTGTATAGTATGTGTAGGCTGCGGAGGAAGTGACTATGGAGGGTCCAGTCCTGTATAGTATGTGTAGGCTGAGGAGGAAGTGACTATGGAGGGTCCTGTCCTGTATAGTATGTGTAGGCTGCGGAGGAAGTGACTATGGAGGGTCCAGTCCTGTATAGTATGTGTAGGCTGAGGAGGAAGTGACTATGGAGGGTCCTGTCCTGTATAGTATGTGTAGGCTGAGGAGGAAGTGACTATGGAGGGTCCAGTCCTGTATAGTATATGTAAGCTGCGGAGGAAGTGACTATGGAGGGTCCTGTCCTGTATAGTATGTGTAGGCTGCGGAGGAAGTGACTATGGAGGGTCCAGTCCTGTATAGTATGTGTAGGCTGAGGAGGAAGTGACTATGGAGGGTCCTGTCCTGTATAGTATGTGTAGGCTGAGGAGGAAGTGACCATGGAGGGTCCAGTCCTGTATAGTATGTGTAGGCTGAGGAGGAAGTGACAATGGAGGGTTTTGTCCTGTATAGTATGTGTAGGCTGAGGAGGAAGTGACTATGGAGGGTCCTGTCCTGTATAGTATGTGTAGGCTGAGGAGGAAGTGACAATGGAGGGTTTTGTCCTGTATAATATGTGTAGGCTGAGGAGGAAGTGACTATGGAGGGTCCTGTCCTGTATAGTATGTGTAGGCTGAGGAGGAAGTGACCATGGCGGGTCTTGTCCTTTATAGTATGTGTAGGCTGAGGAGGAAGTGACTATGGAGGGTCCAGTCCTGTATAGTTTGTGTAGGCTGAGGAGGAAGTGACTATGGAGGGTCCTGTCCTGTATAGTATGTGTAGGCTGAGGAGGAAGTAACTATGGAGGGTCCAGTCCTGTATAGTATGTGTAGGCTGAGGAGGAAGTGACTATGGAGGGTCTTGTCCTGTATAGTATGTGTAGGCTGAGGAGGAAGTGACTATGGAGGGTCCAGTCCTGTATAGTATGTGTAGGCTGAGGAGTGCGACCATGGAGGGTCCAGTCCTGTATAGTATGTGTAGGAAGTTATTATGGTGGGTCCTGTCCTGTATAGTATGTGTAGGCTGAGGAGGAAGTGACTATGGAGGGTCCTGTCCTGTATAGTATGTGTAGGCTGAGGAGGAAGTGACTATGGAGGGTCCTGTCCTGTATAGTATGTGTAGGCTGAGGAGGAAGTGACTATGGAGGGTCCAGTCCTGTATAGTATGTGTAGGCTGAGGAGGAAGTGACTATGGAGGGTCCAGTCCTGTATAGTATTTGTAGGCTGAGGAGTGCGACCATGGAGGGTCCAGTCCTGTATAGTATGTGTAGGCTGAGAGGAAGTGACTATGGAGGGTCCTGTATAGTATGTGTAGGCAGAGGAGTGCGACCATGGAGGGTCCAGTCCTGTATAGTATGTGTAGGCTGAGGAGGAAGTGACTATGGAGGGTCCTGTCCTGTATAGTATGTGTAGGCTGAGGAGTGCGACCATGGAGGGTCCAGTCCTGTATAGTATGTGTAGGCTGAGAGGAAGTGACTATGGAGGGTCCTGTATAGTATGTGTAGGCAGAGGAGTGCGACCATGGAGGGTCCAGTCCTGTATAGTATGTGTAGGAAGTTACTATGGTGGGTCCTGTCCTGTATAGTATGTGTAGGCTGAGGAGGAAGTGACTATGGAGGGTCATGTCCTGAATAGTATATGTAGGCTGAGAAGGAAGTGACTATGGAGGGTCCTGTCCTGTATATTATGTGATGGTTGAGGAGTAAGCGACCATGGAGGGTCCTGTCCTGTATAGGATGTGTTGGCTATGGAGGGTCCTGTATAGTATGTGTAGGCTGAGGAGGAAGTGACCATGGAGAGTCCTGTCCCGTATAGTATGTGTAGGCTGAGGAGGAAGCGATCATGGAGGGTCCTGTCCCATATAGTATGTGTAGGCTGAGGAGGAAGTGACTATGGTGGGTCCTGTCCTTTATAGTATGTGTAGGCTGAGGAGGAAGTGACTATGGAGGGTCCTGTATAGTATGTGTAGGCTGAGGAGGAAGTGACTATGGTGGGTCCTGTCCTGTATAGTATGTGTAGGCTGAGGAGGAAGTGACTATGGAGGGTCCTATCCTGTATAGTATGTGTAGGCTGAGGAGGAAGTGACTATGGAGGATCCTGTCCTGTATAGTATGTGTAGGCTGAGGAGGAAGTGACTATGGAGGGTCCAGTCCTGTATAGTATGTGTAGGCTGAGGAGTGCGACCATGGAGGGTCCAGTCCTGTATAGTATGTGTAGGAAGTTATTATGGTGGGTCCTGTCCTGTATAGTATGTGTAGGCTGAGGAGGAAGTGACTATGGAGGGTCCTGTCCTGTATAGTATGTGTAGGCTGAGGAGGAAGTGACTATGGAGGGTCCTGTCCTGTATAGTATGTGTAGGCTGAGGAGGAAGTGACTATGGAGGGTCCAGTCCTGTATAGTATGTGTAGGCTGAGGAGGAAGTGACTATGGAGGGTCCAGTCCTGTATAGTATTTGTAGGCTGAGGAGTGCGACCATGGAGGGTCCAGTCCTGTATAGTATGTGTAGGCTGAGAGGAAGTGACTATGGAGGGTCCTGTATAGTATGTGTAGGCAGAGGAGTGCGACCATGGAGGGTCCAGTCCTGTATAGTATGTGTAGGCTGAGGAGGAAGTGACTATGGAGGGTCCTGTCCTGTATAGTATGTGTAGGCTGAGGAGTGCGACCATGGAGGGTCCAGTCCTGTATAGTATGTGTAGGAAGTTACTATGGTGGGTCCTGTCCTGTATAGTATGTGTAGGCTGAGGAGGAAGTGACTATGGAGGGTCATGTCCTGAATAGTATATGTAGGCTGAGAAGGAAGTGACTATGGAGGGTCCTGTCCTGTATATTATGTGATGGTTGAGGAGTAAGCGACCATGGAGGGTCCTGTCCTGTATAGGATGTGTTGGCTATGGAGGGTCCTGTATAGTATGTGTAGGCTGAGGAGGAAGTGACCATGGAGGGTCCTGTCCCGTATAGTATGTGTAGGCTGAGGAGGAAGCGATCATGGAGGGTCCTGTCCCATATAGTATGTGTAGGCTGAGGAGGAAGTGACTATGGTGGGTCCTGTCCTTTATAGTATGTGTAGGCTGAGGAGGAAGTGACTATGGAGGGTCCTGTATAGTATGTGTAGGCTGAGGAGGAAGTGACTATGGTGGGTCCTGTCCTGTATAGTATGTGTAGGCTGAGGAGGAAGTGACTATGGAGGGTCCTATCCTGTATAGTATGTGTAGGCTGAGGAGGAAGTGACTATGGAGGATCCTGTCCTGTATAGTATGTGTAGGCGGAGGAGGAAGTGACTATGGAGGGTCTTGTCCTGTATAGGATGTGTAGGCTGAGGAGGAAGCGGCTATTGAGGGTCCTGTCCTGTATAGTATGTGTAGGCTGAGGAGGAAGTGACTATGGAGGGTCCAGTCCTGTATAGTATGTGTAGGCTGAGGAGGAAGTGACTATGGAGGGTCCTGTCCTGTATAGTATGTGTAGGCTGAGGAGGAAGTGACTATGGAGGGTCCTGTCCTGTATAGTATGTGTAGGCTGAGGAGGAAGTGACAATGGAGGGTCCAGTCCTGTATAGTATGTGTAGGCTGAGGAGGAAGTGACTATGGAGGGTCCAGTCCTGTATAGTATGTGTAGGCTGAGGAGTGCGACCATGGAGGGTCCAGTCCTGTATAGTATGTGTAGGAAGTTATTATGGTGGGTCCTGTCCTGTATAGTATGTGTAGGCTGAGGAGGAAGTGACTATGGAGGGTCCTGTCCTGTATAGTATGTGTAGGCTGAGGAGGAAGTGACTATGGAGGGTCCTGTCCTGTATAGTATGTGTAGGCTGAGGAGTGCGACCATGGAGGGTCCAGTCCTGTATAGTATGTGTAGGCTGAGAGGAAGTGACTATGGAGGGTCCTGTATAGTATGTGTAGGCAGAGGAGTGCGACCATGGAGGGTCCAGTCCTGTATAGTATGTGTAGGCTGAGGAGGAAGTGACTATGGAGGGTCCTGTCCTGTATAGTATGTGTAGGCTGAGGAGTGCGACCATGGAGGGTCCTGTCCTGTATAGTATGTGTAGGCTGAGAGGAAGTGACTATGGAGGGTCCTGTATAGTATGTGTAGGCAGAGGAGTGCGACCATGGAGGGTCCAGTCCTGTATAGTATATGTAGGAAGTTACTATGGTGGGTCCTGTCCTGTATAGTATGTGTAGGCTGAGAAGGAAGTGACTATGGAGGGTCCTGTCCTGTATATTATGTGATGGTTGAGGAGTAAGCGACCATGGAGGGTCCTGTCCTGTATAGGATGTGTTGGCTATGGAGGGTCCTGTATAGTATGTGTAGGCTGAGGAGGAAGTGACCATGGAGGGTCCTGTCCCGTATAGTATGTGTAGGCTGAGGAGGAAGCGATCATGGAGTGTCCTGTCCCATATAGTATGTGTAGGCTGAGGAGTAAGTGACCATGGAGGGTCTTGTCCTTTATAGTATGTGTAGGCTGAGGAGGAAGTGACTATGGTGGGTCCTGTCCTGTATAGTATGTGTAGGCTGAGGAGGAAGTGACTATGGAGGGTCCTGTCCTGTATAGTATGTGTAGGCTGAGGAGGAAGTGACTATGGAGGATCCTGTCCTGTATAGTATGTGTAGGCGGAGGAGGAAGTGACTATGGAGGGTCTTGTCCTGTATAGGATGTGTAGGCTGAGGAGGAAGCGGCTATTGAGGGTCCTGTCCTGTATAGTATGTGTAGGCTGAGGAGGAAGTGACTATGGAGGGTCCAGTCCTGTATAGTATGTGTAGGCTGAGGAGGAAGTGACTATGGAGGGTCCTGTCCTGTATAGTATGTGTAGGCTGAGGAGGAAGTGACTATGGAGGGTCCTGTCCTGTATAGTATGTGTAGGCTGAGGAGGAAGTGACTATTGAGGGTCCTGTCCTGTATAGTATGTGTAGGCTGAGGAGGAAGTGACAATGGAGGGTCCAGTCCTGAATAGTATGTGTAGGCTGAGGAGGAAGTGACTATGGAGGGTCCAGTCCTGTATAGTATGTGTAGGCTGAGGAGTGCGACCATGGAGGGTCCAGTCCTGTATAGTATGTGTAGGAAGTTATTATGGTGGGTCCTGTCCTGTATAGTATGTGTAGGCTGAGGAGGAAGTGACTATGGAGGGTCCTGTCCTGTATAGTATGTGTAGGCTGAGGAGGAAGTGACTATGGAGGGTCCTGTCCTGTATAGTATGTGTAGGCTGAGGAGGAAGTGACTATGGAGGGTCCAGTCCTGTATAGTATGTGTAGGCTGAGGAGGAAGTGACTATGGAGGGTCCAGTCCTGTATAGTATGTGTAGGCTGAGGAGTGCGACCATGGAGGGTCCAGTCCTGTATTGTATGTGTAGGCTGAGAGGAAGTGACTATGGAGGGTCCTGTATAGTATGTGTAGGCAGAGGAGTGCGACCATGGAGGGTCCAGTCCTGTATAGTATGTGTAGGCTGAGGAGGAAGTGACTATGGAGGGTCCTGTCCTGTATAGTATGTGTAGGCTGAGGAGGAAGTGACTATGGAGGATCCTGTCCTGTATAGTATGTGTAGGCGGAGGAGGAAGTGACTATGGAGGGTCTTGTCCTGTATAGGATGTGTAGGCTGAGGAGGAAGCGGCTATTGAGGGTCCTGTCCTGTATAGTATGTGTAGGCTGAGGAGGAAGTGACTATGGAGGGTTCTGTCCTGTATAGTATGTGTAGGCTGAGGAGGAAGTGACTATGGAGGGTCCAGTCCTGTATAGTATGTGTAGGCTGAGGAGTGCGACCATGGAGGGTCCAGTCCTGTATTGTATGTGTAGGCTGAGAGGAAGTGACTATGGAGGGTCCTGTATAGTATGTGTAGGCAGAGGAGTGCGACCATGGAGGGTCCAGTCCTGTATAGTATGTGTAGGCTGAGGAGGAAGTGACTATGGAGGGTCCTGTCCTGTATAGTATGTGTAGGCTGAGGAGGAAGTGACTATGGAGGATCCTGTCCTGTATAGTATGTGTAGGCGGAGGAGGAAGTGACTATGGAGGGTCTTGTCCTGTATAGGATGTGTAGGCTGAGGAGGAAGCGGCTATTGAGGGTCCTGTCCTGTATAGTATGTGTAGGCTGAGGAGGAAGTGACTATGGAGGGTTCTGTCCTGTATAGTATGTGTAGGCTGAGGAGGAAGTGACTATGGAGGGTTCTGTCCTGTATAGTATGTGTAGGCTGAGGAGGAAGTGACTATGGAGGGTTCTGTCCTGTATAGTATATGTAGGCTAAGGAGATGGCAGCAGCTCATACCTTTCTGCCCTGCAGTGAATGGAGCTTGGGCTGTGGAGCACAGGAATTGTGAAAGTAGCACGTGTGCAAATGGTTTTTTTAAACTGCACATTTTACAGCAAAAAAATTAATTATACAGGGTGGGCCATTTATATGGATACACCTTAATAAAATGGGAATGGTTGGTGATATTAACTTCCTGTTTGTGGCACATTAGTATATGTGAGGGGGGGGGAAACTTTTCAAGATGGGTGGTGGCCATTTTGAAGTCAGCCATTTTGAATCCACAGGGAAACACATCATCATGTAGCAATTTCGCATATCCAGTGGCCTTCATAATGATGTGTTTCCCTCTTTATGCACTGAAGCTGACACATTCCCTGAGTTTTTCCAGCAAGATGGTGCACCACCACATTATGGGTGTCAGGTCCGAGCATTCCTAGATGAACAGTTTCCCGATCTGACCCCCTTAGACATTTATCTTTGGGGTCATCTGAAGGCAATTGTCTATGCTGTGAAGATACGAGATGTGCAGCACCTGAAACTACAGATACTGGAAGCCTGTGCTAGCATTTCTCCTGCAGTGTATATAGTAGTGTATAGCAGTGTATACGGATACTGGAAGCCTGTGCTAGCATTTCTCCTGTGGTGTTGCTATCAGTGTGTGAAGAGTGGGAGAAGAGGGTTGCATTGACAATCCAACACAATGGGCAGCACATTGAACACATTTTATAAGTGATCAGAAACTTGTAAATAACTCATGAAAGAATGAAGTTACATTAAAACCAAGCACATCATTGTTTTTCTTGTGAAATTCCCAATATGTTTGATGTGTCACATGACCCTCTTCCTATTGAAAAAACTAAAGTTGCATTCAAAATGTCTGACTTCAAAATGGCCACCATGGTCACCACCCATCTTGAAAAGTTCCCCCCCCCCCCCCCTCACATATACTAATGGGCCACAAACAGGAAGTTAATATCACCAACCATTCCCATTTTATTAAGGTGTATCCATATAAATGGCCCACCCTGTAGATAGGTATAGTTACAGTTTAGATCGCACAGGGTCTCTCTCCTGAGACACACAGTAATCACTAGTTATAATCCTTAATGTCGCTCCCTAGCAGTGTATAGAGAAGATGTCTCTCAACCAGAGCAATGCTAGGTCTCGTTTACACTTTGGAATTTCTGAGTTGAATCTGGCAGAAAAATTCACTTGAAAAGTCCATTGCAGCAGAGCCCTATTGTTTTCAATAGAATTCCGCTGCACTGTTTACAATGCAGAATTTTCATTCTGGAAACATCTGGCAAGAAAATGTTGCTGCATTTCTGAGCAGTCCAAGCCCTGACTGATGAGACATTCTGCAAAAATTACACCATGTATAAAGAGATTGTCAAAGATGTATGGAGGAGCAGGTTAATCGGGCAGCAGAGTAATGGGTGAATTGGAGCGTAAGAGGGGCACAGGGATCTTACAGTAGATCAAATGCAGTAGCACTTTTAATTAGTCAAAGTTGAGAAAAGAGCAGGAACCTTCAGGAAATGTCTCTGAGGGCAGCAGAAGGTGTCAAGGGTTTAGATGTGTGTTTTGAAAGACAGGGCAGAATCAAAGGTTATTCTAACTTGTGGGACTGGGGACAGAGAGCAATCATTGACTGTAATTGATATATTGGGTGTGGGAGTAAAGGAAGATGGGGGAAATAGGACCTCTCCAATTTCTTCATGTCGAGGTTTAGAAAGTAAGATGTACCAGACAGACACTCTGCGGGAATTTTATCAAAATGTGTGCAGGGGAAATGTGGAGTAGCTGTCCATAGCAACCAATCAGATTGCTTATTTTAAGAGATACTAAATTGGTTGTGAGGTATGAGGAAATCTTAGAGAGGAACAAGTCTGTTATGCCGAGGGAATGGAGAATGTGTTAAAGGGCAGTGGACAGGTCAATAAGGAGGAGCACAGACTTATGTAGAAGGCAGTGGATAGGATAATATGGAGGAGCACAGACTAATGTAGAAGGCAGTGGATAGGATAATATGGAGGAGCACAGACTAATGTAGAAGGCAGTGGATAGGTCAAGAAGGAGGAGCACAGACTAATGTAGAAGGCAGTGGATGGGTCAAGAAGGAGGAGCACAGACTAATGTAGAAGGCAGTGGATAGGTCAATAAGGAGGAGCACAGAGTAATGTAGAAGGCAGTGGATAGGTCAATAAGGAGGAGCACAGACTAATGTAGAAGGCAGTGGATAGGATAATATGGAGGAGCACAGGCTAATGTAGAAGGCAGTGGATAGGTCAATAAGGAGGAGCACAGAGTAATGTAGAAGGCAGTGGATAGGTCAATAAGGAGGAGCACAGAGTAATGTAGAAGGCAGTGGATAGGACAAGAAGGAGGAGCACAGACAAATGTAGAAGGCAGTGGATAGGACAAGAAGGAGGAGCACAGACAAATGTAGAAGGCAGTGGATAGGACAAGAAGGAGGAGCACAGACTAATGTAGAAGGCAGTGGATAGGTCAATAAGGAGGAGCACAGACTAATGTAGAAGGCAGTGGATAGGTCAATAAGGAGGAGCACAGAGTAATGTAGAAGGCAGTGGATAGGACAAGAAGGAGCACAGACTAATGTAGAAGGCAGTGGATAGGACAATATGGAGGAGCACAGAGTAATGTAGAAGGCAGTGGATAGGTCAATAAGGAGGAGCACAGACTAATGTAGAAGGCAGTGGATAGGACAAGAAGGAGGAGCACAGAGTAATGTAGAAGGCAGTGGATAGGTCAATAAGGAGGAGCACAGACTAATGTAGAAGGCAGTGGATAGAACAATATGGAGGAGCACAAACTAATGTAGAAGGCAGTGGATAGGACAATATGGAGGAGCACAGACTAATGTAGAAGGCAGTGGATAGGACAAGAAGGAGGAGCACAGAGTAATGTAGAAGGCAGTGGATAGGACAATATGGAGGAGCACAGACTAATGTAGAAGGCAGTGGATAGGACAAGAAGGAGGAGCACAGACTAATGTAGAAGGCAGTGGATAGGTCAATAAGGAGGAGCACAGAGTAATGTAGAAGGCAGTGGATAGGTCAATAAGGAGGAGCACAGACTAATGTAGAAGGCAGTGGATAGAACAATATGGAGGAGCACAGACTAATGTAGAAGGCAGTGGATAGGACAATATGGAGGAGCACAGACTAATGTAGAAGGCAGTGGATAGGACAATATGGAGGAGCACAGACTAATGTAGAAGGCAGTGGATAGGACAATATGGAGGAGCACAGACTAATGTAGAAGGCAGTGGATAGGACAAGAAGGAGGAGCACAGACTAATGTAGAAGGCAGTGGATAGGACAATATGGAGGAGCACAGACTAATGTAGAAGGCAGTGGATAGGACAAGAAGGAGGAGCACAGACTAATGTAGAAGGCAGTGGATAGGTCAATAAGGAGGAGCACAGAGTAATGTAGAAGGCAGTGGATAGGTCAATAAGGAGGAGCACAGAGTAATGTAGAAGGCAGTGGATAGGTCAATAAGGAGGAGCACAGAGTAATGTAGAAGGCAGTGGATAGGTCAATAAGGAGGAGCACAGACTAATGTAGAAGGCAGTGGATAGGATAATATGGAGGAGCACAGGCTAATGTAGAAGGCAGTGGATAGGACAATAAGGAGGAGCACAGACTAATGTAGAAGGCAGTGGATAGGACAATATGGAGGAGCACAGACTAATGTAGAAGGCAGTGGATAGGACAAGAAGGAGAAGTTGAGTTGTTGTTTTCTGTCTAACTGCTTTCTGATGACTCACGTCCCGGGAGCTGTGCAGTTCCTATGGGGATATTCTCCCATCATGCACAGCTCCCGGGACGTGACATCATCAGTGAGCAGTTAGACAGAAAACTTCAGAAGCTAATAACTATTGGAAGGATTAAGATTTTTCAATAGAAGTAATTTACAAATCTGTTTAAATGGGCACTGTCATGAAGTACAAAAATTGATATGTTGTAGTACTTAAGTACTACAACATATCTCTAATATACTTTAATTTAAAAAAAAGTGATTTTAAACAAGTTTAAAATCACTTTTAAATTCGGCCACTAGGGGTCGCCCTCCTAGTGGCCGAATGCATTCAGCAGTGACGTCACCACTGAATTTCGACTCATTTCAGCCTGGCAATGAGTCGAAATTCAGGCACTGCTGTGCTCGCTCCCGCCTCTCAATCAAACAGGCAAGAGCGAGCATGCTGATAGCTGGGGCTGCGCGCATTGGCCAGCAACACTGGCCTTGCGCGCGGCCCCGCCCTCCCCCGTTACCCTGTCCAGAGGCAGCGCGAGCACTCATTGCTGCGCTGATCCTCCGGATGGGTAAGTCTGATCTGAGGTCTTATATTAGCCGGCAGTAATATCGTGCACGGCAGGCCGGCGATGCTCCTCTACTCCTCCTCCCTGGATAGCACATGTACAGCTAAACAGGGAGGAGGAGACCCCGGGGCTGCCTGCCGTGCTATTGGCAGATCATCTATGTGCGCTCCTGACAGGAGCGCTGCATAGACGATCTGAGGGCGGAAGCAAGCGCCCAGCAAGGCATCAGTGACGTTGTGTCTGCTGGGAATCGCTGCTTCCTGCCCTGCTTGATAGAGCAGATTTAGAAGCACTAAATCTGCTCTATTAAAGCGATTTAAAATGTTTTTAAAGCCAGGTAGGGGGTTAGGGCTAGATTACTACTAGGTAGGGACATATTAGATTACATATAACTTGGTGGGAGCTACACTTTAACTTTCCAGAGCCAGTTGATATATAAAAAAAAGTTTTTGCCTGGAATACCCCTTTAAACTCCAGGGGGAAACATAACGTGCATCAGAATTGGCAACAGAAAAAAAAAATCGACTTGTGTTGAATAAAGAGAGATTTCAAAAATTTTTCAACCCTGCTTGTCAGATTCTCAGGCTTTTGCAGTAACATAAAACCCATGGATGCGTCTAGAGATGAGCGAACTTACAGTAAATTCGATTCGTCACGAACTTCTCGGCTCGGCAGTTGATGACTTTTCCTGCATAAATTAGTTCAGCTTTCAGGTGCTCCGGTGGCTGGAGACTCTTTCCTAGGACTGTATCCACCTTTTCCAGCCCACCGGAGCACCAGAAAGCTGAACTCATTTACGCAGGATAAGTCATCAACTGCCGAGCCGAGAAGTTCGTGACGAATCGAATTTACTGTAAGTTCGCTCTTCTCTAGATGCGTCCCTTTACAAGCTGGATATCTTCTGGAATGTGGAAGTGTTCAGCATATGACCTCAATTTGTATTTTCCTCATGAAGCAGATTCCTGTGTCATCGCTCTCATACTTTTGAACACACCCAGGGTGTTGCCATATAACTATCATTACTGCTACACACACTTATTCATTATTGCAGCTATTTTTATGTGTATGCAAATCAGCATGATGCTAATATAGAAATGATATATAAGATGTGTGGTATAGACCAGTGGTCTTCAACCTGCGGACCTCCAGATGTTGCAAAACTACAACTCCCAGCATGCCCGGACAGCCAACGGCTGTCCGGGCATACTGGGAGTTGTAGTTTTGCAACATCTGGAGGTCCGCAGGTTGAAGAACACTGGTATAGACTAATAAAGATCACATGTGCTAGGGCACTGCGTATTACAAAACCTGGAGGAGGGCGTTAATTGAGACTGGGATAGTAATGATGTGGAACTAAGTTATGGCAACTATATTGCTAATACATAGGCACTTATGTTTTTAATATTGTACAGCGCCATGACATGGTGTATAGGACAACATAAGTTATACTGTACAGCCCTTCACAAGTACCAAAAGATCCCTTACTAAATCTGTCCATACACTTTAGACCATTTTCTGCTGACTTTTTATGACAGGTGCTGACCAAAGGCAGGAGTGTTTCCCCGCAAATAAGCCCTACCCCGAAAGTAAGCCCTAGCAGGATTATCAGGGTGGGCTGCAATATAAGCCCTACCCCGAAAATAAGACCTAGGCCAGGGGTAATCAACTGTTGGACCGCGCTCCTGCCCCCGGTTGCTAAGCAACAGAAGGAGGTCCCGCCGCCGCCGAGAGCTGCAGTTTCCGTACGGTATGAAGGTGGGGAAGTGCTGGTCTCCGCTGGGGATGAAATGTGTAAGGTACTGTAGTTTATTATGGCAGAGGGGTGGGGGGCACTGTAGGAGTGGGGAGGACAACAGGGGGAAGGGGAGGATGGGGGGCTGTAGCAGTGTGGAAGATGGGGGGGGGGATGCAGCATCCTCCACACTCCCACAGCCCCCCATCCTCCACACTCCTGCAGCCCCCCATCAATAAATAAACCCTACCCCGAAAATAAGCCCTAGTGTGTTTTTTGGGACTAAAATTAATATAAGACCCGGTCTTATTTTCGGAGAAACACGGTACCTGCTGAAAAGTTAATCTGCCATGTTGGATTTTTTATTTATTTTGTCGGCTGCTATAGTTGAAAAGTTGTAAAGATCTGTGTCGCATCAATGGAAGTCCAGACCAGGCCACAGATCGCATTGTTTCAAAAATGACCTCAAAGACCAACCATGAATGACTAGTTGTCCAACAAATGTTTTCATCTGAACTTCCTAGAGTATGGTCAGCCTAAGCTATTACATGTAGCTTTGTTTAGGTATACTGATATAAAAATTATATATAGAGAAAACACAGAGTTAAATTCTGGTTTATAACTGCAACAAGTCGGCTTCCCATAGAAGGTATTAGAAGAACCTGCAATGCAACTACAGTGCAAGCTGATCGTGTGTTTTGTTCTGTATAATTAAAGGGGTACTCCAGTGGAAAACAGTTTTTTATTTATTTTAATCAACTGGTGCCAGAAAGTTAAACAGATTTGTAAATTACTTCTATTTAAAAATCTTAATCCTTCCAGTACTTATCAGCTGCTGTATAATACAGAGGAAGTTCTTTTCTTTTTGAATTTCTTTTCTGTCTGTCCATGGTGCTCTCTGCTGACACCTCTGTTCATCTCATGAACTGTCCAGAGCAGGCACAGTTTGCTATGGGGAATTGTTCCTGCTCTGGACAGTTCCTGACATTTAAAATTTATAAAGAATTAAAAAATGTTAAAAGAAAAGAACTTCCTCTGTATTATACAGCAGCTGACAAGTACTGGAAGGATTAAGAGTTTTAAATAGAAGTAATTTACAAATCTGTTTAACTTTTTGGCACCAGTTGATTTAAAAAAAAAAAAAAAAAAGAAGGACCAAGCCCATTTTCACCTTAAGGACCAGAGCGTTTTATGCACATCTGACCACTGTTACTTTAAGCATTAATAACTCTGGGATGCTTTTACTTTTCATTCTGATTCCAAGATAGTTTTTTCGTGACATATTCTACTTTATGTTAGTGGTAAATATTCGTCGATACTTGAATCATTTCTTGGTGAAAAATTCCAAAATTTGATGAAAAATTTGAAAATTTAGCATTTTTCTAACTTTGAAGCTCTCTGCTTGTAAGGAAAATAGATATTCCAAATGAATTATATATTGATTCACATATACAATATGTCTACTTTATATTTGCATCATAAAGTTGACATGTTTTTACTTTTGGAAAACATCAGAGGGCTTCAAAGTTCGGCATCAATTTTACATTTTTCACAAAATTTTCAAAATCAGAATTTTTCAGGGACCAGTTCAGATTTGAAGTGGATTTGAAGGACCTTCATATCAGAAATACCCCATAAATTACCCAATTATAGAAACTGCACCCCTCAAAGTATTCAAAATGACATTCAGAAAGTTTGTTAACCCTTTAGGTGTTTCACAGGAATAGCAGCAAAGTGAAGGAGAAAATTTAAAATCTTTACACTCGCATGTTCTTGTAGACCCAGTTTTTGAATTTTTACAAGGGGTAATAGGAGAAAAAGCCCCCCAAAATTTGTAACCCAATTTCTCTTGAGTAAGAAAATACCTCATGTGTATGGGAATTGTTCGGCGGGTGCAGTAGATGGCTCAGAAGGGAAGGAGCGACAATGGGATTTTGGAGAGTGAATTTTGCTGAAATGGTTTTTGGGGGGCATGTCACATTAACCTCTTAAGGACGCAGGGCGTATGGATACACCCTGCATTCCGAGTCCTTAAGGACGCAGGGCGTATTCATACGCCCGTGGGAATTCCGGTCCCCACCGCTAGCTGGTTGGGGACCGGAGCCGGATGCCTGCTGAAATCGTTCAGCAGGCATCCCGGCATATCGCCCAAGGGGGTCATTATGCCCCCCATGTCGGCGATGGCCGCAGATCGCTGGACAATTCAGTTTAGCAATCTGCGGCGATTCCGGGTCAATCGGGTCTCCAGTGACCCGGTGACCCGGAATTATTGGCTGAACAGCCAGAACCAGCAGGGGTTAGGTGGCACTGGTGCCATCTCACGATCGCCCTGATTCGTTGGCCGGTTTAACGGCCGACCAATCAGGGCGCCTGCTGCGGGTGTCACTCCCGCACCCGCTCCGCCCCTCTTCCGGAGGATGTGAGCGGATGCGGGAAGAAGACCCCGGGTGCTGGGGACCCCGATCCCCGACGTCCCTGTTGGGATCGGGGCCCCAGGAGCAACGGCCACGGCGAGGGACTGTCCTGCGACGGAGCAGCAGCAGGAGGTGAGTGACAGACTCCTGCTGTTGCTTAGCAACAGCTCCCAGCATGCAAAAAGGGCATGCTGGGAGCTGTAGTTATGCAACAGCAGGAGGCAGACCACCACAACTCCCAGCATTCCCTTATGGGCATGCTGGGACTTATGGTTTTGCAACAGCTGGAGGCACATTTTTTCTATGGAAAAGTGTACCTTCAGCTGTTGTATAACTACAACTCCCAGCTTGCACAAACAGCTAAAGTGCATGCTGGGAGTTGTAGTGGTTCCCTTCTGAGCCCTCTACTGCACCCGCCGAACACTTTACATAGACATATGAGGTATGTGCTTACTCGAGAAAAATTGGGTTTCAAATACAAGTAAAAATGTTCTCCTTTTTACCCCTTGCAAAAATTGGGTCTACAAGAACATGTGAGTGTAAAAAATGAAGATTGTGAATTTTCTCCTTCACTTTGCTGCTATTCCTGTGAAACCCCTAAAGGGTTAAAACGCTTACTGAATGTCATTTTGAATACTTTGGGGGGTGCAGTTTTTATAATGGGGTAATTTATGGGGTATTTCTAATATGAAGACCCTTCAAATCCACTTCAAACCTGAACTGGTCCCTGAAAAAAAGCGAGTTTCAAAATTTTGTGAAAAAATGGAAAATTGCTGCTGAACTTTGAAGCCCTCTGGTGTCTTCCAAAAGTAAAAACTCATAAATTTTATGATGCAAACATAAAGTAGACATATTGTATATGTGAATAAAAAAAAAAGTTTTTGGGAATATCCATTTTCCTTACAAGCAGAGAGCTTCAAAGTTAGAAAAATGCAAAATTTTTAAATTTTTCATCAAATTTGGGGATTTTTCACCAAGAAAGGATGCAAGTTACCACAAAATGTTACCACTATGTTAAAGTAGAATATGTCACGAAAAAACATTCTCGGAATCAGATTCATAACTAAAAGCATTCCAGAGTTATTCATGTTTAAAGTGACAGTGGTCAGATTTGCAAAAAATGGCAGTGTCCTTAACCCCTTAAGGACCAGGCCATTTTACACCTCAGGACCAGAGCGTTTTTTGCACATCTGACCACTGTAACTTTAAACATTAATAACTCTGGAATGCTTTTAGTTATCATTCTGATTCCGAGATTGTTTTTTCGTGACATATTCTACTTTAACATAGTGATAAAATTTTATGGTAACTTGCATCCTTTCTTGGTGAAAAATCCCCAAATTTGATGAAAAAATTGAAAATTTGGTATTTTTCTAACTTTGAAGCTCTCTGCTTGTAAGGTAAATGTATATTCCAAATAAAAAAAAAATTTATTCACATTTCCAATATGTCTACTTTATGTTTGCATCATAAAATTGACGTGTTTTTACTTTTGGAGGACACCTGAGGGCTTCAAAGTTCAGCAGCAATTTTCCAATTTTTCACAAAATTTTAAAACTCACTATTTTTCAGGGACCAGTTCAGATTTGAAGTGGATTTGAAGGGTCTTCATATTAGAAATACCCCACAAATTACCCCATTATGAAAACTGCACCCCCCAAAGTATTCAAAATGACATTCAGTCAGCGTTTTAACCCTTTAGGTGTTTCACAGGAATAGCAGCAAAGTGAAGGAGAAAATTCACAATCTTCATTTTTTACACTCGCATGTTCTTGTAGACCCAATTTTTGAATTTTTACAAGGGGTAAAAGGAGAAAATGTATACTTATGTTTGTAGCCCAATTTCTCCCGAGTAAGCACATACCTCATATGTCTATGTAAAGTGTTCGGCGGGCGCAGTAGAGGGCTCAGAAGCGAAGGAGCGACAAGGGGATTTCGGAGAGTATGTTTTTCTGAAATGGTTTTTGGGGGGCATGTCACATTTAGGAAGCCCCTATGGGGCCAGAACAGCAAAAAAAAAAACACATGGCATACCATTTTGGAAACTAGACCCCTTGAGGAACGTAACAAGGAATAAAGTGAGCCTTAATACCCCACAGGGGTTTGACGACTTTTGCATATGTAAAAAAAAAAAAACTATTTTTCACAAAAATGTGTGTTTCCCCCCAAATTAAATTTTTTTGCAAGGGTTAATAGCAGAAAATACCCCCCAAAATTTGTAACCCCATCTCTTCTGAGTATGGAGGTACCCCATAAGTTGATCTGAAGTGCACTATGGGCGAACTACAATGCTCAGAAGAGAAGGAGTCATATTTGGCTTTTTGAGAGCAAATTTTGCTCGGGGGGCATGTCGCATTTAGGGAGCCCCTATGGTGCCAGAACAGCAAAAAAAAAACACATGGCATAACATTTTGGAAACTAAACCCCTTGAGGAACGTAACAAGGAATAAAGTGAGCCTTAATGCCCCACTGGGGTTTCACGACTTTTGCATATGTAAAAAAAATATATATTTTTTTCACTAAAATGTGTGTTCCCCCCCAAATTTCACATTTTTGCAAGGGTTAATAGCAGAAAATACCCCCCAAAATTTGTAACCCCATCTCTTCTGAGTATGGAGGTACCCCATAAGTTGACCTGAAGTGCACTATGGGCGAACTACAATGCTCAGAAGAGAAGGAGTCATATTTGGCTTTTTGAGAGCAAATTTTGCTCGGGGGGCATGTCGCATTTAGGGAGCCCCTATGGTGCCAGAACAGCAAAAAAAAAAAACACATGGCATACAATTTTGGAAACTAGACCCCTTGAGGAACGTAACAAGGAATAAAGTGAGCCTTAATGCCCCACAGGGGTTTCATGACTTTTGCATATGTAAAAAAAAATAAAAAAAATTTCACTAAAATGTGTGTTTCCCCCCAAATTTCACATTTTTGTAAGGGTTAATAGCAGAAAATACACCCCAAAATGTATAACCCCATCTCTTCTGAGTATGGAAGTACCCCATAAGTGGACGTCAAATGCACTACATGAGCGCTACAATGCTCAGAAGAGAAGGAGTCACATTTGCAAATATTGCTGAAATGGGGGGGACATGTCGCATTTAGGAAGCCCCTATGGTGCCAGGACAGCAAAAAATAAACACATGGCATACTATTTTGGAAACTGCACCCCTCAAGGAACATAACAAGGGGTACAGAGAGCCTTAACACCCCACAGGTGTTTGATAAATATTCATGAAGTGGGATGTGAAAATGAAAAATTTGATTTTTTTTACACAAATGCTGGGGTTACCCCAAATTTTTCATTTTTACAAGTGGTAAAAGGAGAAAATGTCATTGTAAATGTGTAAATACATTTCTTTGGAGTAAGTACATACCTCAAGTCTGGGCGTAAACAGCGTGCACACCGGTCTCAGAGGTGCCGGAGATCAGTCAGGGTCCTTGAGCTTTGGCTTTCTCCTATGGAGCCAGAATAGTGGGACCCCCCCTCAAGGGGCATTACATGGGGTAAATAACTGGGGTACACTAAGTAACTAAAATGGGGTACAGTGGGACATAAAATTATAAAACAGATTATGTTCCCAGAATGATGACCCAGAGCACAGCCAAAACAAAAAAATATGCCCGCCCCAAACCCTATGCTCTGAATCATCATTCTGGAATGTGATATGTGTGGCCCTCCCTAACTTGTTGCCTCAAATGTGCACCCCGCTCAGGTGGAGAGAGTGCTGCGCATTTGAGGCAACATAAAAAGTCCCCGATGATAGTGACTCAGTGACTCATGACCCATTTTTTATAAAAAAAATACCCCCAGGGGTCCTATCAGTTTTTGTTTTTTTTGGATTAAATATTTTTTTGGGCAATTTAGTGGTTTTATGGGGTTAAAACTTGGAATGTACTCTGGACTTGGTAGATTTGGGTCAAATTGTGGAAAATTTAAATGAAGAGGGAAAATTTAGAACTCCATGGAAGTGTGATACTCCCTGAAGCAATCCTTAATGCAGAGGCCCGGATTATCTGGGCAAGTGTCACATTGAGTGGTGGTGTCCTTCCGTATCCCCCTCTTGTAACACACTCTGCATCTTTTCTGGGCTCGTCCCTTCTTTCCAGTGTGGGGGACCTCACCTGGAAAGTGTTGGCCTGGGACGATCCTGGCACCTATTACTTCAGTTCCTTGGGAAGTCCGGCCTGCTCTTTCCCGGTCGCCAAAGATCAGGACCTTTAGGACTTCTTCTTGGAACTGGAGGAATGTCCCTGTATTGCCAGCGTACTGGGACAGTACAAAAGAGTTGTACATGGCAACCTGTACCATGTAGACCGCAACTTTCTTGTACCATACCCGTGTTTTCCGCATGGCGTTATATGGCTTGAGGACTTGATCAGAAAGATCAGCTCCCCCCATATACCGATTGTAGTCCAGAATACAATCGGGCTTGAGGACCGGTGTTGTGGTACCTCGCACAGGGACAGGTGAGCTGCCGTTGCCATGAATAGTGGTCAGCATAAGGACATCCCTCTTATCCTTATACTTGACCAGCAACAGGTTTTCATGGGCAAGGGCACGGGACTCACCCTTGGGAATAGGTGTCTTAACAAAATTTAGAGGGAGGCCTCTCTGGTTTTTCCGCACGGTCCCACAAGCGGACGTGGATCTGGCGGCAAGGGATGTGAAGAGAGGGATGCTGGTATAAAAGTTGTCCACGTACACGTGGTAACCCTTATCCAGCAATGGGTGCACAAGCTCCCAAACGATTTTCCCGTTAACACCCAGAGTGGGGGAACAATCTGGGGGTTCAATACGGGAATCTCGTCCCTCATACACTCTAAACTTGAGAGTGTACCCGGAGGTACTCTCACAATGTTTATAGAGCTTCACGCCATACCGCGCCCGCTTCGAGGGAATATACTGGCGGAAGATGAGTCTCCCCTTAAAACTGATAAGAGACTCATCAAACGAGAGCTCCCTGAGGGGTACATAGGCCTCCAAAAATTTGGCCCCTAAGTGATCGATTACCGGCCTCACTTTGTAAAGCCGGTCATAGGCGAGATCACCTCGGGGTGGACATGCCGCATTATCTGCATAATGCAGGCATTTCCAAATGGCCTCGAACCGCCTCCGTGCCATGACCATACTGTAAAGCGGGGTCTGGTAGAGGACGTCCCCGCTCCAGTACTGTCTGACACTTGGCTTTTTGACCAGGCCCATATGCAGCAAGAGGCCCCAAAATGTCCTCATTTCTGCTGCATCAATGGCGCACCATTCATTGGACCTGGCCAAAAAAGAATCAGGGTGGTGGGCGATGAACTGCCTGGCATACAGATTCGTCTGCTCCACCATGTGATTGACAAAACTGTCACTGAAAAAATAACTGAAATAGTCAATTTCAGTGAATCCAGAAATTCATCGCCTTTTTTGGTGGTGGTGGGGGGGGGGGCGGTGGCGGAGGGGGGAGGGTAGTGTGTGTGTGTGGGGGGGGGGTTATGTACTGTGTGTGTGCTTGGTGTATACTATATATAACGGTGTGTGATTAGAAATCACACACCGTTATATGGGGGGGAAAAATGCTGCAGCCCAAAAAAAAATGGGGGGGCGCTAATGCAGCGCCCTGAACCCCTAATAGGGCCCGGGTCACACTGAAAAACTGCAGAAGACCCTTGGGGACCTATTAGGGAATTTTTTTAAAACTTTTTTTAACTTTATTTTTTACTATTTACCCTACCTTTCCCTGGGCTGTATGCTTTCCCTGATCTATGGGGGGCTTCTTTTCTTCTCTGGGGGCTCCAATCTTGGCAGAGGGGGGGTCCCGGTCTTCCTCCAGCAGCTCTGACCGCTGACTGAACTCAGCCAGCGGCGGGAGCTGCGGGAAGATGCTGTTAACCCCTCCCCTGCCGGCTGCTATTGGCTGGACGATCGTCCAGCCAATAGCAGCGATCCTGGGGGGGTGGCGAAATCGCCACCTCCCCATAGATACAGTGGGTGATAGGGGGTGTATCATACACCCCCGATCACCTTGTATCTCCGGGTCAGCGGGTCGCACGTGACCCTCATCGCCGGAATAGCCGCAAATCGCATGTGTGAATTCACATGCGATTTGCGGCGATCGCCGACATGGGGGGGTCTAATGACCCCCCCTGGGCATTTGCACGGGATGCCTGCTGAATGATTTCAGCAGGCATCCCGGTCCGATCCCCGCCCGGCGCACGGCGGGGACCAGAACTGCCCATGACGTAAATGTACGTCCTTGGTCCTTAAAACCCAGGGTGTCGGGACGTACCGTTACGTCATGGGTCCTGTAGGGGTTAAGGTGAAAAAGGGCTCAGTCCTTACAGGGTTAAGGAAGCCCCTATTGTGCCAGTAAACCCCCCCCCCCCCCATGGCATACTATTTTGGAAACTACACCCCTCAAGGCACGTAACAAGGGGACCAGTGAGCCTTAACACCCCACAGGTGTTTTACGACTTTTCTTTAAATTCGGATGTGTCTGACAGATTTTTGGAACAGTGGGCTGTGCAAATAAAAAATTAAATTTTTTTGCCTCTTGTGAAAATAAAAAGTATGGGGCAACACCAGCATGTTAGTGCAAGATTTTTTTTACACTAACAGGCTGGTGTAGACCCCAACTTTTCATAAGGGGTAAAAGGAGAAAAAGCCCCCCAAAATTTGTAGTGCAATTTCTCCCAAGTACGGAAATACCCCATATGTTGCCCTAAACTGTTTCCTTGAAATACGACAGGGCTCCGAAGTGAGAGAGCGCTATGCGCATTTGAGGACTAAATTAGGGATTGCATAGGGGTGGACATAGGGGTATTCTACGCCAGTGATTCCCAAACAGGGTGCCTCCAGCTGTTGCTAAACTCCCAGCATGCCTGGACAGTCTGTGGCTGTCCGGAAATGCTGGGAGTTGTTGTTTTGCAACAGCTGGAGGCTCCTTTTTGGAAACACTGCCGTACAATACATTTTCATTTTTATTGGGGGGGACAGTGTAAGGGGGTGTATATGTAGTGTTTTACCCTTTATTATGTGTTAGTGTAGTGTAATGTTTTTAGGGTACATTCACACAGCGGGTTTACTGTGAGTTTCCCGATAGGAGTTTGTGCTGCTGCGCAAGATCTAGAGGGCCACAGTTTAGAGACCACTGCACAGTGATCTCCAAACTGTAGCCCTCCAGCTGTTGCAAAACTGCAAATCCCAGCATGCCCAAACAGCTGTCTGTGCATGCTGGGAGTTGAAGTTTTCCAACATTTGGAGGGCTACAGTTATACCACTGTATAGTGGTCTCAAAACTGTAGCCCTCCAGATGTTGCTAGGCAACTACTCACCGGCTTCCGTAGGATTGCCGCACCAGGGAGCCTCATCGCCGTCCTCTGCCGCCGAACGCCGATGCCAAGTGGACCTCCGGCGCCGGTCACCGTCGGTTACCCCGTTCTGCCCGGACTACTGTGGGTGGGCAGAATGGGGGAACCGAACTTTAACCCCCCCTGCCCCCAATCTGCTATTGGTTGGTCATTTCTGACCAACCAATTGGAGGGGTGGCACCCCTGTCATCTCACTCCTATCCCTTCAGGGGGATCTTGGACAACCCAGATTCCCCTTATTTTCCGGGTCACCGGAGACCCGTATGACCCGGAATCGCCGAAAATTGTCGTTGTGAATTCACCGGTGATTTGTGGCGATCACCGACATGGGGGGGGGGGGTCTCAGGACCACCCTGGGCATTGGCATGGGATGCCTGCTGATAGATATCAGCAGTCATCCCAGTTTGTTCCCCGCCTGGACCGAAATTGCCACCGGCGTACAGGTACGCCCCTGGTCCTTAAGTACGAGGGCGTCAGGACGTACTTGTACGCCCGTGGCCCCTAAGTGGTTAAGTGTAGAGTCATGTGTAAATGGTCAAAAATAGGACCAAAACTATAATAGTAATAGGGGGAAAGACCTCCCTATAGAGTCAAAGACAGGATTGTGTGGAGGCACAGATCTGAAGAAGGGAACAAAAAATTCTGTTGCTCTTAACCCCTTAAGGACCAGGGCATTTTACACCTTAAGGACCAGAGCATTTTTTGCACATCTGACCACTGTCACTTTAAACATTAATAACTCTGGAATGCTTTTAGTTATCATTCTGATTCTGAGAAAGTTTTTTCGTGACATATTCTACTTTAACTTAGTGGTAAAATTTTATGGTAACTTGCATCCTTTCTTGGTGAAAAATCCCCAAATTTGATGAAAAAAATTAAGATTTTGCATTTTTCTAACTTTGAAGCTCTCTGCTTGTAAGGAAAAATGATATTCAAAAGAAAAAATTTTTGGTTCACATATACAATATGTCTACTTTATGTTTGCATCATAAAATTGATGAGTTTTTACTTTTGGAAGACACCAGAGGGCTTCAAAGTTCAGCAGCAATTTTTACATTTTTCGCAACATTTTCAAACTCACTATTTTTCAGGGACCAGTTCAGTTTTGAAGTTGATTTGAAGGGTTTTCATCTTAGAAATACCCCACAAATGACCCCATTATAAAAACTGCACTCCCAAAGTATTCAAAATGACATTCAGTAAGTGTTTTAACCCTTTAGGTGTTTCACAGGAATAGCAGCAAAGTGAAGGAGAAAATTCTAAATCTTCATTTTTTACACTCGCATGTTCTTGTAGACCCAATTTTTGAATTTTTACAAGGGGTAAAAGGACAAAATTTTTACTTGTATTTGTAGCCCAATTTCTCTTGAGTAAGGACATACCTCATATGTCTATGTACATTGTTCGGCGGGCGCAGTAGAGGGCTCAGAAGGGAAGGAGCGACAAATGGTTTTTGGGGGGCATGTCACCTTTAGGAAGCCCCTATGGTGCCAGAACAGCAAAAAAAAAAAAAAACACATGGCATACCATTTTGGAAACTAGACCCCTCGGGGAACATAACAAGAGGTAAAGTGAACCTTAATACCCCACAGGTGATTCACGACTTTTGCATATGTAAAAAAAATATATAAAAATTTACCTAAAATGCTTGGTTTCCCCAAAATTTTACATTTTTAAAAAGGGTAATAAAAAATACCCCCCAAAATTTGAAGCCCAATTTCTCCCGATTCAGAAAACACCCCATATGGGGTGAAAAGTGCTCTGCTGGTGCACTACAGGTCTCAGAAGAGAAGGAGTCACATTTGGCTTTTTGAAAGCAAATTTTGCTCTGGGGGGCATTGTTTTTGCTCTATGGTGCCAGAACAGCAAAAAAAAAAAAAAAACCCACATGACATACTATTTTGGAAACTAGACCCCTCGGGGAACGTAACAAGGGGTAATGTGAACATTTATACCCCACAGGTGTTTCACGACTTTTGCATATGAAAAAAAAAAAAGTAAAAATTTTACATTTTTAAAAAGGGTAATAGCAGAAAATACCCCCCAAATTTGTAAGGCAATTTCTCCCGAGTACGGCGATACCCCGTATGTGACCCAAAACTGTTGCCTTGAAATACGACAGAGCTCCAAAGTGAGAGCGCCATGCACATTTGAGGCTCCGCTTGGGGAGACCAGGACTTGGGATTGGCATTTTTCTTGGTTAAAGCCACGATAGGAGCCACAATAGTGGAAAAGTGTGGAATAAATTGTCTGTAATAATTGGCGAACCCCAAAAAACGTTGGATAGCACGGAGTCCGGAGGGGCGTGGCCAATCTAAGACGGCAGAGAGTTTATCTGGGTCCATTTGTAATCCCTGGCCAGAGACCAAGTATCCTAGGAAAGGAAGAGATTGACATTCAAACAGACATTTCTCCATTTTGGCATAAAGTTGATTGTCTCGAAGTCTCTGAAGAACCATGCGGACATGCTGGCGGTGTTCTTCTAAGTTGGCAGAAAAAATCAGAATATCGTCCAGATAAACCACAACACAGGAATATAAGAGATCACGAAAAATTTCATTAACAAAGTCTTGGAAGACGGCAGGGGCATTGCACAGGCCAAAGGGCATGACCAAATACTCAAAGTGTCCATCTCTAGTGTTAAATGCCGTTTTCCATTCGTCCCCCTCCCTGATGCGGATGAGATTATATGCACCTCTTAAGTCCAGTTTGGTAAAGATGTGGGCACCTTGTAGGCGATCAAAGAGTTCTGAGATAAGAGGTAGGGGGTAGCGGTTCTTTACCGTGATTTTATTAAGTCCGCGGTAATCAATGCAAGGACGTAGGGAGCCATCTTTTTTGGACACAAAAAAAAATCCAGCTCCGGCAGGAGAGGAGGATTTGCGGATAAACCCCTTTTTTAAATTTTCCTGGATGTATTCAGACATGGCAAGAGTCTCTGGAGCAGACAGAGGATAAATTCTGCCCCGGGGTGGAGTAGTACCCGGGAGGAGGTCAATAGGACAGTCATAAGGCCTGTGAGGAGGTAAAGTCTCAGCTTGCTTTTTGCAAAACACGTCAGCATAGTCCATATAAGCCTTAGGAAGACCGGTTACAGGGGGAACCACAGGGTCACGGCAGGGAATACTGGGAACCGGTTTAAGACAGTCCTTGGAACAAGAAG
This sequence comes from Hyla sarda, assembly GCF_029499605.1. Classification (NCBI taxonomy): domain Eukaryota; kingdom Metazoa; phylum Chordata; class Amphibia; order Anura; family Hylidae; genus Hyla; species Hyla sarda. The sequence goes on from NC_079190.1 coordinate 70,839,755, forward strand.
TACCCCAGCTCTTGATTTCTCCTGTGGACCAATCAAGGGTTGGGGAATGGCGTTGAAGCCACGGTAATCCAAGAAGAATTTCGGAAGTGCAGTTGGAGAGGACCAAAAACTCAATTTTTTCGTGATGAGGTCCGATGCACATTAGGAGCGGTTCCGTGCGGTAACGCACGGTACAGTCCAATCTTTCATTGTTAACACAATTGATGTAGAGGGGTCTGGCAAGACTGGTCACCGGGATGTTGAACCTGTTGATGAGAGAGGCCAAAATAAAATTTCCTGCAGATCCGGAATCCAAGAAGGCCATGGTAGAGAAGGAGAAGGTAGAGGAAGATATCCGCACAGGCACAGTAAGGCGTGGAGAAGCAGAGTTGACATCAAGAACTGTCTCACCTTTGTGCGGAGTCAGCGTACGTCTTTCCAGGCGGGGAGGACGGATAGGACAATCCTTCAGGAAGTGTTCGGTACCGGCACAGTACAGGCACAGATTCTCCATGCGGCGTCGTGTCCTCTCTTGAGGTGTCAAGCGAGACCGGTCAACTTGCATAGCCTCCACGGCGGGAGGCACAGGAACGGATTGCAGAGGACCAGAGGAGAGAGGAGCCGGGGAGAAAAAACGCCTCGTGCGAACAAAGTCCATATCCTGGCGGAGCTCCTGACGCCTTTCGGAAAAACGCATGTCAATGCGGGTGGCCAGATGAATAAGTTCATGCAGGTTAGCAGGAATTTCTCGTGCGGCCAGAACATCTTTAATGTTGCTGGATAGGCCTTTTTTAAAGGTCGCGCAGAGGGCCTCATTATTCCAGGATAATTCGGAGGCAAGAGTACGGAATTGGATGGCGTACTCGCCAACAGAAGAATTACCCTGGACCAGGTTCAGCAGGGCAGTCTCAGCAGAAGAGGCTCGGGCAGGTTCCTCAAAGACACTTCGAATCTCCGTGAAGAAGGAGTGTACAGAGGCAGTGACGGGGTCATTGCTGTCCCAGAGCGGTGTGGCCCATGACAGAGCTTTCCCAGACAGAAGGCTGACTACGAAAGCCACCTTAGACCTCTCAGTAGGAAACTGGTCCGACATCATCTCCAAGTGCAGGGAACATTGCGAAAGAAAGCCACGGCAAAACTTAGAGTCCCCATCAAATTTATCCGGCAAGGATAATCGTAGGCCGGAAGCGGCCACTCGCTGCGGAGGAGGTGCAGGAGCTGGCGGAGGAGATGATTGCTGAAGCTGTGGTAGTAGCTGCTGTAGCATCACGGTCAGTTGAGACAGCTGGTGGCCTTGTTGCGCTATCTGTTGCGACTGCTGGGCGACCACCGTGGTGAGGTCGGCGACAACTGGCAGTGGGACTTCAGCGGGATCCATGGCCGGATCTACTGTCACGATTCGGCTGGCAGGAGGTGGATCCTCTGTGCCAGAGAGGGATAGGCGTGGACCGTGCTGGTGGACCGGTTCTAAGTTGCTACTGGTATTCACCAGAGCCCGCCGCAAAGCGGGATGGTCTTGCAGCGGCGGTAGCAACCAGGTCGTATCCACCAGCAAACGGCTCAACCTCTCTGACTGCTGAAGATAGGCGTGGTACAAGGGAGTAGACAAGAGCAAGGTCGGACGTAGCAGAAGGTCGGGGCAGGCAGCAAGGATCGTAGTCAGGGGCAACGGCAGGAGGTCTGGAACACAGGCTAGGAACACACAGGGAAACGCTTTCACTGGCACAATGGCAACAAGATCCGGCGAGGGAGTGCAGGGGAAGTGAGGTATAAATAGGGAGTGCACAGGTGAACACACTAATTAAGCCAACTGCGCCAATCAGTGGCGCAGTGGCCCTTTAAATTGCAGAGACCCGGCGCGCGCCCTAAGGAGCGGGGCCGCGCGCGCCGGGACAAGACCGACGGAGAGCGAGTCAGGTACGGGAGCCGGGATGCGCATCGCGAGCGGGCGCCTCCCGCATCGCGAATCGCATCCCGGCTGAGAGAGGTATCGCAGCGCACCCGGTCAGCAGGTCTGACCGGGGCGCTGCAATTGCGAGGATGTTGCGAGCGCTCCGGGGAGGAGCGGGGACCCGGAGCGCTCGGCGTAACAACTGGGGTCAGACAGAAAGGAAATTCAAAAAGAAAAGAACTTCCTCTGGAACATACAGCAGCTGATAAGTACAGGAAGGGTTAAGATTTTTAAATAGAAGTAATCTACAAATCTGTTTAACTTTCTGGCACCAATTGATTTATTTTTATTTTTTTCTGTGTAGGACCCTTTTAATAAAATCCTGATCCAGAGTGCTCTGGACCTCAGACTGGGCTGATGGTTCACCTTCCAAAATGACACTCGAGCAGTGCTTCTCAAGCGCGGTCCTCAGGACCACCCAACAGGTCATGTTTTCAGGATTTCCTTAGTCTTTCACAGGTGATGTAATTATGGTCAGTGCATCAGGCATCACCACAAATATATCACCTGTGAAAGACTAATGGAATCCTGAAAACATGACCTGTTGGGTGGTCCTGAGGACCGCGCTTGAGGAACACCTGAGAATAGCTGTTCACTAGCTGTCCCGTACCTGACAGAGTAGAATATGAGTTGATTTCTAGCACTTTGTCATTGCATTCTTCTGTGTATGATAATGTACATTCAGGACAGCACTGCATACAAAGGCAACAGTGGCTGGCAGGACACCTAAGGCTAGGCAGAGGCTTATTCCATTTTCCTCTTAAAATAAACACAATTATAAATATTAGCATGTGTATAGCTAGTTTTATGTAAATGATGGCCATCAAAGGGTCTTCCAGCCACTGTGACAAATTAGCCCGGGGGCAGGCAATAGCAGCAAAACTTAACAAAACGTACCCTCTACTACTGGACTGCTGTTGGAGCCCCCCCATTGACACCCGTGTGCACTCAGCATGGGACATTGCTGTCACTCACTAGCCTCAGTAGTCACGTAAAGTGCAGATCACTGCTGGACTGATAGCAAGAGGAGGAATAGTTTTTTTTCTTCCATTGCCCACCCTAAACTCATTTGTCACAGTGGCCAGGAAACCCCTATTTATATGCACAACCATTCATTGTCACCTCCTTTTGTTAACAGGACAAAAGGAAGGAGCCTGAAGGGGGAGGAAACACCCTGATGATCCTATTGTGGACAGCTAGTTTGAATGATTAACATAGCCCAGAATTTACATTTTTAAACTATAGATGTCTCCCCCTACACTGAGCAAAAGCATTCTTACGATTGGCTGTATCTGAACCATGCACATGTTTTTGACGAATGTTCTAGAAAAATAGAATGTTTTGGCAGATAAGAACCATTTGGCCCATCTAGTCTGCCCAATAATCTGAATCCTATGAATATTCCCCGGCCCTATCTTATATGGAGGATAGCCTTATGCCTATCCTTTATGAAGGATAGCCTTATGCTTATCCCATGCATGTTTAAAATCCTTCACTGTATTTGCAGCGACCACTTCTGCAGGAAGACTATTCCATGTATCCACTACTCTCTCAGTAAAGTAATACTTCCTCATGCTAGTTTTAAACCTTTGCCCCTCTAATATAAAACTATGTCTTCTTGTGGTAGTTTTGCTTATTTTAAATACACTCTCCTCCTTTACCGTATTGATTCCCTTTATGTATTTAAAAAGCTTCTAGTCCTTAACCCCTTAAGGACCAAGCCCATTTTCACCTTAAAGAGTACCTCTCGTCAAAAGATTTTTTGATATTTTATAGTTTAATATATATAGATTATTTTTGTAATAGGATTCTATTTTTTTTTTTTTTTAAATATTCCTTTCATGTGTTTTTTATTTTTGAACTTTTGGCCACTAGGGGTCTCCCTAGAAGTCCCTGTTTCAGTGATTTCGGACTCATGCCGGGCTGGCGGCTGAGTCCGAAATCGCATACCAAGTGCAACTCCCTGCCTGTCAATCAGACAGACGGGAGCAAACGCTATGCGCGTATCCCTGCAGGGCGCACTCCTGACTCTGCCAGCCAGCGGCGTCTTCAGGCTCCGCCCGCTGACAAGGAGAGCCGGGGCATGCTGGCCGAGAGTCAGTGCTCCCCTAGGGGGAAGCATCAGTTATAATAATGGAATCAAGGTCTTGAAAAATTATTTCATTAGAAATATCTCTCTCTCTCTCTTTCTCTCTCATTTTCATGTATTGAGTCTGCATGCTATGCGCGCTTATTTTCATGTATTGAGTCTGCATGCTATGCGCACTTATTTTCATGTATTGAGTCTGCATGCTATGCGCACTTATTTTCATGTATTGAGTCTGCATGCTATGCACGCTTATTTTCATGTATTGAGTCTGCATGCTATGCGTGCTTATTTTCATGCATTGAGACAACTATATGTCTGGCCCCTACAGCGCTTCTATAATCATATGCCTCCGCAGCTCTATGCGCCCGAGGCATAAGATTATAGAAGCGCTGTAGGGGCCAGACATATGGATATATGTCTGACCCCTGCAGCGCATCTATATACAGATGCTGCCACAGCGCTATGGATGACAAGTATTCTTTCCGCAGCGCATCGGGCCGGCCGGCTTCCAGGCCAGATGCGCTGCTGTTAGAATACTTTTCATTCACAGAGCTTCCGGGGGCTTATGATAGCGCTGCGGGGGGGGGGGGGGATATATATATATACACGTGCTGCGGGGGAGCATATGATTGCGATGCAGGGGACAATATCTATATAAATGCAATGCGGGGAGCAATACTTATATAGCGCAGCAGGGGGCAAGATATATACAAGCGCTGTGGGGGCCAGACATATATCCCCCCCCACCCAGTGATTCTATATATCTTTCCCCACCGCAGCGCTTCTATTTGAAAACCCCGCCGGGAGCCCTGAATGGCTCCTGAGTACCGGCCATTCAGGGCTCCCGATGAGGAATTTAAAAATGAGAATAAAAGTACACTGTACATCACTGGGGAGTGGAGTATACCGCCCGCTTCCCTGCTTAATAACTTCTGATCCGATTGGGTCTCAGAAGTGAGACCATGTGCGATCAATCCCTCAGCTCCTGTACTACTACCCTCAACATGGAACAGACCCTGTTCCACAATGGGGGTAGGATTCACTCAGTTTTGAGTAATTTCCTGACAGCTCAGTGATTCTACATGGTAATTGTGTACCAAAGAGAATCACAGATCTGGTGCTATTTGGTATTTTTCATACTTTGCTAATTTGGGGGCCCGTTCAGTATATGTAATACAACTAAAGGGCTTATCCAGCCTTTTAAGAATGATAAAGTATTTTCAAGACAGGAAAACAATATCAGATAGATTGGGTCCTCACTCCCGGTAAACCCAACGATCAGTTGTTTGAAGGGGCTGCAATGCTCGTGTGAGCCTGCAGTATACCGTATATACTTGAGTATAAGCCGAGTTTTTCAGGACGATTTTTCGTGCTGAAAACACCCCCCTCGGCTTATACTTATACTCTCCGCCTGTCAATCCCTTCATCAGTGGTCTTCAACCTGCGGACCTCCAGATGTTGCAAAACTACAACTCCCAGCATGCCCGGACAGCCATCGGCTGTCCGGGCATGCTGGGTGTTGTGGTTTTGAAACCTCTGGAGGTCCGCAGGTTAAAGACCACTGCGGCCTTCGTCATCATCCAGCCGATGGCTGTCCGGGCATGCTGGGAGTTGTAGTTTTGCAACATCTGGAGGTCCGCAGGTTGAAGACCACTGATGAAGGGATTGACAGGCGGTGATGATGAAGAGGGGGGGGGTATGATGACGGGGGTCTGGATGATTACATGGGGGGACGATGTATTTCCCACGCTAGGCTTATAGTCGAGTCAATAACTTTTCCTGGGTTTTTGGGGTAAAATTAGTTTGTTGAAACCATCGTATGTTGAGGGATCCATGCAATGTAAAGTATAGGACAGTGGTCTACAACCTGCGGACCTCCAGATGTTGCAAAACTACAACACCCAGCATGTCCGGACAGCCGTTGACTGTCCGTGCATGCCGGGTGTTGTAGTTTTGCAACATCTGGAGGTCCGCAGGTTGTAGACCACTGTTAGACGAAGTTGTACTCACCTGTCCCCGCCGCTCCGGACCGTCACCGCTCGTCACCGCTGCCCGGGATGTTGCCGTCCATCGCTGTCGCTGTGTCCCCGAGGTGTCCCGACGCTCCGGCAAGGCTTCTGCTTCCTCGGCATCCGCGCTCTCCGTCGCCGCCATCACGTCGCTACGCATGCCGCTCCTATTGGATGACGGAACGGCGTGCGCAGCAACGTGATGACGTCGATGGAGAGCGCCGGCCATGCAGAGGATCCCGAAGAGGACGCGCCGGAGCCCCGAGGACAGGTTGAGTGACCATCTCCGGACCACACGGGGCGCTGCCGGATAGCCGTTTATGCGATGGCCCCGACATACAAAAGCATCGTATGTTGATGCTGCCTCTGAGAGGCCATCGCATGTTGAAATTATCGTATGTCGGGGCCATCGTAGGTCGAGGGGTCACTGTATATGGTTCCTTTTCTGTGTCATCACAGCAATGGACAGAATAATTGAATGTGAGTATATATATATATATATATATATATATATATATAGTCAGCCACATACATTGAAACATTCGTAATGCATTGTGTCAGTAATTTTACATAGGTCAGTAAACTAAGTAAGCCTGGCAGTACAAACAACGTGTTATGAAATTCTGACTTGTCTAATTGGTATTGCCCTGTTCACCTCCCTTCACATTTTAGTGATGAATCTTTTGGAGCACGCGTTCAACCCATTGCTTTACTCCCCTAACCAGTTGTGTTAGCTGCATTTATTTACACTACACCTTTATGATAATACAGAATATAATTATTCGGGCTGAGTAACAGCCGTACGCTAATCCTTTGTCATACTCCTGAAGAGAGAGACCGGAGAACAAGACTGGTATTCTTATGTGGATCTTCAGCCTCCAACTATGGTAAGAAACGGTAAGAGAATTTACTACAAATCCCTACAATTTAATGGTTGAAGGGGTATTCCACAGGATAGGGAATACTTATATGATTGCAGGGGGTCTGATCGCTGTGATCGAGAAAATGGGGCTACATAGGGCAATGGGTTTGCACGCACTCTATTCTCAATGGAGCCGCCGAGGAGAGCGAAGTACTGTGCTCGGCCATTTCCAGCCGTTGGCTGTCCGGGCATGCTGGGAGTTGTAGTTTTGCAACAGCTGGAGACACCCTGGTTGGGAAACAATGGTTTATGTAGAGGACAGGAGCTTCTTCAGGGTCCTATACAGTACACACAGTGTCCCAAATGGAGCCGCCCTTACTTGGTGTCCAAAGGAGCAGCTAACCCTGGCACAGGTAAAGAGTAGTACAGAACATGTAATACCTCCCTGTACTGTAGGGGGCGCTACCAGACATCAGTCAGTGCATACACTTCAGTAATACAGGTGATTTACCGGTAAAATGCCCATCCTGATTGGTCAGTTCCTCCAGTTGTGACACATTTCACAGATCTGGACTGTCTGTAGCATTGTATGTTGAGTCTGGTTTCAAGTTACAATGGTCCCAGAAAATACCATTGTATGTTGAAACTATTGTGTGTTGAGACCATTGTAAGTTGAGGAATCACTGTACTAGGTGCATGTACCAACCCGTCTATTGAGCGGGGAAAGTTGGGTCCCCATTCTAACGATTGCAGAGAATTCTAGTAGTCAGACACCCTGTGTTAAGACACTTATCCCACCTGTGGATATGGGGGTAGGTTTCTATAACTAGTATACCCCTTTAAGGCCCTGTTCACACTGAACTACAGCTTTCTGTACCTCCAACAAAAGGCTGAGACGTTTGACCTGTATAGGCATAATTCACAAATAGCCTCCCATTGTGAAAACAAATAATGTATTTTGTGGTAGTTATACTTTTTATTTATTGAATCCTTAAGTGTAGAATAGAATAGCCAACATTAATTATTAATGACTAATTACGAAAATGATCATGATGTGAACAAAGCCTTACAAATATTTCATATCTATACTCAGGGATCTCTGTATGTAGTCAGTCTTGTTACATGACAGTAGTCCCCTGGTATAAGTCATAGAAAGTATTTGTATTAAAACCCGTGGTAACGTACAATACGAAAGTATGTGTATAAATCCCCTGGTAAATGTCCTAATATATATATATATATAAATGTGTGTATTTATATACCCAATAAGGTAGAAGCGGCACTCCAATATTGATAGAATCAAAGTTGTGGTTTATTCACACATCTGTGCAAAACAGCGACGTTTCGGCTTAACAATAAAGCCCTTATCAAGCATATATATATATATATATATATATATATGAACTGGCTCCAGAAAGTTATACAGATTTGTAATTTACTTCTATTAACTCCTTGGAGACGGAGGGCGTATCCATACGCCCTCCGCATTTCCGATCGGACCGGGATGACTGCTGATATCTATCAACAGGCATCCCGTGGCAATGCCTAGGGGCGTCCCCCGCCCCTCCCCCATGTCAGCGATTGCGGCAAATCGTTGGTCAATTCAGACCAGCGATTTGCCCGCGATCCAGCTAATCGGGTCACTGGTGACCCGATCTCCCGGAAAATAAGCATGATCGGAGCTGTCAGAGACAGCTCCGACCATCTCAAAGCATAGGAGCGAGGTGGCAGTGTTGCCACCCCCTCCTATCCCCTGCCATTGGTCGGTCAGGCTGACCACCAATGGCAGGAGTTTTTTGCTGTTCTGGCACCATAGGGACTTCCTAAATGTGACATGCCCTCCAAAAACCATTTCAGCAAAATTCACTCTCCAAAATCGACTGTCGCTCCTTCCCTTCTGTGCCCTCTACTGCGCCCACTGAACACTTGACATACACATATGAGGTATTTCCTTATTCGAAAGAAATTGGGTTCCAAATTTTGGGGGGCTTTTTCTCCTATTACCAATAGCTGGCCATACAAGTGTTGGCCAAATCCACCAATTTTGGAAGGACCAGCTGACCATTTAATATATATGGGGGGCTTCCAACTGTCCCCCAACAGCATAAGTTTTTGGGAGAGCTAAGGATCAGACATGTTAGAATTCAACTACTCAATCCTTTTGTTTTCTAAGAGATAAGCTGCAGTGGCTTTCTTCTCTTTCACTATTGAAAACACATACTTAGCCAAGCCCAGCTTGCATGTGGATAGGTCAGTGTTTCCCAACCAGGGTGCCTCCAGCTGTTGCAAAACTACAACTCCCATCATGCCCGGACAGCCTTTGGCTGTCCGGGCATGCTGGGAGTTGTAGTTTTGCAACAGCTGGAGGCACCCTGGTTGGGAAACACTGGGATAGGTATATGGGGAAAGTTGGCTGCGGGCCAGATGAGTGTGCAGCCCTTTGTTGTCTAGTGTAGGGACAGCTATAGGCATGAGATTGTGAGTACATCTAAGGCTGTGTTCACATGGCCATCTAGATCCGTCCTGTTCTTCTCCCGTCAAAAATAAAAACGTTTTTATTTATTTTTTAATCTGTTGGATCCGTTATTGTTCAGTTAATAAACCCAAAAAAATTTTTTTTTGTTCTGAGCATGCTCAGAAGTAAAATCGGATTGAAAAAAACGGATGCAAATGGATGACATTAAAGGGGTTCTCCACTGCCCTGCCTTCCGGAGCTCCGCTTGCAGCATCCGGAAGTTTATTACTCCAAATTCTGTGTGCGGGCTTCCGTGTTCGAGGCCGCCCCCTCGTGACGTCACACTCGCCCCCTCAAGGAAAGTCTATGGGAAGGGGATGCGACCGCTGTCACGCCCCCTTCCCATAGACTTTCGTTGAGGGGGCGGGCGTGACGTCACGAGGGGGCGGCCTCGAACACGGAAGCCCGCACACAGCGTTTTGAGTAATAAACTTCCAGACGCTGCGAGCGGAGCTCCGGAAGGCAGGGCAGTGGAGAACCCCTTTAAAGGCTCATCCGTTTTCCATGGACTTTACTGTATCTGTTTTTTCTTCCGTGTTTTTAACGGAAGAAAAAATACTGCATTGATAAGGGCGCATGCACACCACGTTTTTGCTATACAGTTCCCGTTTACGGTTTTAAGTTAAAAACCGTATGGAACTGTATAGCAAACCGGTTGCATTGACTTAACATTGTAAACCGTATGTCAAACGCATCATCCGGTTTTGTCCGTTTTGCGTCTTTTACTTTTTTGTCCGTATTTTTCCCCGTACCGAAAACCGTCGTCTACCACATTTTTTTGGTCCGGGTGAAAAACTGTATTAAACCGTATACGTCAAACAGAGGGTCCGCCCCGGTTGCCAAATGCTCTAGGTACGCCCCTGCCTAGGACACAAGTACTATTGCAGTGGTCCCCAAACTGTGGCCCTCCAGATGTTGCAAAACTACAATTCCCAGCATGCCTGGACAGCCGTTGGCTGTCCAGGCATGCTGGGAGTTGTAGTTTTGCAACATCTGGAGGGCCACAGTTTGGGGACCACTGTACTATTGTATAGTATAGTCATTTATTTGGTTGAGAATATAAGAGAATATAAGACTGTGAGATCATGTGAAGCGGGGATCTGTCCTTCAGACTCATGACTTGTGTGAAATGCAGCAATTCACTCTCTGTCAATCTGCAGTGTCAGATAAGATAAACAGGCTCCTGTAATAGAATCTTAAATGTACTTTCTGCATATGAAAAGGTAGCATCCTATCCTGGCTGTGTGATAGAAGAAAGGTCAGCCAGTGGTTCAGGTTACACAGTGTGGACCACATGCTGAGGTCTTGGAATAAAGTCAGGCTCCTCTCATTTCTCCAGTCATTCCCATTCAGCAGCTGAGAAGAGGACAGCCTGGAAAATGCCTGGACCAGCACTAGTGAGAGATGTGCTCAGCCACCAAGCCAAGGCTTTCACAACCCTGGTAACTCTTCTGGAGGAAAGGGGCATAAGGTGCAACAACATATACATTGTGGAGGGAGTATCAGGCAGCTGCAGCTTGTGCTACACCAGACCCCCTGCTACACTGGCTGATCTGGAGCTGGAATCAGAGGAGTCAGACACTGCATCAATATCTTCTACAAGATCACTTACACTGGCACAAAGGGCTTCAAGGAATCGTCTTTCTAGAGTGGCAAAGTCAACGCTATCACTTCTAACAGTGGAAGAAAATATTCTGGACCATTTGTCTTTGGACCATCAGTTTTCTATGCAACTCAAAGTGAGTACAGATGATTTATGGTAAAAATGATGAAGGGGGTGTTACAGAAGTATACATAGAATCAGGGAAACAACATATGTAACAATGGGGGACATGTATCATTATTTGTGTAGAGTAGAAGCAGTTTACCCCTTTTCCCGAATTCTAAATTATGCGCAGAAGCTCTAAATTTATCAATCAAGTGCAATGAGCTTCATAAATTGCGGGTAAATGTAGTAATCTCCTCAATCCAGTCTTTGGAAAATAGAATTGATGATTTAGAGCATCTTGCTACGTTAAGTCCAAGATGGCTTATATTTGCGCAAAAAAAAACAGCTCTTGCGGCAAAATTTTTGGTGTAAAGGAAAAGTACGCAGTTAATAAATCCATGTGTACTATAGATATCACTCCAAGGTACCCTGATTCGGCCACATCTGGAGGACATGCTCTACCAAAACGTGCGCAAAAAAAATGCGCAAAAAAAGGGCTTGCGCAAAATTTTGCGCCAAAAAATACACACAAAGCAGGGGTAAAATCTTTGATGCATGTCCCCCAATGTGTGTAAAAAAGGGAACTCCCAAGATCTATATTACATTTATTTGATAGTTTTCCTAGGATATGGCATAAATGTCAGACAAGTGGGGGACCCAGCCAGTTATGGGGAGAACAGGTTTCCTGTGTACTTTGCTGGGCCTTTCAGAAGATATTGAAACCTTTCTTATATATTGAAACCTACCCAGCATTTGGGTTCTATAATCCCCTTGAATTTTGTGTAATGTCCTGTTTAAAGGAAAGCTCTACCTTACAGCTTCTTAGAAGAAAATATTGGCAAAATGCTTAAAGGGGTACTTTTTAGCAGCTGTATGCTCCAGAGGAAATTCTTTTCTTTTTTAATTTCTTTTTTGTCTTGTCCACAGTGCTCTCTGCTGACACCTGATGCCCGTATCAGGAACTGTCCAGAGCAGGAGAAAATCCTATGCTGCTGTGGACAGTTCCTGACATGGACAGAGGTGTCAGCAGAGAGCACTGTGGACAAGACAAAAAATTTCCTCTGTATTATACAGCTGCTAAAAACTACAGTGGTCCCTCAAGTTACAATATTAATTGGTTCCAGGACGACCATTGTATGTTGAAACCATTGTAGGTTGAGACCAGAACTCTATGGAAACCTGGTAATTGGTTCTGAAGCCACCAAAATGTCATCCAAAAATAGGAAAAAGTGAGGATTAAAGAAAAATAAGTAGATAACTAATATAGATAAAGCAAATCCTTACATATAAAAGTAAGAAAGATCTGCTGGGAGCTGTAATCGCTGTCTATGTCAGTGTTTCCCAACTAGGGTGCCTCCAGCTGTTGCAAAACTACAACTCCCAGCATGCCCGGACAGCCAACGGCTGTCCGGGCATGCTGGGAGTTGTAGTATTGCAACAGCTGGAGGCACTCTGGTTGGGAAACAATGGTTTATGTAGAGGACAGGAGCTTCTTCAGGTTCCTATACAGTACACACAGTGTCCCAAATGGGGCCGCCCTTACTTGGTGTCCAAAGGAGCAACTAACCCTAGCACCGGTAAGGAGTAGTACAAAACTTGTGGTTCCTCCCTGTACTGTAGGGGGTGCCACCAGACACCAGTCAGTGCATGCACTTCAGTAATAGAGGTGATTTACCAGTGAATGCCCATTCTGATTGGTCAGTTCCTCCAGTTGTGACATGTTTTACAGATCTGGATTGTCCATAGCATTGTATGTTGAGTCTGGTTTCAAGTTACGATGGTCCAGAAAAAAACATTGTATGTTGAAACTATTGTATGTTGAGGCCATTGTAAGTTGAGGGATCATTGTACTGAAAGGGTAAGGATTTTTTAATAGAAGTCATTTACAAATCTGTTTAACTTTCTGGCACCAGTTGATTTAAAAAAAAAAAAAAATGTTTTCCACCAGAGTACCCCTTTAAGGGTGCCTTCACATACACTGGACCAGCTGCAGTATAATCTTCAGTTGCGGATCCAGTATGTGTGAATGCACCCTCAAGGGGTTTTGTGTAATAGCCATTCTGGGTTACTGCTAGGTAATTCCCCAATATAATGTTGTTCTTAATATAAATTCTATATGTGCAAAATAATCTGGAAATACTCTAGCGCTTCTGGGAATTGCTGCATTAGGGGGGAAACACACGGGGTGTCGACCTGTTTATTTTCACCCTTGGGGCTAGGTTCACATTAGAGTTCTGGCCTCCATGTAACGTATATATGTCGTAAAACAGTTAAAATGGGATGCCAATATATACAATAAGCAAAGGCACCATTGACTTTAATGGACCAAATTTAGTCAACTAGTGACTATGTTTGGGTCATTTTATGCAGGTATACATGTATATTAGCGAGAGATACACAAAGACTTTGGTCATGTGACATCAGGATCGCAGTGACGTCATGCATGATGTTAGTGAATGGTGTCGGGTAGCGTCATGTGACAGTCACGAAAAATTCATAAAGACAGTATCATACATGTAGTCTGGGTCCTCTTGCAATACTATACAATCTGTTACGACACACCTTTCTTCAACCTTGCACTTCCTTCTTTAGGCTAAGTTTCTACTAGTTTTTTTTGGGGGGGGGGTGCCAAGAAAAACGCCAATTCTGCCGCATGGCGTTTTTTTCGGCCAAAAAAAGCTGCGGCCAGATGTTAGCTGAAAATCAGTGAGAAATCGCAAAATTCTTATTCCACTTGGCGTTTTTCACTTTGGCGTTTTTTTTTTAATCCTTTTGGCGTTTTTTTTCACTTTTTTCAGCTCCTTGATGGTTTTCCAAAATCGCAGCATGTTGAGCCACTGGCGATTTTTTAGTCAAAATCGTGGCGTTTTTCTCCCGGAGAAGTCTATGGGAGTAAAAAAAAAACAAGAAATACGATATGTGGGTTTTAACTTTGGCGTTTTTGCAGGCAGTTTTTATTCTTTCTTAATAAAATTTTTTGGGTATCATTAAAAAAAAAAGATACAGTAGTGAAGGAAAAAATTGTATCTAACGAAATGTATCTATTTTATAACAACATTTTTATTAACTTTTAAAACAGGAATCAATTTATGTGGGCGGACAGGGACCTAAAAATGTAGCCGACAATAATAAAAATGTAGTGTGTGTGTGTTTTTCACTTTCTTTCTTTATTCTTTACAACACTGTTCCATGATGGGAGTAGTAGTACCTGTACTAATTGACAGATCGCCCATTGTGCTCCTCCTGTATAATGTATAGATGCGGCGGCCGCTCTTCTATGGTCCCCTGCACTGCTGTATATATAACCTATTCATATTTCCCGCAGAGAACTGTGATTGGCCAGATGGTTCCAGCCAATCACAACTCTCTGTGGGAAATATGAATATGTATATATGTCAGTGCAGGGGACTATAGAAGAGCATTCGGCCGCCTCTATACATTATACAGCAGGATGACAGCGGGTGTCAGGAGTGACATCCACTGTGATCTTTCATTAACTGCAGGTACTACTGCTCCCAACATGGAGTACACTCTGCTCCATGCTGGGAGCTGTAATACCTGCATTAATAGACAGATCGCCACAGGTGTCAGAAATTAGACTCGCTGTGATCTGTCTATTAAAGGGGTTGTGCGCTGCCCTGCCTTTCGGAGCTCCGCACGCAGCGTCCGGAAGTTCATTACTCCGAACGCTGTGTGCGAGCTTCTGTGTTCATGGCCACCGGGCGTGACGTCACATCCGGCCCCCTCGTGATGTCACGCCCGCCCCCTCTACCAAAGTCTATGAGAAGGGGGCACGACCGTTTTCACGCCCCCTTTCCATAGACTTTTGTTGAGGGGGCGGGCGTGACATCACGGGGGGGCCGGATGTGACGTCACGCCCGGCGGCCGCGAACACGGTAGCCCGCACACAGCGTTCGGAGTAATGAACTTCCGGATGCTGCGTGCGGAGCTCCGAAAGGCAGGGCAGCGCACAACTCCTTTAATGCAGGTACTACAGCTTCCAGCATGGAGCAGAGTGTGCTCCATGTTGGGAGTAGTAGTTCCTGCAGGTAAGAACAGATCACAGCGGTTATCACTCCTGACACCCGCTGCGATCGTCCTGCTATTGCAGAGATGGAGCTGCTTTCTCCTGCACTCCGCATCTCTGCACTATACTCAGGCCGGCCACTCACTCATTCATATTTCCCTCATAAAGCATTGATTGTCTGCAACCATCCGGCCAATCCCCACTCTGGGTGGAAAATATGAATGTTCTATTCACATCACTGGCCGGAATATAGTGCAGAGATGTGAGCGCTGTATAGAGCCGCATCTCTGCTATATTGTGGACGATCGCCTCAGTCGTGACACCCGGGGCGATTTGTCTATTAGTACAGATACTACTACTCCCATCATGGAACAGTCTGTTCCATTCTGGGAGTAGTAGTACTACCTAAAAAATAGAGAAAAAAGTGAAACACACATATACTTTATTAAAAATTAATTTAAATTTTGTTAGAAAATATATACATTTTGTTAAATAAAAATGTTTCCATCACTACTGCATCCTTTTTTATTTTACTTAATTTCTTTTTTTAGTACCCGACAAATTTTGGGTACCAAAAAAAATAAAAACTGCCAAGGTGCAATTTACACACAAATGAAAAAATGCCAGAAAAACGCCAGATGCAGGAAATTGCACTGCTGTTTTTTCAGGCATTTTTTTTTTCAAACCAAAAAACGCAGGACAAAAAAACAAGTAGAAACTTAGCCTTAAAGGGTACCTCTCATCAAAAAAACTTTTGATATATTATAGATTAATGTATGCAGAATAACTTTACAATTGCATGTTATTAAAAAATATGCTTCTTTCTATTTAATTTTCCACTTTGAAGAAATGACCACTAGGGGTCTCCCTACCAGTCCTGGCAGCAAGCATTTCAGACTCATGCTGGAGTCCTAAACACTATGAGCTGCCAGTCTGCTTTGTTCACAAAGGAGAACACTCAGAGCTGCCAGCCTGCTTTGTTCACAGCCTGTTTGGCTGTGAACAAAGCAGGCTGGCAGCTCTGAGTGTTTAGGACTCCAGCATGAGTCAGAAATGCTTGCTGACAGGACTGATCGGGAAAAATATAATAGAAAGAAGCATATTTTTCATTAACATGCTATTGGAAAGTTATTCAACATTCATTAATCTAAAATATATCAAAAGTTTATTTGATGAGAGGTACCCTTTAATCAGCTTGATTTATATATATATATATATATATATATATATATATATATATATATATACAGTATGTAATTTAGAGGATTGTCAGAACTAAATGAATTGAGGGTCGCTGACTCACTTAGATGTATAGACGTCTATCTAATCAGTCTATTGTCATTCTATCTGTTCCGTCTATTGAGATCAGTGTTATACAATGAAAGAAAACAATGGCTGGCATAGATAGTATGCAAAGCTATTTTCATGTTGTCCATCCACTAGAGTAAAAGCTGACCAAATATATTCGATAACTGTCTGTGAACCTAATATGTGTAGGGTAGCCTGTATGTCCTCCAGACGGCAGCCATAAAATCCAACTGGCTCCATTTTTAATTACCTAAGAGATAAGCGCTTATCTCCCTTTTCCATAGCAGTAAACATGTACACACAGCTAATTGATGTATATAAATAACTAAAGGTAGCCATTAGAGATGAGCGAACTTACAGTAAATTCGATTCGTCACGAACTTCTCGGCTCGGCAGTTGATGACTTATCCTGCATAAATTAGTTCAGCTTTCCGGTGCTCCGGTGGGCTGGAAAAGGTGGATACAGTCCAAGGAGACTCTTTCCTAGGACTGTATCCACCTTTTCCAGCCCACCGGAGCACCGGAAAGCTGAACTAATTTATGCAGGATAATTCATCAACTGCCGAGCCGAGAAGTTCGTGACGAATCGAATTTACTGTAAGTTCGCTCATCTCTAGTAGCCATACATATGTATAACTAAAGGTCGGCCCTTCCTCGCCGACATCATCGTTGGTGATGGCTATGCCGAAAATTGGGGTCTCAAAAACATATAAATATTCTGCAGTGCAACTAAGTGTATCCAAGATATAACAGCCACAACATAATAAAAAAGATACTAGAGATACATACACATCCCTATCTATTTGTATATATCTGTATATTTATTGATTGATTTATAGAAGGTAAAAAAAAAAAAAAGTAAATCTTGATGAGTACATAATATCCAACCAGACAAAATGAAATTCATCTAAAACAGCTTAAAAAGAACATGAGGGGGGCAGTCATGCTGCCCCTCTGGAAATACATAGGGGGCATTTATCATTGTAGGTGTAAGTGAAGCACCAGATTTATTAAATCAGTGGTCCCCAAACTGTGGCCCTCCAGATGTTGCAAAACTACAACTCCCAGCATGCCTGGACAGCCGTTGGCTGTCCAGGCATGCTGGGAATTGTAGTTTTGCAACATCTGGAGGGCCACAGTTTGTGGACCACTGTATTAAATGGTTGAAAGGCATGTGATAAATTTTGTGCAGGTCACATTTTCTGAAATTTCTCTCTTCACATAAACCAAAAAGCTAAGTCTGGGCTGGTGTAGTTTTAGAGACTTTTTGGTGGCTTTGTGCCTGTTGTTTTGCACCTTTTTTTGTGCCATTTGACAAAAGGCGCAGTTGAAAAAACCCATCAATATCATGCGTAGACTCGAAATCAGTAAACAAAAAGGCGCATAAAAGGCACAATAAAAACAGACATTAGCTCCAAAATAGTGCCAAATGTAGATGGGAAAAAAAGGTGTACACACAATAATAAATGCCAGCCATAGCCTATTGTGGTAATTATGAGAGAAACACAATGAACCCCTACTGCTAATATATATATATATATATATATATATATATATATATATATATGAAAAAAAATCTGGCATTTCAATAAAGTAGAAAAAGTAGAAATCTTCAGCTCACCTCCCACTGGTCTTGCACGGATCCTCAGCTTGGCCTGGCTTAATACACATAGCAAAGAAAGAGGAAAGTCGATCCAGCAATTCCGCTAAAACATCGATTTATTGGTTATTCAGCAACATAAAATATCCCACATGGATAGCATTCACCGCACACCACCTGGCCAGTGATTCACAGCAATATGGACGCGTTTCGAGCGCATGCACGGTCTTGATCACCGGGGGCAGGACCGCGGTCCGCCATTTGATTACCCCTGGTCTAGGTCTTATTTTCGGGGTAGGGCTTATATTGCAGCCCACCCTGATAATCCTGCTAGGGCTTACTTTCGGGGTAGGGCTTACTAAACCTGTGTGCCTCCAGCTGTTGCAAAACTACAACTTCCAGCATGCCCGGACAGCCGAAGGCTGTCCGGGCATGCTGGAACTTGTAGTTTTGCAACAGCTGGAGGCACGCTAGTTGGAAAACACTGCTATAACTGAACCATGTTTAGTAGAAAATGTGATTTTCGTCAAAAAGAAACTGGGATTTTTTCTTACATGTGATTTTATTCTCTCTCTCTCATAGGACAGTATAGAGTTCCGAAATATCTGCACACATATGGCCCTTCAGAGCGACGACCGGAGGTTTGATCAAGATCTGAAATCAGCTCAGGAATGTTTAACCACTATTATCACCAACATGACCTGGGATATAACCAACAAGACTTGTGAATTCTGTGAAACCGTCCAGGAGCAGCTAAAACACATATTAAAGAAACTCCGGGAAGACTAACAACATCGGGAATATTATATTTTATTTATTGACTATTCTATTGCAGTTACGCTCTTCTAACAAAGCTGTGACATGGCCTTGACATGGTCCATTGATATACTCTCTGTTGTGGACGGCCTACCGTAGGGCATCAGTTTTACATGGACTTGTTGGTTCTCCTGATAACACTTGATTGTGATTTCCCAGGCTCGTTTTTTGCTGGGTTGCTATGTTTGCACCATTGAGTATGTAAACTTTCTGTCTTATGCATTATACAGTTTTATAATAAATGTTTATTTGGATATACCAATGATGCCAAATGATGAGGGTGAAAGTTTCAATGGGAACGTATTCTTCTCTAGTATGGGTTGTCCGACCATTAAAGGGGTACTCCTGTGGAAAAACAAATGTTTTCAAATCAACTGGGGCCAGAAAGTTATACAGATTTGTAGGTTACTTTTATTTAAAAATCTTAACCCTTCCAGTACTTATTTGCTGCTGTATACTCAACAGGAAGTTGTGTGGTTATTTCCAACCTGACCACAGTGCTCTGTCCATGTCAGGCACTGTCCAGAGCAGGAGGGGTTTGCTATACAGAAAGTTATACAGATTTGTAGGTTACTTCTATTTAAAAATCTTAACCCTTCCAGTACTTATTTGCTGTTGTATACTCCACAGGAAGTTGTGTGGTTATTTCCAACCTGACCACAGTGCTCTGTCCATGTCAGGCACTGTCCAGAGCAGGAGGGGTTTGCTATGCTATGGGGGTTTGCTACTGCTTTGGACAGTTACTGACATGGAGAGAGATGGCAGCAGAGAGCACTGTGGTCAGACTGGAAAAACTACACAACTTCCCCTGCAGCATACAGTATCTGATAAGTACTGGAAGGATTAAAGGGGTACTCCGGTGGAAAACAATTTGTTTCAAATCAACTGGTGTCAGAAAGTCAAACAGATTTGTAAATTACTTCTATAAAAAAAAAAAAATCTTAATCCTTCCATTACTTAGCGTCTGCTTTATACTACAGAGGAAGTTGTATTTCTTTCTGAAGTTCTTTTCAGTCTGACCACAGTGCTCTCTGCTGACACCTCTGTGCGTATAAGGAACTGTCCAGAGCAGGATAGGTTTGCTATGGGAATTTGTTTGTATTCTGGACAGTTCCTGATACAGACAGAGGTGTCAGCAGAGAGCACTGTGGTCAGACTGAAAAGAACTACAGAAAGAAATACAACTTCCACTGGATCATACAGCAGCTGATAGGTACTGGAAGGATTAAGATTTTTAAATAGTAAATCATTTGTGTCAATATATGTTGAATGTGTCAAACCAGCCTTAATGGGGTTGTCCATCAAAAAAGTGTTGTCCATCTTAAAAAAAAAAAAAAACTATTAAGAGGCCCCATATGCTTTCAATTAACAAACTGTTATGTACTGTTCCAGTGCTGATCCCTAGTTCTGCCTCTGGTCGGCACTTTGGGTGTTACTACAGCAGTGGATGTCCCATGATTGCCAGCAGCCTCCTGGTCCTGCTCTGTACTCCTGGCATCATCGCTTCTGTCACTAAGGCCGGGTTCACACTACGTTTTGTAACTACGGTTCCCGTATACGACTGGGAGGAGGGGGAGCAGGGCTTAGTCACGGCGCCCGCACTCAGCCGTATAGGGGAACCGTATTTAATGCATGTCTATGAGACGACCGGAGTGAACCTCATCCTGCGGTCGGCTGCTTTTTCGGCCGTATGCGGTTTCCCGACCGCAGGCAAAAATGTGGTCGACCGCGTTTTTGCCTACGGTCGGGAAACCGCATACGTCTGAAAACGAAGCCGACCGGAGGCTGCGGTTCACTCTGGTCGGCTCATAGACATACATTAAATACGGTTCATTAATAGTTATTTCTTTTTAATGCATTTGAGGCCTTTACAATTTTTTTTAATTTTTTATAGATGGATAACCCCTTTAAGGATTACGTTTTTTGTAGTCCTCTATGATGCAGTTGTAATGGCATTTTCTTTCCAAAATAATGGCCCTGATTTACTAAGAGTGTTGTGTAGTTTTCTTTGTGGGTTCTAATCCACTATAATTTTTTTTTCCATAATATTTACTAAGGTTTACACATGCTCTGATCTGTAGCTCAAATCCACTACATTTTCTGTGGAAACCTTAATAAATATGTTGGGTTTTTGTGAAAATGTTGGGGCCATGCCCCCTTATCGATGACCGCACCCACTTCCCCACTGGCCACGCCCCTATTCACTGGTTTTCTCATTAAAATGGAGAGTTAGTCGGTCTGGCGCAGACAGAATTTTGCAATGCAACAGAATCTGGCACAAAACCAGACAAAACATGTCGGGTTTGCAATAGTAAATGTCGGGTTTGCAATAGTAAATGTCGGGTTTGCAATAGTGTCGGGCCAATGTGTATTACTTGTAAAGTTGTTTTCAGTTCATGACAAGCCATGCCATTTTTTGATTGTGTGATTCTAGTTCTAGGAAAAACTGAAAAAAAATGTACTCACAAACTCTTAACCGCTCCACCCGTTCAGTCGATTAAGGCATGAGATCTAAGACCCACAATGATCACAGCCATATATCAACAAGTGGCTAAGAGTGTTTGTACCCACTGCTCTTGTTAGTATATGTCGGCGTCCCATGCCGACGGATCAGACTAACGGGAGAACTGACAGTATGGATCTACCCTTAGCTGTGTGTTTTGGGTCATTATCCTGTTGAAGGACACTGGGCAGCACATTTTGCTCCAGAATGCCTTAAAGGGGTTCTCCGGTGCTTAGACATCTTATCCCCTATCCAAAGGACAGGGGATAAGATGCCTGACTGCAGGAGTCCCGCCGATGGGACCATCGTGATCATGCACGCTGCACCACGTTTGTAATCAGTCCCCAGAGCGTGATGTCACGCCTCCGCCCCCCGTGTAACGTCATGCTCCGCCCCTCAATGCAAGCTTATGGGAGGGGGCGTGACAGCTATCACGCCCCCTCCCGTAGGCTTGCATTGAGGGGCGGAGCGTGAGGTCACACGGGGGCGCAGGCGTCACACGCCGCCCTCCCTGTGATCGCCCGTAATCAGACCCGGAGCGAAGACGCTCCGGGGACTGATTACAAATGTGGTGCCGCGTGCAAGATCACGGGGGTCCCCAGGGGCGGGACTCCCGCGGTCAGGCATCTTAAGATGTCTAAGCACCGGAGTACCCCTTTAATAGTCTTGAGATCTCATTGTACCCTATACCGATTCAAGAGACCCTGTGCCAGATGCTACAAAGAAGCCCCAAAACATAATCGAGCCTGCGAACATAGGGGGAGATTTATCAAAACCTGTCCAGAGGAAATGAAGAGCAGTTGCCCATAGCAACCAATCAAATCTTTTCTTTCATTTTTAAAAAGGCCTCTGAAAAATGAAAGAAGCAACCTGATTGGTTGCTATAGGAAACCGCTCCATGTTTCCTCTGCACAGGTTTTAATAAATCTCCCCAATAGAGCTGAAGTGACTGCACAAAAAGCTCCAGGTTTGTCTCATCTGTGGAAAGGACATTGAGGAGATTCATCAAAACCTGTGCAGAGGAAAAGATGCCCAGTTGCCCATAGCAACCAATCAGACTGATCGCTTCTTTCATTTTTGAAAAGGCCTCTAAAAGATGCAATCTGGTCCCTATGGGCAACTGCATTACTCTTCCCCTACTCAGGTTTTGATAAATCTTATGGACCCCTTATGGACGTATATACAGTATACTTCAATTTTCCCGTGACTTAACACAAATGGACATATAGATACATCCATTCCCGATCACGGTGCCGCAAGCATGCGGAAGGTGATCGGCACCTGGGGCCGGCGATCGCATATCGCCGGGCACCCTCTGCAGCTGTCAGGAGCGGCTGACAGTTAACCCCTGACCGCAGCACTGATCGCCAATGACAGAGGGAGCTCCCCCTGTTCACCAGTGGCGGCACCGCGACACGGTGGCGGGTCACCGTTGGTTGCTATGGAGCAGGAGGTCATATGCATATTAGGTATTGCCGTAATGACATGTACTATAAAGCTATAATGTAAATTATCACGCACGGTGAACGCCGTAAAAAATAAAATAAAATAAAAAGCGCAAAACAACAAAAAAGCAAAAATATGATATCAATAAAAAGTACAACTTGTCCAGAAAAAAAATAAGCCCTCACTCAATGGCATCGGACGAAAAATAAAAAGTTATGGCGGTCGGAACATAACACGAAAAAGGGAAAACACGAATTTTGGTCAGAAAAAGGGAAAAGAACATAAAGCTATATAAAATATATTTTTATATATAAAAGCTATATAAAATCACTATATAAAATTGCCATAATTGTACCGACCCACAGAATAAATATAACATCATATTTACAGCACAGTGAACACCATAAAAGAAATTTAAAAAAAGAAATGTTCCAGTTTTTCACAATATTTGTGAGTTTTTCACAAAAAATGCTTCATGTATCAGCAAAAACGCACCACTTATAAAAAGTACAATATGTCGCGAAAAAGCTATCTCAGAATCTCTCCGCTAAAAAAAAGCGTTCTAAAGTTATTACCATTTAAAGAGATACATATCAAATAAAAATAAAAAAAGAGCCTGGTCATTAAGGTAAAAAAATGGGTCGGTCTTTAACTGAGTACTCCGGTGGAAAACTTTTTTTTTTTTTTTTTTTTTTTTAAATCAACTGGTGCCAGAATGTAAAACAGATTTGTAAATTACTTCTATTAAAAAATCTTAATCCTTTCACTACTTATGAGCTGCTGAAGTAGAGTTGTTCTTTTCTGTCTAAGTCCTCTCTGATGACACGTGTCTCGGGAACTGTCCAGAGTAAAAGCAAATCCCCATAGCAAACCTCTTCTACTCTGTGCCGTTCCCGAGACAGACAGAGATGTCAGCAGAGAGCACTGTTGTCAGACAGAAAAGAACAACTCAACTTCAGCAGCTGATAATTATATAAGATTTTTTAATAGAAGTAATTTACAAATCTGTTAAACTTTCTGGAGCCAGTTGATATATAGAGAAATTTTTTTTTCTGGAATACCCCTTTAAGCTCCTAACTGGCTGCTGTGCTTTTTGTAAAAATACTGACACCTTGTGGAAAAATGTGTGAATACATTGCAATGAATTAAATAAAAAAAAATGTTGTTAAGGAAGTGTGTGTGTGTGGGGGGGGGGGGTCATCATTCATCATTGGTATTTTTTTTTTCCTGAGGGGGTTTACCTCCAGCTGTAGCACAACTATAACTCCAAGCATGCTCGGACATCTTTTGGCTGCCCATGTATGTTGGGAGTTGTAGTTTTGCAACAGCTGGAGGCACACTGGTTAGGAAACGCTGGTATAGGGACACAGCTGCCTGACACAAAGAATATATTGCCAGAAGGAGTAACAGAGGAACAACACAATGCAGAGAACTATAAACAGATGATCCAGAATCCAGCATACAGCCACTAAGTGGACTGTGTCTATACTGTACATTACTATGGTGTGTGGGTGGTGTTTCACAAGGCCTTGTGATTGCTGAAATTAACATCACTACTTTGGCATGAACCATTCAGGAGCCTAAAAAAGAAATGTCACAAATAGAATTAGGGGTAGAACTTGAACCACAAGTGTACAGTGGTCCCTCAACATACGATGGGAATCTGTTCCAAATGGACCAATCGGTTGTTGAAACCATCGTATGTTGAGGGATCCGTGCAATGTAAAGTATAGGACAGTGGTCTACAACCTGCGGACCTCCAGATGTTGCAAAACTACAACACCCAGCCGTTGGCTGTCCGGGCATGCTGGGAGTTGTAGTTTTGCAACATCTGGAGGTCCGCAGGTTGAAGACCACTGGTATTGGAGGTAATACTCACCTGTCCCCGCCGCTCCGGACCATCACCGCTGCCCTGGATGTCGCCCTCCATCGCTGTCGCCGCGTCCCCAAGGTGTCCCCAACGCTCCAGCAAGGCCTCTGCTTCCCTGGCATCCGCGCTCTCCGTCGACGGCATCACATCGCTACGCACGCCGCTCCTATTGGATGACGGGACGGCGTGCGCAGCGACGTGATGACGACGATGGAGAGCGCTGAGGATGCAGGAGATCCCGAAGAGGACGCGCCAGAGCCCCGAGGACAGGTAAGTGATCGTCAGCGGACCACACGGGGCACCGTAAACGGCTATCCGGTGGCAGCTGAAGCAGTCTGCGCTGCCGGATAGCCGTTTATGCGATGGCCCCGACATACAAAAGCATCGTATGTTGATGCCTCTGAGAGGCCATCGTATGTTGAAATGATCGTATGTCGGGACCATCGTAGGTCGGGGGGGTCACTGTATTCTGTAATATTACCTTCAGGAATTGCCATGATTGTATCATTTACGGTTTCAATTTTATCGTTCAAAATTGAAACTTCAAAATCAGGCTGTGTGTTATAAATTAATTCTGATTGAAATCAGTCTGAGTGGGGGTTCCTCCCGAATTAGATGTAGACAGACGTGTGGGTTCATTCACACCTGCCGTAGAGGATTCAAATTGGGTAGTCAGATTCATGGGCAGTGAATCCTGATTAGATTCTACCCTTAAATTCTGTTTGATATTTACCATCTCCTTGTCACTTTTTATTCTTTATTTTTTAGGTGGTACTACTAATCCC